>NC_134833.1:154286439-154614339 GCF_004210375.1 Tachypleus tridentatus | reverse complement strand
ATACCTATGTGATCTGTATTGAGGGTTAGAGGAAAGATACTATATGTGATCTGTATTGAGGGTTAGAGGAAAGATACTATATGTGATCCTGTATTGAGGGTTAGAGGAAAGATACTGTATGTGATCCACGTGTCGAGGTTAGAGAAAAGATACTGTGATCGTGACTCGAGGGTTAGAGGAAAGATACTGTATGTGATCATCGTTCGGTTAGAGAATACTGTATGTGATCCGTGACTCGAGTTAGAGGAAAGATACTGTATGTGATCCGTATCGAGGGTTAGAGGAAAGATACCGTATGTGATCCGTGATCGAGGTTAGTAGAAAAGATACTGTATGTGATCCGCATCGAGGGTTGAGGAAAGATACTGTATGTGATCCGTATCGAGGGTTAGAGGAAAGATACTGTATGTGATCCGTGACGAGGAAGTTAGAAGAAAGATACTGTATGTGATCTGTATCGAGGGTTAGAGGAAAGATACTGTATGTGATCTGTACTCGAGGGTTAGAGGAAAGATACTGTATGTGATCTATATGAGGGTTAGAGGAAAGATACTGTATGTGATCTAAATCGAGGGTTAGAGGAAAGATACTCGTGCATGTGATCTATTTTGAGGGTTAGAGGAAAGATACTGTATGTGATCTGTTTTGAGTAATAGAGGAAAGATACATGCAATCTGTATCTGAGGGTATAGAGGAAAAGATACTGTTATGTGATCTGTATTGAGGGTTAGAGGAAAAGATACTGTATATGTGATCTGTATTGAGGGTTAGAGGAAAGATACTATGTGTGATCTGTATTGAGGGTTAGAGGAAAGATACTGTATGTGATCTGTATTGAGGGTTAGAGGAAAGATACTGTATGTGATCTGTATTGAGGGTTAGAGGAAAGATACTATGTGATGATGTATTGAGGGTTAGAGGAAAGATACTGTATGCGATCTGTATTGAGAGGGGTTAGGAAATATTCTATTAAGCTGATAATTTTAGATGAAAAGATAAAGGACTAAACTAACATCTTATATTTATAAAATGTTTTACATGAAGAGAAGAAACTTAAGTAACAAAACTATATGAATGAATACAGGAAAAAAACACATTATATCAATGTGTTATGTTGCAAATTTCACATGATGATGTATTTATGGATGTTCTGACCAACAGGTGGAATTAAAGGCTATGTGCATCATGTCAGTTCAGTGAAGATAATTTTAATGTCTCTAGAAATATCATCACATGGATAAAGAAATTTTGTTTTATTAAATAAGGTTAAGTCTTAAAAAAATATCTTAGTGAGTGTACTTTGTAAGACAGTAATTTGGAAACTATACTGAATTGTAATGGCTAGCCATTGTTCTTGTTAAATGTTAGGTTTTGTCATTTAAGTGCATTCTCATATCACTACTTATTGTTATAAAGAAAGAGATTGTTATAACAATAATGATTTAAAGTACACACATATGACAATAACAATGATAGTTTTACAAGTACAGAGAGACTGTTGTATGGGTACAATGATATTGTGTTACAAATAAAGAGAAGGTTATAACAATGTTTAGGGTCAGCAAGGGATATGTTGGCCCATCTCAATTATCCTATTCTCTAAGCCAAATTGAAACCATTAAATAAAACAAATTAAAGCCAGACCTTATCATTCATATCTTTAAAGCTTTCTTTTAGACACTTAAATTTACTGACTCCACAACGTCTGAAGGTAACTCCTTCCATAAGCCAACCACCCTATTTCTAAAAGTAAAACTGTTTTTGTTGAAGATGGTCTAAACCTGTATTTTTGTCCTCTAGTTCTATAATTCTTGTTGTTAAGTATGAACATTATTAATTCCTTTTAAAATCTTAAACAATTCAATCAGACTCCCCTTACTTCTTCTTTTGATAAAACAATTTTTAGGATATTAATATCTCCTTAACTGAAAATTCCTCATTCCCAATCATCATCCTAGTAACTCTTTCCAACAATTCAGGGCTTTACTAAGGTAAGGAGCCCATGACTGAACACAATACTTCAAATGTGGCCTAAGCAGTGACTTAAATAATAAAAGTATAACCTCTTTAGACTTGTATTCAATATTTCTGTAGACACAACCCAAAAATCCTATGTCCTCACACTAGGAACAGTACACTGCTTAAATGGCTTTAGAGAGTGATGAACTATTACACAAATATCCTTTTCTTCATGATATGGTGAAGGTTATTCCAGTCTAATTATAATTAAAATTAAGATAACCCACATGCAGTATCTTGTGACATAACTAAAACCCATATGCTGTTTATATGTCCATCTCACTAGATGATCAAAATCCTTTTGTAAAGCAGCATCGCCCTAGACCTTAATACTGCTAATAAATGTAACCCACTGACCATTCCTTCATACAGATACACCATCAGTAACATTTTCGAAGCATAACATAATATTTGCAAGTAAAGATTTTCCCTTATTGAAACCACAATAAAATTCTAAACTTTGTTGAATAATTTTGCAAAGTATCTTAAACTTTTCCCACAGGCCTACAATTATCTGGATAACTTCTCTTAACCTCCCTTGAGAACTGGAGAGACATCAGCTAATTTTCATTCTATTGGGACTTGTCCACTTTTAAAGGGCTTCCAGAAAATTGTTGTAACTGGTTTGCACATCCAATCCTTGACCTTTTCAAAACCCTTGGGTAAATACTACCTGGTGCAGGAACCTTATCATTCTTTAAATTTCCCAATTTTATTTAAGAAGCTCAGAAATGTTCAACTTTGTTTTCATCTATCAGTTGCTTGAGTCTTCATTAGTAAAAGCTGAAAAAGCTGAATTTAATAACCTAGCTATTTTATAATCATCAGATACAAGCTTTCCTTTATCAGCCCTCAAGGAGCTTATCTCCATCCTAACATTTTGTTTACACATAACGTATATCAAGAATTCCTTGCTGTAAGTGTTCACACTTTCAACCAACCTTTTCCCATAAATTTTTGATATCCCATTTTCTATTTGACCAACTATAATCTTCTAAATCTCCTGTCACACCAGTCAATTTAAAGTTATTAAATTTGATGATGCTTTTCTTTAATTTGATCTCTTGTACCCTTTGTGAGCAACCCTGGTTTCTTTACTTACAGCTATATTTTTCTTTCTGTAAGTATATTTATTTTGAATATTAAAACGTTTTCAGCATTTGCTTGTGTCTCCAAATTCTTGTTGCATCCTCTCAAAATTTATTATTTTTTTTAAATATGCAATCAAAATATTACAAAATATTATTCCTAATTTACATGTACAGCAAAGGTAAACACAGTAATAATCACTTGTAAGTAAGTGTCCCCAGCTTCCACCCTCTGAACCACTTCTCTATTACAAGTTAACAATAAATCTAAAATAATATTTCTAGTTGGTTCCTTGACCAGTTAGTGAAGAAATCCATCTTGAACAGAAACCTTACTCCACCATGGTTTGACTCTGGTACCTCCCACTAACTATATCTGAAATTAAACCCACCCATAATTATGACTTCATTAATAGTTGAAATCCTAATCTCACTGTAAAGTTTCTCACCATTTCCTCTGATGGTCTGTAAAACTTCCTGCTAAGAGCTTTTCCCTTGATATCTACTAAAAGAAACACAAATAAATTCAGTATCTTTTCTATTATCTTTAATATTCTCAACTTCAACAGGATGTAACCATACTTACATAGAGGGCCACCTCCCCTCTGTTTACTACTCTGTTCTTAGTAAATAACCAATAACCATATATTTCAAAGACATTTATGTCATCAAAATTATCTACCTTTAACCATGTTTCAGTTATTCCCTTTATGTCAAAATATTCTATTTCAAACAGTGCCCTAAAGTCATGTTTTATTTGTTATATTTCTAGCATTACAGTAGTAACAATTAAGCCTGTTCTTATAACTGTTTTATACTGATTTCCTATGCTAAACTCTTCCTGTACATCTCAGTTTTGTTACATTTAGTTTATCTTTTCCCTCAAACTTCCCTTACAATTTAAATAATATCAGCTAACCTGCTCTTCTCTTTGCATTAATTTCAGACTAACATTTAACCTAGAGACCTACTCAAAATCTTATCTTCACAATTAATTCTTGGCAGTATCCCTGACAAAATTCACTATATCGTTAGTCCCTATATGAACAACAAAAACTGCATCGTTGCTAGTCCACTTTTATCTCTTTGTTCTGTCAGTAATATTTTCCACCTGTACCCCAGGGTAACATAATTTAACTCTTCTCCCAGTTTACCCCACAGATTATTCTAACCACATGCTGTGTCAAGGAATCACCTATAGCTATAACCTGTTCAACTTCATAATCCACATTATTCTATATTCTCCAACTGTTCCTTCTCTACATATGTCAAGGGCTGAAGTCTGCTGCTCAGTAGAATAATTGTCTTTACACGTAACTTCACTATTTTTAACTCCAATACTACACTTTCTAACTAGTTGTCATTGTTAATCTTAGTTGATATAAAACCTTGTATTTAAAATCTTAGCTCCTCTTGAAGTCCTGTTGTCATTTCCCACAGTTTACACTACTATTTCACTATTTCCTTAACTTTAGTTAGGATAACCTCCAACCTACAAACTCTACATGTAATTCAACATTCTCACTACTAGCTTCCTTAAACATGCATAGTAGTCTCGAGTTCTCAAATAAAACTTGTTGTACCCATCACATCTAACAAACTGGGAATGCTTAACTATTGTATTATTTGTAGAATTAAAATAAACACTCAATACCTACGATTAAATTATTAGTTAAACCTAAGTTTGATAATTGTGTTAAATAAAGAGAAGGTTATAGGAATGATACAATGATATTGTGTTACAAGTAAAGAGGATATTATAAGGATCATAAAATATTATGTTAGAAGAGAAGGTTGTAAGAATGATACCATGATATTGTGTTACAAGTAAAGAGGATATTATAAGGATGATAAAATATTATGTTAGAAGAGAAGGTTGTAAAAACGATACAATGATATGTTGTTACAAGCAAAGAGGATAATATAAGGATGATAAAATATTATGTTAGAAGATATAGCTTGTAAGAATGATACAATGATAAGTTGCTGTAAGCAAAGAGGATATTATAAGGATGATAAAATATTATGTTAGAATAGAAGGTTGTAAGAATGATACAACGATATGTTGTTACAAGTAAAGAGGATATTATATGGACGATAAAATATTATGTTTAGAAGAGCAGGGTTGTAAGAACGATTACACGTTGTTACAAGCAAAAGAGGATTATTATAAGGGACGATAAAATATTATGTCAGAATAGAAGGTCAGTAAGAACTGACACAATGATATGTTAAAGACAAGTAAAAGATGATATTATAAGGATAAAGATAAAATACTAGAAGAGAAGAATGGAAAATAATGATAAAGAAAGGTGGATACAGGTGGATGGAAATACTGGAAGAAGAATGGAAGAATGATATAAAGAGGGATATTAAGGATGATAAAACACATGTTAGAAGCTAGAAGGTTGTAAGAATGAACAATGATACTTGTAAGTCACAAGTAAAGAGGATACTATAGGGACGATAAAAATATTATGTTAGAAGAGAAGGCTGTAAGAATGGATAACAAATGATATTGTGTCACACAAGCAAAGAGTGATTATAACGACGATGTTATCATGTCAGAAGAGAAGGTCAGAAGAACGATACAACGATACTGGTGTCACAAGTAAAGAGGATATTATAAGGATGATAAAACATTATGTTAGAAATATAGGGGTCAAAGAATGATACAAATGATATTGTGTTACAAGTAAAATAGGGATATTATAAGGATGATAAAATATATCATGTTAGAAGAGATAGCCGTCAAGAATGATACAAATGATACTGTTGTCACAAGTAAAAGAGGATAATATATGGATGACAAAAATATTATGTTAGTAGTTAAGGCTGTAAGAATGATACAATGATATTTGGTTACAAGTAAAGAGGATATTATACAGATGATGAAATATTATGTTAGAATAGTCAGTTGTAAGAACGATAACGCTGTTACAAGTAAAAGAGGATTATTATAAGGACGATAAAATATTACATGTTAGAAGAGAAGGTTTATAGGAATTGATACAACGATACGTTGTTACAAGTAAAGAGGATATTATAAGGATGATAAAATATTGCTGTTAGAAGATAAGGTCAGAAGAATGATACAACGATATTGTGTGTCACAAGCAAAAGAGGATTATATGACGATGAAAAACATGTTATGTGAGAAGAGAAGGTTATAGGAATGATACAATGATCTGTTGTGTTACAAGTAAAGAGGATATTATAAGGATGATAAAAATATTATGTTAGAAGAGAAGGTTGTAAGAATGATACAATGATATTGTGTTACAAGTAAAGAGGATATTATAAGGATGATAAAATAATATGTTAGAAGAGAATAGTTGTAAGAATGATACAATATATTTGTGTACAAGTAAAGATGATACATATAAGGATGATAAAATATTATGTTACAAGAGAAGGTTATAAGAATAATACAATGATATTGTGTCACAAGCAAAGAGGATATTATAAGGATGATAAAATATTATGTTAGAATAGAAGGTTGTAAGAATGATACAATGATACAAGTTGTTACAAGTAAAGAGGATATTATAAGGATGATAAAATATTATGTTAGAAGAGAAGGTTGTAAGAATGATACAATGATACTGTGTTACAAGTAAAGAGGATATTATAAGGATGATAAAAATATTATGTTAGAAGAGAAGGTTGTAAGAATGATACAATGATATGTTGTTACAAGTACAGAAAAGGTTATATATAAAGATACAATGTTAATATTTAGAAGTAAAGAGGAGGCTGTAAGAATGTATCATAAATAAAGATAAGATAATAATGAAACCACAATGTTAATATTTAGGAATTCACAGAAGATTATAAAGATGATACAATGATACTGCATTACAAGTACAGAGAAGATTATATTGTAATAGAAGATACAGTGCTAATTTTCAGAAGAAAATGTTATAAAGATGAAACAATGATTTGGTGTTAGAGGTAAAAAAAGAAGGTTATAAGAATGATATAATGATAATGTGTCAACTAAAGAGAAGGTTATAAGGATAATACTATGATAATGTGTCAACTAAAGAGAATGTTGTAAGGATAATACTATGATAATGTGTCAACTAAAGAGAAGGTTATAAGGATAATACTATGATAATGTGTCACAAGTAAAGAGAAGGTTTGTACCACAGCATAGTGTAGGGAGGGAGCAAGGGACCTTTGGTCCATTTTGGCTGTTCCATCTTCTTAGCCAAACTAAAACTATTAAATAAATAATTAAAGCTAGCCCTTATCGTTCATATCTTTCAAGCTTTCTTAAATTTACTGCTTGTGTAATAATGTGTTAGAACTGAAGACAAGGTTACAAGGAAGATGCAATAATAATGTGTTACAAGTAAAGAGAATGTTATTAGGATGATACAGTATTATTCTACAAGTACTTAGAAATGGTTGTTAGGATACAATAATAACTTTGTGTAAGTAAAATCACTGGCATGGTAACAATAACGTTCTGTAAGGACAGAGAAAGTTGGGTTTGTAGAGTTAATACAATAATGTTAACATCTTAACCCTTAAATGGCAGCCATCATCAACTGATACTGCTGTCTGCAACATTCCTGTTGTTTAGTGATTAAAGAAACTATTAGATAGGTAGAACATTGTTCTTATCAGATGAGACCTTACTGAAATCAAAGTACTTGTTTACTTAGTGGTATTACTGTATAACTCTAGTTTTCTTATACCACATAATGTAGAACTTGTTCATGAAACATGTTTCCTGCTGATGTTAACCTGGTGTTTGTGCCTTATACATCGAGAATCTGTTACAATGTGTTTATTTCATTCTCTCACTATAAACTTATCTTTAAAATCAAAGATTTTTCTGATGTTTTGAGGCCAGTCTAAATGTTTGTTCTAATTAACTTAATTTTAGTGTTGGAATCAGGTAAAAAGAGAGATATCTTCATAAAACAATTACAGTAGAACTAACATTTCAATTAAAATTTGTTTTGATATGAAGACAAGAACTGAAGTGTACCCACGTATTGCTGTGATGAGTTACTGTATTGAAAAATGAAAATTACAGTGTTACGCTTCACGTTTTGTACTACTATAATTGTGAAAGTTAGAAAATATCTGTTATTAGTTTGAACAAACCAAAATCCAAACTATTTTTCTCACAAACCTAAATCTGTGTAATCAGCCTGAGTGTGATGTCGTAAGTTTATAATTGTTTAACACTTTGAGTAGTCAACACTAAAGAGCCAAGATACATTAGTCCATTATGTATCAACCTCAAACACTGTAATTTGTATTCACTCCTAAAGTTATTTAATTTAATAAAAACATTTTGTTAGTCTCAATTCATAGCAAAGAGAGTTGAAAATAAAAACTAGAAGATAGAATGTGCCTTTTTAGGAAGACCGTGGTAGCAGGAAGACAGTATCAGCCTAAATGCCATTTCAAGCCAAAAATAAGCAAGTAAAACAAGACTTATTTTCTGGAATTGTGCTGCAGACAGGTATGCACCACACTGTATCTTTCACCTGTAGTTACAGTAGGTGTATTTTATAAAATGTTAGTAATTTTCGACAACAGTTGTAATCATTCATCTGATGTAGAATAAAAACATTTCCAATAGAAAGCAGTTCATTTGGCTAACAACAGATAACATTTTGTTTTTAAATATGTACTGATCATAAATTTGTGGTAAACTTTCACCTTATGATTGGACATTCTGCACATTAAACTTGCTTGAAGACCCCAAATCTTAAGGTATGTGGGGTCCTTGGAGCTCATTTTTGAAAAACTACACAAATTGTTTAAAATTTGTTGTAAATTTGTAGAATATGTAATTACAGTTAACATTGACTAAATATTTGAAGTCATTTGTTACAGAACTATAAGTGTTGCTTACGATTCACTATATTTTATTAATGGTTGTTTTCAAACAAAGTGTAAAACAGTGAACAAAATGTATTCATGTCTGTCTTGCATCAGTTTTGTTTTCTGGAAGTGATTTCTTTATAATCTGTGGAAACAGTAATATTTGTATTTCTAATGACAAAGCATGTAATACAAATTATTATGTTTTTTAATGGTAACCATTACATTTATAAAAAGATTTTATTTTTGGTATCATGCACTTGTGTGAACCTTTTAACTTGACCATGAAATAACAATGAGATGAGGAATTTAAATAGATGGTTTATTGCAGTGATGGTGTAAATGGGGGATTGGGAGGGGAAAATTATCCCCAGATCTTGTGCAGAGGGGCACCATCTGGGGCTGGTCTCTGATATTTTTAACTGTTAGGGCCACCAGAAAAGGGCATTGCCCATGGATAAGTGAATCCTCATATCACCACTGACTCATTGACTGGTACTTTGATATTTTGGAAACCAGATAATCATTTTAAAACTCAATACAACTGAAAGTATATCTTGTTTTTAAGTTGAATGCTACAACATGCTGAGAGTTATGCATCTATGCCTGTATGTAGTTTTACAAGTATAACATACAGAGGCAATTTAAAACTCGGGAATAGAATACAATAACATCTCCACAAGACTTACTGAGCAATATTTTGAACAAACGTTTTTATTAAGGCAGAACATTTGCTTCCCTAATAATGTTTCATCATAAGGTGATATTATAGTGTTTATTTATTCTTTGTATGTGTGCACAACTCTTTGGATATATTTCCAATTTACTATCATCATAATTCTTCCTACAGTTTTGTTTGACATGTGAATATTTATGGTTGAAGGTTAGTGAGTACCTTTAGTGCATAGTGAGGCACTGTTACTATAGAATTCTGTACAAATGAACTCTAACATAATTCTAGTTGAACTAATAACATTTAATTGTATAGCTTCTAATACACGCTAATTCAGACCTGACATTACTTTTAAAGAACATTTTTCACATAGGCTCATGAGCTTTAATTTATTTTACATAAACTTTTCTCTTCACAGAGCATAATGCATAAGATTTGGTGTGTTATTACATAATTAACACAGTACCCTAATTTAGGCTGTGTGGTACATTTTGCTAATGTAACACAGCTGTAAAAAACGAAATGTTTATCAGATGTTAATAGATACGTTATGCTATAAACTATGAAACAGACCTGCAATAATTACCTATGCATTTAAACATGAATGATTGAAATAAAACGAATGAAACAATATACTAGTCATAAAAATACTGTGAATGTTTAAAAATCTTAAACCAGTAGTAGCAAATAATGTAAAACTGTGCAATTTAAAACCTGAACTCTTACAGTATTGGTTTCAGTCCTCCAATACTCATTCCAGAATGCTATGTGAAAGGAACTTAATTCAGTAGTTTTCAGTGTTGTCTTATGTTAGTTTACTAATAAATCTTTATTGGTCAGTTATGTATCCATGATGTATTACATTATTGAGTGTAGTGTGTAAATACAGTGTTAAATATATCACTCATGTTTCACCTGTAGTACAGAGAACATTATCTGAATGTTAGACAATACAGCTTGAGTATATAGCTGTACATGTCATATTTTGCTCAGTAAGTAAACACTATTTTGTCGGTTCATATTTCGAGTAACTGTTATAACCTGTATAAATAGCAGTATGAACTTTTGATGTGTGTTATTGGTTGAAAAGTTTTAAAGTTACTATGGTTAGCCCTTACATAACTGTGTAAACACATTGTATATCTAATAATAGTTCATTAACAGAATAAAAACAGCTTAAAGTTAACAATGTACCTTCAACATTCTGAGGAATAAGACCCATTGTTAATATAGTGTTGTGGGTAATGAAAACTTTGGACACCAGGTGATATGCTTAGTTGAAATATATTAAACCCTTAAAATGAGGCAGCTACTTGCATCTTGCTCATTACTTGTATGTTCACCAAGTCAGACTGTGTATTTTAATCACTGAAAGCACGACCAGTCTTCTAAACAAATTAATAATATATATCTGTACTTGTCAATAAAAATAAATGTTTACTACTACTAGTGAATTGTTTTCTTTAAAGTACACATCTATGAAATATATAGTAAAATGTCCAGATGTTACATTCTTTGTGGTTTCTGATGACATTAAAAACTTTTCTTAATGTTATTCTTCAAAATACTTTTGATTTCATGATTTCTCACCTGACATATTTTTTAGCTCTGGTTAGTTTTGCTGAACTGTGATTTTTTCCTTTCTTATCATATAAACACATTTAAATCCAGCTAATATAAGAATCTCCAGTGTTGTTGCAACATCATGAGTAACCTCTTTGACCTTGATAAGAAAATGTCCAATTTATGAATTACACGTACAACTCCCCACTACTGTACAGATCCTGAACCACAAGCTGTTACACTTAAAGGCTTAACAACACAAGACTTCCTAAACTACTTGGAGTGCATCTTGGGTTCACTTTTACAAGGTTTAAACCTGTTTACCTACTATTGTGAAATTTCCAAAGCAAGCAACTGAATGCCCAATGACTTTACCACATAACACAGAGTTAACTTACAATTACCGTGAGAACTTTATTAAGCTAATTCCTGGTGGAATACACAAGCTTGACTGGATTAAAAGAGAGAACCTTTCCACCAACAAACACTAACTGGAAGCTAAAACCTAGATTATTAAAGTTGTAATTGTAATATTCAAAACAGCAAAAACACAGAATTCACAGATAAATTAAGACACATTTAAACAGTATTGACTCTGACTAGGTTAGACTGCTCGATCAGTTTATTGTATACATTGTTCATTCTAGAGTTTATTTTAAATTTCCACCCTATCACAAGACTTAAGGTACACAAGTCTTTTCCTAACTGCACATGTCCACAATTAATATTTAAGCTACACCTAAATGAGAAAATAAATTTCTTAAACACGGTCCAGCTAAATAAACTTGGTTCATATTTTGAAAAGGATAATCTCTACATTTGAAAGAAAATGAAAGAGTAAGGAAGAGACCTAACATATAAGTAACAATGGAAGAAAGAACAAATACATGCATAAATACATACTTTATTAACGAGATTCAGTAGTCATTCCCACAATTGTTCTTACATTTGGAATATTTAATAGCAGATGTTTTGTTCAGATGAGTCAAATCACTGATGAACATTAAGAGGTTTATGTTTCAGTCAAGAGTTAACACTTTCTGCAATATGGAATCTACTGCATGAAGCTGTTGTTTTATTATTTCTGTGAGACCAAGCATGCTATATGGTTGTTTTCAGATTAGTGGTAGTTATGGGATATATTCAGTTACTCAGTTGATTTTCAGTGAATGTAAGTTTATCCATTAGTTGTGGTACCATCAGCTAGCATGTTTATGAACTTAGGCCCACAACTGTATAGAAATGACAGCAACTTGTAACAAATGCCAAGGAAGAAATAATTGATATGTTATTGTTACATGTATTGAATCTTGCATTATTTGTCATATAATTTAAATAACCTGTCAACAATAAAGCATGTTACAATAAGGAACAAATAATTGATATGTTATTGTTACATGTATTGAATCTTGCATTATATTTGTCATATAATTTAAATAACCTGTCAACAATAAAACATGTTACAATAAGGAACAAATAATTGATATGTTATTGTTACATGTATTGAATCTTGCATTATATTTGTCATATAATTTAAATAACCTGTCAACAATAAAACATGTTACAATAAGGAACAAATAATTGATATGTTATTGTTACATGTATTGAATCTTGCATTATATTTGTCATATAATTTAAATAACCTGTCAACAATAAAGCATGTTACAATAAGGAACAAATAATTGATATGTTATTGTTACATGTATTGAATCTTGCATTATTTGTCATATAATTTAAATAACCTGTCAACAATAAAGCATGTTACAATAAGGAACAAATAATTGATATGTTATTGTTACATGTATTGAATCTTGCATTATATTTGTCATATAATTTAAATAACCTGTCAACAATAAAGCATGTTACAATAAGGAACAAATAATTGATATGTTATTGTTACATGTATTGAATCTTGCATTATATTTGTCATATAATTTAAATAACCTGTCAACAATAAAGCATGTTACAATAAGGAACAAATAATTGATATGTTATTGTTACATGTATTGAATCTTGCATTATATTTGTCATATAATTTAAATAACCTGTCAACAATAAAGCATGTTACAATAAGGAACAAATAATTGATATGTTATTGTTACATGTATTGAATCTTGCATTATATTTGTCATATAATTTAAATAACCTGTCAACAATAAAGCATGTTACAATAAGGAACAAATAATTGATATGTTATTGTTACATGTATTGAATCTTGCATTATATTTGTCATATAATTTAAATAACCTGTCAACAATAAAGCATGTTACAATAAGGAACAAATAATTGATATGTTATTGTTACATGTATTGAATCTTGCATTATATTTGTCATATAATTTAAATAACCTGTCAACAATAAAGCATGTTACAATAAGGAACAAATAATTGATATGTTATTGTTACATGTATTGAATCTTGCATTATATTTGTCATATAATTTAAATAACCTGTCAACAATAAAGCATGTTACAATAAGGAACAAATAATTGATATGTTATTGTTACATGTATTGAATCTTGCATTATATTTGTCATATAATTTAAATAACCTGTCAACAATAAAGCATGTTACAATAAGGAACAAATAATTGATATGTTATTGTTACATGTATTGAATCTTGCATTATATTTGTCATATAATTTAAATAACCTGTCAACAATAAAGCATGTTACAACATATAAATGTATTTCTAAGATTTATACACATCATTAAGTATGCTTGAAGTAAGACTAGAAAGGTTTCCTTGACATCAAATGAAACTGAAGTTTAATGGCCAAGATCTGAATGGCTTATTTTGTAATTACTACACAGTTCTACCCTCACTATGGTCCTGTTTGGGTTCCATTCAAGTGGACAAAGCACTTGACTGTGAAGGTGTGTTATATGACTAGACGGAGATGGTATTTTACACATGATATATTGAACTGTGATGTCTGGTTTCACACCACTTGTATATTACACTGACAATGTCACATACTTGACAGTCAAGATGGCTCCATGTCAGTAGTTTAACCAAAATTTGAAACTGGTATATGAAGCTCTGGACTAGGAATATTGGGACACAATCCATGTTTTCCCACTTTAGGTTTTGGAAGATCACAAGGACAACTCTGAAGAGGTAGGGAATAAAAGTACTCATGTTCCAGTGCCTGTTAAATACATGAATATACATCACTTGGAACAAAAACAGAGTCGGTTAGATAAGAACATTTAGAGCAGCGGTAATAAAGGTAAATATTTTATATTTATTCATTACAAGTATTACACCTACTATGTTAATAAACAAGAGTGCTTTATACAGTTAAAATCCACATATGTGTGAAAACAAAAATGTAGTACACCATGAAACAGCTGTATTTTACAAAACTATCACCACAGTTCTGTTACCACTGAAGCAAACAAACATAACAGTGTAATAGGTTTTTCACAAACTTAAAATATATTCACCCAATTCATAATTCAGAAAGGCACTAACACTTTCTACCTAGTCATCACTCAATATATCACTATAGAACAAGTGGCAAAGACAAAGTAAGGGTTAGACAGGCCTGGGGCTAAATTTTTCTACAAGGCCTATTATGTTTGCAGCTAAAAACTAAAGTAAAAATAAACAACTGACTCTCATAATGAACTGCCTTATTCTGCCTCCAACCACATTAAAAATTACTGATTACAGCAACGTTACTCAGCCTTAAGAATCACAGACAATAACTCTGGTTTTTCATAACCTTAAACTTTTTACACTAAATGAACTAGTTTGCAGGATCCAAGTTTTGAACATGTCATTTTGTGGCAAGACTGTAAGGTTTCATAAAATAACTTAGCAAGAAGTATTATACTGAAGGCTAGTTTCATGGAAACTAAAGATAAGACTGATGCATATATGAATTTTAATTATCCAGAGAGGGTTTGAATTATGTGTCCAAAACACTTTAATAACCGGAGGGTCATTCCATGTCAAATCATCCAGATTTTGGGAAATTTTCCAGGTGACCCCCTCAAGTAAACAATATATGGTCAAAGGATGCTTTAAAAAATTTATAACTCAAAAGGTAGGTTGAACACCATCCTGATTGTTTTTGTAAATCATATTCAGAGATGTAAGAATATATGGTAAAAACCTGAAAAGGCTGAATAACTGGTGACATGGTCAAACTGTGGCCTGAAGTAGGGCTATTTTTAGCTAAATCATAAAAATTTGCATGCAGCTAGATTTGTTTGCAGGAGATCTAACAGATTTTTAATTACAACAATTGCTGATTTATCAACTGATATGTTATAGGAAATTAGAAAAAAAAATCAGCTTTGTGTCATATTAAGTCTTAGAGCTATGGCTTATTAAATAAACCAATGTTTTTTATGATTTTGGGTTGTCAGGTGATTTTACAGCCTCACTATACAAATCCTAAGAGAGATAAACTTGGTTTGAGACCATTTTGGAATTCTGTGAGATTCATTCAGTCAGTGTAGCAAATTTCAGCCTTCTACCACCATTACTCTTGCAGCTTTAAGCAGCCAAAGTTGTCTGAAAATGAATTTGCCAAAAATAACATAAAATTAACTAAATTTTACAGGGCTGTAAACCAGAAACTATTAGAGATATTGATCTAATATTTGGTAGTTTTTCATTATATGGGTAGATGAGCACATGTGAATTTTTTCAAGGCATTCTGTGGGGGTCACCTGCAGCCCCTTGGATGATTTGACATGGAGTGACCCTGGAGCACTATGACATATAGAACACTATAATTATGTTTCATTATTCAATGGTATACCTGAAAATGAAATCAATAACATATGGGCTTAATATATTCTTTCATTTGTTACACCCTCTGTGCTCAGGCTATATTTTTTTATGTTTACCTTTGATGAAAAAACTGTGATATTGTCATTAAACATAATAAACTGGCACAATTGCATAAACTAATTCAGTTTACTATATGCTGAATTAAAAATGGATATAATACCTTTGCCACTTTCTCATGAATGACTTCTGCAGTAACATTAATAAATTACTTTGCTCTATTGCCATTACTGCAATTTGAAATCAGATGTACTCCATATTATGTGTACACTTTAACAAGAGTTTTGAATACCAATAGCAACTGTTCATCTATAGCTAGCAAGTAAGTTGCTTTAATAAGCTCCTGTATGTCTCAGCTTTGGCATGAAGAGTTATAATTATTAGAGACTGAAGAGTGGTGCTAGTATTAAGAAGAGTTAAGGCAACCTTTCAAAGTTTTAAAAAAAGAAGTGTATAAATTCTGCATAACCTACACTGTAAAAAAAACTCAAAGTTAGAATTAATAAAATAAATGTGCAGGAGAAGCTGCTAATGGTATAATTGTTTGGACTATTATTCTTGTCTCTTTATTACATATTATTTTCATAAATTTAAACAAATGAATTCTTCAGTTATCGCTAGATGTAATATCCCTTGTTTTTTTTTTTGTATGTGTCACAAACAACAACCTTATGATCCTAGGGTCAGTAGTTTGGACCCTGGTAATTCCACAAAAAGCTGTCTGGTTTGTGACACATACAAACAGAAAGTCTGATGTTACACCTAACAGTGGCTGGAGAATTCACTGATCGAAACATTGTCAGATATCAGAACATAATAATATGTTACACCTAACAGTGGCTGGAGAATTCACTGATCGAAACATTGTCAGATATCAGAACATAATAATATGTTACACCTAACAGTGGCTGGAGAATTCACTGATCGAAACATTGTCAGATATCAGAACATAATAATATGTTACACCTAACAGTGGCTGGAGAATTCACTGATCAAACATTGTCAGATATCAGAACATAATAATATGTTACACCTAACAGTGGCTGGAGAATTCACTGATCGAAACATTGTCAGATATCAGAACATAATAATATGTTACACCTAACAGTGGCTGGAGAATTCACTGATCGAAACATTGTCAGATATCAGAACATAATAATATGTTACACCTAACAGTGGCTGGAGAATTCACTGATCGAAACATTGTCAGATATCAGAACATAATAATATGTTACACCTAACAGTGGCTGGAGAATTCACTGATCGAAACATTGTCAGATATCAGAACATAATAATATGTTACACCTAACAGTGGCTGGAGAATTCACTGATCGAAACATTGTCAGATATCAGAACATAATAATATGTTACACCTAACAGTGGCTGGATAATTCACTGATCGAAACATTGTCAGATATCAGAACATAATAATATGTTACACCTAACAGTGGCTGGAGAATTCACTGATCGAAACATTGTCAGATATCAGAACATAATAATATGTTACACCTAACAGTGGCTGGAGAATTCACTGATCGAAACATTGTCAGATATCAGAACATAATAATATGTTACACCTAACAGTGGCTGGAGAATTCACTGATCGAAACATTGTCAGATATCAGAACATAATAATATGTTACACCTAACAGTGGCTGGAGAATTCACTGATCGAAACATTGTCAGATATCAGAACATAATAATATGTTACACCTAACAGTGGCTGGAGAATTCACTGATCGAAACATTGTCAGATATCAGAACATAATAATATGTTACACCTAACAGTGGCTGGAGAATTCACTGATCGAAACATTGTCAGATATCAGAACATAATAATATGTTACACCTAACAGTGGCTGGAGAATTCACTGATCGAAACATTGTCAGATATCAGAACATAATAATATGTTACACCTAACAGTGGCTGGAGAATTCACTGATCGAAACATTGTCAGATATCAGAACATAATAATATGTTACACCTAACAGTGGCTGGAGAATTCACTGATCGAAACATTGTCAGATATCAGAACATAATAATATGTTACACCTAACAGTGGCTGGAGAATTCACTGATCGAAACATTGTCAGATATCAGAACATAATAATATGTTACACCTAACAGTGGCTGGAGAATTCACTGATCGAAACATTGTCAGATATCAGAACATAATAATATGTTACACCTAACAGTGGCTGGAGAATTCACTGATCGAAACATTGTCAGATATCAGAACATAATAATATGTTACACCTAACAGTGGCTGGAGAATTCACTGATCGAAACATTGTCAGATATCAGAACATAATAATATGTTACACCTAACAGTGGCTGGAGAATTCACTGATCGAAACATTGTCAGATATCAGAACATAATAATATGTTACACCTAACAGTGGCTGGAGAATTCACTGATCGAAACATTGTCAGATATCAGAACATAATAATATGTTACACCTAACAGTGGCTGGAGAATTCACTGATCGAAACATTGTCAGATATCAGAACATAATAATATGTTACACCTAACAGTGGCTGGAGAATTCACTGATCGAAACATTGTCAGATATCAGAACATAATAATATGTTACACCTAACAGTGGCTGGAGAATTCACTGATCGAAACATTGTCAGATATCAGAACATAATAATATGTTACACCTAACAGTGGCTGGAGAATTCACTGATCGAAACATTGTCAGATATCAGAACATAATAATATGTTACACCTAACAGTGGCTGGAGAATTCACTGATCGAAACATTGTCAGATATCAGAACATAATAATATGTTACACCTAACAGTGGCTGGAGAATTCACTGATCGAAACATTGTCAGATATCAGAACATAATAATATGTTACACCTAACAGTGGCTGGAGAATTCACTGATTGAAACATTGTCAGATATCAGAACATAATAATATGTTACACCTAACAGTGGCTGGAGAATTCACTGATCGAAACATTGTCAGATATCAGAACATAATAATCCTACCACGACTCACTGTTCATCTCAATCATTCCATAAAACTGTAGAATCTGTATAAAAAATCATCCTAGCAACTTCTAACAGAAATTTATTAAAAATAAAATAAGAACAATCACCAAACAGATAATACTGTACATAAAAACATTTAATTGAGGTTAAGTTAGTACTTAGAAATAAAGGCAACAAAATTAGTTCTCTTAATTACCAAATAACCAAACCTAAAGTTCAAAAGTAACTTGAAATTCGGTTAAAAGTACATATCATTAAGTTAGGCCTTGGGCAATAACTTATATGTGCATACAAAATCAATGACAACTTTAATGTAAGCTAAGCCTAATTCAATTGTTGAATGTGTCTTAATACACTAATAACTCTTTTGGGGTCAACCATTTTCCCTTCATTCTGCATAGATGCTTGCAACCTCCATAGAAACACATGCTTACACTGGCAATGCTTTAGTATAGTGACTATAAAGTAGGGGTAATTGATGATACAGATGTCATTGTCAATTTGAGAAGTGAGTACAAAATGAACATATATGTTTACCTAAAACATTGTGTTTTGTAATTCAAATGGCAAGTAACAGTATATTTCTTTGTGAATTCAGTGCCATATGTATGTGTGAGAGTCTTTATATATGTAAATACACTTACCTACCTTTTGCTCACTGCACCCTTTCACTTTTTTTTTTTTTTTAAAGTCTTTTGTTGGATTTAATACAAATTTCACCAAATGTTTGTTGTTATAATGTTTCTTCCTAAGGGTGCCTTTGAAGAAAGAAATTCAGTTTGTCTACCAAGGTTCTGTTTGCTAAATGTTGACAATAGAACTGAGTTTCATTGGCTAAACTGAGATACGTTTACAAGTGAAAGTGAATTCAGAACCGAACTATTGCTATCTTTGATCAATATAACAGCTCTTCTGTGATGACATGCAGTTTAGGACACATTCAAATTTGTTAAATCTCTTCGCCATTCTAAATTTGCTAATAACTAACTAAATTTGTAGTTTTAAACATTGACACATTGTCATAGTTTCTCAGTTACAAATATTGGATGTCTATATAATACTATAATGTAGTTTTTAAATATAGCATTGCATGTTTAACGACTATTCTAAGCCAATTAAAATTAAAGTATTAGAGTTGTAGCAGCTAACGTGAGTCACTGTAGCTCTATTACATACACGAGAATACCGACAATACCTTAGTATGTTAAAATATGTATAACAATACAACAATAACAAATGTATCTCTATTAAATGTACAAGAATAGTGATAATACACTCAGATATCAAGACAATACAGTAACAAACGCTATAGCTGCGTTACATATCCAAGAATACTGAAAACACCTTATAACATTAAGACACACAGACCATTTTAACAGTGAACTTTAAACTTGCAACATAAAGACAAGTACTAACTTATCAACTTACTTCAGCAGCCTGAATTCTTTTATCAGAATCATACACCAAGAATTTACTCAGAAAGTCCCGAGCGATATTAGACACATCAGGAACCAGTTGTTCTAATGGTATCGCAGAATACTCTGGGAAGGAAATCTTCTTGTAATCTGGCAACTCTGTAACACCCTGGACAGACAGTGAGGAATGGACAACTTTGTCATATTTCAATCACACCTTAACATGTGGTAGATAAACTATTCTATAAACTGACAGATGTTTATGATTAAATATTTTTATGCTGGTTTTAGGAAATGTCTGACAATTTAAATACATTTATAAAACTATAAAAGATCAAATTATTTTTCACAAAACTTTTTCAAATAGCACATAATTATAAGGGTTAGATTCAATGTGATGTACAAACCATCTCATACATAAGTAGTGTAACTTTCACTTAAGTGTATCATCTCATAATAAATGTTGAGAAAAACAAACAATCTGTGCAGTCATAAAATGTTTATTTCTCTTAAAAAGCATTTCTAAATACCTTTTTGCAAATATGTATTTAATTATATGCATCAAGAACACAAATGCACACTTAGTTACTGTTTAAACTAAAGAGGTTTTTTAGTGATTTATTTATGAGTTACATCATCAAATAAATTAATTATTGCTTAAATAAATATCAGATAATAATAAAACAAAAACCTTTACTTACAGGCCAACTTTGTTCATCAGGTGTTCCCAATGCTCGGAGGACAAGTGACAGTTGTTCAATATCATTATCACCCTGGAGAGACAATATAAATCATTCTAGCCTAAATCAATATATTAATTTCCTTAGAATATCTTGTACACAAAGTACTCTAAAATAATGTCTTACTGTGCAAGACACTATCAAAGTGCCATTAACAGCAGATTACAGTGGATGTGTGATTCAAATTTCAGCATCTGAATCATCTGACCTGTTAAACAGCTAAAGAACAATTTTATTAAAAGATATGGCTGATTAACACAAGATTTAGTATGAAACATCTCTTGCAAGTTCCAGAAAATTGCTAGTAGGTAGGTTTTATCACAGCAGTCAGTGAAAGATAAACTTTCATGCTAAATGACATCTTCATGGACATGCTTATCACAGTGGCCAATGAATTGTCTACCAATCTCACCGAGTGACATTTTCACACCATCTTTCAGAAGGTTCTTATCACAGTGACCTTTGGATGTTTAACATTCTTGCTGAATGGCATATCCTCACCATCTTTCAGTTGATTCTTATCACAGTGGGTGTTGGATGTTTAACTTTGTTGCTGAATGGCATATTCTCACCATCTTTCAGTGATTCTTATCACAGTGGCTGTTGGATGTTTAACTTTCTTGCTGAATGACATCTCCTCACCATCTTTCAGTTGATTCTTACCACAGTGGCTGTTGAATGTTTAACTTTCTTGCTGAATGGAATATCCTCACCATCTTTCAGTTGAATCTTATCACAGTGGGTGTTGGATGTTTAACTTTGTTGCTGAATGGCATTTTCTCACCATCTTTCAGTGATTCTTATCACAGTGGCTGTTGGATGTTTAACTTTCTTGCTGAATGGCATCTCCTCACCATCTTTCAGTTGATTCCTACCACAGTGGCTATTGAATGTTTAACTTTCTTGCTGAATGGAATATCCTCACCATCTTTCAGTTGATTCTTATCACAGTGACCTTTGGATGTTTAACTTTCTTGCTGAATGGCATCTCCTCACCATCTTTCAGTTGAATCTTACCACAGTGGCTGTTGAATGTTTAACTTTCTTGCTGAATGGAATATCCTCACCATTTTTAGTTGATTCTTACCACAGTGGCTGTTGGATGTTTAACATTTTTGCTGAATGGCATCTCCTCACCATCTTTCGGTTGATTCTTATCACAGTGGGTGTTGGATGTTTAACTTTGTTGCTGAATGGCATATTCTCACCATCTTTCAGTGATTCTTATCACAGTGGCTGTTGGATGTTTAGCTTTCTTGCTGAATGGCATATCCTCACCATCTCTCAGTTGATTCTTATCACAGTGACCTTTGGATGTTTAACTTTCTTGCTGAATGGCATATTCTCACCATCTTTCAGTGATTCTTATCACAGTGGCTGTTGGATGTTTAACTTTCTTGCTGAATGGCATCTCCTCACCATCTTTCAGTTGATTCTTACCACAGTGGCTGTTGAATGTTTAACTTTCTTGCTGAATGGAATATCCTCACCATTTTTAGTTGATTCTTACCACAGTGGCTGTTGGATGTTTAACATTCTTGCTGAATGGCATCTCCTCACCATCTTTCAGTTGAATCTTATCACAGTGGCTGTTGGATGTTTAACTTTCTTGCTGAATGGCATCTCCTCACCATCTTTCAGTTGAATCTTACCACAGTGGCTGTTGAATGTTTAACTTTCTTGCTGAATATATTTAGTTTTCTTTCCCAGTTAATATGGCTAGGATTGTTAACAATACTTCTAATTTGCATGCAAGTTTTTTTGTTTTTAAATATATCATCAAAGAAGCAATTTCTCTTCTGCAAAGTAAGGAACTTGTATTATTCCAACATCAATGAATTGTAAAGAACCAACAATATTATCTTTACTTACACAAGTATATGAAAGATAAGTATGTTTAACTTTGAAGTCAGAAATCACTGACTGAATTCCTAAGATGAAATAAAAAATGATAAATCAACAAATAAAAACTGCACAAATCTTGCTTCACTCATTAAAACTCAATTAATAGAGTAACGAAATTTTAGCGATAAAATCTTGCAAGTACTACTCTTAATAAACTTGATTCAGTTAGCATGGGAACATAGTAATTCACAGAATAATGTAGTAAAGGAGAAAAAGATATGATAACAACCAACACCAACATTAAGAACCTACTGCATGCAACAATGAACATTCTAGCCAATTAATCTTTGTATGAAATCCTAGTAAAACAAAAACTTCTGGGTAGAAATTTGATTTCTTGGGAAACAGTTCATGTAATGCAAACTTCTGAATAAAAATTCAACATTGAAATTCAGAAACACCATGATTAAATAAAAAAGTGGTATTTCTATAGAAGGAACTGAAGAAGAAAATCAAAACAGCTAATAGCTACCTTAAATGTCATACAAGTGTGGCTCTGTTTAATTTAACACCATACAGTCAAACAAGAACATATCTAACTAAATGGCATCGCCAAAGCATATTTTCTATAACTGTCTTTCATAATTTCTGCATAAGGTTATAAAGACCTATCTACACATGAAGGTAAAGCACCCACTTCAACTCGTCAATTAATCTTATCTTACAGAAAAGTCATTCTTATAACTCCATCACAGCCCCAAAGTTTGGTTGGTTGGTTTGGTGTTTTATGGCAGAAAGCATCTAGACTTTTTTGCTGCAAACATCCAGTAAAAAGTTTAAATTAAGTAAAATTCATAAAAGTTAAGGGAATGGAACACAAAAATAGCATTAAAACCAATGTTTACATCTAGTCTACAGCAGTAAGAGAAAAAATACAGTAACACAAGTTGTAAAGAACTTTCTGTAGCATAATTGTAATTATCATAACTAACCAGGAAGACTAGCAGGTAAGTACAAAAACCACTGTCAGTCACCAAGTTTGCCATTCCAACACTGGTTCAGAGTTATTTGACATTATGGCCATTTTAAGAAAATAAAGTAATAAAAGTTTTAAAAGACTTGTAGCAAAATTTTAATTATAACTCACCAGGAAGACTAAATGGTAAGTTCAAATAGCAGCGTTAGTCACCTGAAGTTGGCCTTTCCAGTCGTGGTTTCGAGTTATTTAATGCTACAGCCACTTTCTAATTTCAAATTTAACTACATGAATTTTGATTCTTAAAAGAGAATTACATTAAAAAAAGGTTTAATGTAAAAATTAAAAAAACTTAAATAGCATTAAAAAGATTAATGGCCTTTAAAAAACTAAAATCATTTCCAAGGTGAACAGTGTCACCATCACCAATAACACTGTCTAATGTTATGGACAAACCTTGGGATAAAACATGTTTAAAATGGTGCCGTTGTTGTCAGTCATGGCAACAGCAAGACAGTAAAATATGGCTTATTGTAACCTGAGTGTTACACAGACAACACATTGGTGCATCAGTCCCAGATAAAGGAACACAATGGGTTAAAAAACTGTGGCCAATGCATAGTCTAGTTAGAAAAACAGAGCCAAGCCTTGAATACAGAACCATAGTCCATGAATGGAACAGGCACAGCAGTGATAGTGCCAGAGCAGATAACATTTAGCTACTGTGTCAGCGACCTCATTCCCGCAAATACCAATGTGGCCCGGTATCCACAAAAACTGGATAGAAGTAGATGTTAATGAGAAATGGGCCAGTCAGTTTGGAATATTGGCAAGAACAAGGTGTGAACTAATGTGAAGCGATTCCAGACCAGTAGAGAACTGAGCGAGTCATTATAAATAGTGCAGTTTGAGTACTGCTTAGTTTCTGTGTGATCCAGGGCAAGAGAAATGGCATCCAGTTCAGCAGTGAACACAGAAAGCTGTAGAGGGGATTCCGCTTGGAACCACCGAACCAAAACAAACCATGGCAGAGCCCACACAGTCACCTGATTTCAAACCATCTGTATAAATAAGAATGGAAGGATGGTTAAAAAGATGTTCAACAAGTAACAGACAGTATTTCCAATTGGGAATGTCTGCTTTCCTCAGATGACTTAAAGATAAGTCACATTTGGGAACTGTAAGAAGCCATGGTGGGATGAGCTGACCAGTGGATACAGCAATGTTATCCGAGGACAGACCCAATTCAACCAACTGCACATGAATATGAAAGCCAAAAGGAGAAATGGCAGATCATCTGTTCTGAAAAAGTATGGTCCACCATGGAAGGAAAACACAATCCAAAGTGGGATGCTTTGGTAAGAAATGAAGTTTCAAAACATATTGTATAGACAGTTGCAAACAGCAGAGGTGCAAAGAAGGTTCATGAGGCTCTGTGTATAAGCTATGAACTGGAGAAGTGCAGAAAGCTCTGGTGCAGAGGCAAAGTCATTGATGATGAATGGGGTCCAGCTTCTTTAAGGTCTAGGTCCTGGAACAGCCATAGACCAGTGATCCAAAGTTGAGTTTTGTCTGAATAAGAGTGCAACATAGCTTTAGCACAGAACATCGATCTGTTCCCCAAATGGTGGAAGGTCAGGGTCAATACCCTATTGGTGGCAAAAGTGCATGAAACGGTTTTAGAGAGAGAAAAATTAAAATCATTTGCTGTGGTCCACTTTAGTAAACAATTGATGGCAATCTGTAGCTGCCACTTAATATACTTCATGTTTGACAACTGACATAAGATGTGAGAGTCATCGACATAGAGCCTGTTTGCAACAGCAAGATGAAGTTGTTCAGTGATGACAATAATCTTTATACTGAAAAATGTGACACTCAAAACACAGACCTGAGAGACTCCACGTTCCTATAGAAAAGAACAGGAAAGTTTTGAACCCACATGAACTTGGAATCTCCTGTCCATTACAAAACATTTTATAAAAATGGGCAAATGACCACGTAATCCATATATATGGAGGTCTCTCAAAATGCCATACCTCCATGTTGTATCATAAGCCTTCTCAATGTCAAATAATATTGATACAAGATGTTGTCATTTGAGAAAGGCTTCTCTGATTTACATTTCAAGTTGAATCAGGTGCTCTATGGTGGATTGCTGTCATCAGAACCCACAGTGGATGGGTGAGAAGAGGTTGTTTGATTTGAAGAACCAAAGAAGACAAGCATTGACCACTCTCTCTAAGGCCTTACAGAGACAGCTTGTCAAAGCAATTGGACAGTAGTTTGAAGGAATCTTGGGATCCTTCCCAGGCTTAGAAAAAGTTATGCCAATAGCCTGGTGCCATGCATCAGGAAAAATATTCTCCTGCCAGATCTGCTTAAAAACAATCAGAATAATAGCAGAAAATAGATGGCTCAGCATTTCATAGTGTACATCATCAGGTCCAACCAATGTACTGCCAGACTGATGAAGGGCCAGTTGGAGTTCCACCAATGTAATGGAAAGATTATAGTCATAGTGAAAATCAGCTTCAAAGGAAAGAGGTGATAGCTCTACCTGAGTCTTGATGGCTAAGAAGGTGGAAAAAGAAGAAATGTTAGATACCCAGCAAAATCTTTCACCAAGAGTATCTGTGATGCTCTGGGTATTAGCTACTTCCTGACCATCAGAGAGCAAGATCAAGAGGGGGACAGAATTATATTGCCCAATGACCTTTCGAATTTTGTCCAATATGACTATGGAGCTGGTGGAAGAAGATTTGCTGGTTGTGAACTTAATCCAAGATTCCTTCTGGCTTTGACGTCTTACCCACCAAGCATGTGCATGGTCCTGTTGGAAATCAATGCAGTGTGAGAATGTGGGATAACTATGAAATGTATCCCAGGCCTGTTTCTGAGCCTTCTGTACCATGTGGCAGGCAGGATTACACCGTGGACAAAGATTTTATGGAAAATGCATTGAGGTTTTAGGAATACATTGAGCAGCTGCTTGTATAATAGTCAGTTACTGCTACCTCACAGTTGTCTGCTGATGGCTTACAGACAATTGCAGGATCAAATTCTGCGAGAGCAGTGAAGAGTGCCAGTTTGCTTGATCTAGCTTCCACCGGGATACGTGGGTTGGGTGGCAGTGACCACCGCCAGTCTATCTCAAAATTTTGTGAAAATGATCACTGCTTTGTGGATTATTGTCAACCTTCCATGAAAAATGGAAGAACAGTGATGTGGAGCAATTTGAGAGATTAATAGTAGTAAAGGACTGACTAGGTGCATGAAAATAAGTAAAAAAACCAGTATTGAAAAGATAAAGATTGTGATTAGAGAGCATACGCTCTATGGATCAAACTCTCCTATCAATATCAGTACTTCCCCAGTGGGGATGATGTCCATTAATATTCCCCAAGATTAAAAAGAGAGATGGCAACTGTTCAATGAGAGCATCAAGGTCTGATTGATCATGGGTCTCTCCAAGCGACAGGTAGAGAGAACAAACAGTGATGGTATGACCTAAGGAAACACGGATGGCTGCAGCCTCCAAGGGTGTGTTGAGTGACAAAGACAGGGTAGGCACATGCTGATCAACCAAGAGTGTCACCCCTCCATGTACTCATCCATCACACAGCCTGTCATTTCTGTACAGAGAAAACTGCCTAAAGATGACTGCATCAGCAGGTTTCAGAAATGTTTCCTGTGAAGAAAGACATACAGGTTGGTAGGAAGCTATCAGTGTTTTCATGTCATCCAGATTAGAATGTAAACATTGACTGTTCCATTGTATCAAGGTGGCCATTTTTATTTATGTGTATTAGGCAAATTAGGTGGAGAGCCCTTCTGTTTATGACCATGTCTTTTTTCTTTACTGCCTTTATTTGAAGGAGGTCTATCAACCTCCATAGATACTGCTCTGGATCGACTGGGCAGATCTTTGCTGTTGGAATAGAATTCCAGCGACTGAGGACATGAACAAATTATTTTCCATCTTTGAGTCGGAGAAGATGTACCCGAGGAAATGCCAGTACTCAGAACCAAAGAAAGTGGATCTTGAGATTTGTTGGAATGTATGTTAGGGACAGAGATGGGTGTTGAAGTTGATTCATCAACTTTTTTAATCATGGAGGTCTAAAGACTTTTCATTTGGTTTGAGAACGATTCTTTTAGAGGCACAGAGAGATCTAGCTGCACTCACACTGTAGTCGTGGAACGAAGTGCAGCAGTATACGTCGCAGATGAAGTGGTGGACAGCAACTTGCGAGCCTCAGGAATAGGTAATGTTTTGAATTGTTTTCAAATGCTGCACCGCTTTTTCTTCCAACCATTTAGGGCAAGAGCAAAAGTAGGATGGGTGAGAGCCATTGCAACTGATGCTATGTGGGTTCGTTTCACACTCATGGGCATCGTGGTCCTTGCCACTTCAAGGAACCAAGACATGATGTCTTCGAGTAACAGAACCACTGTCACTGGAAACATCAGAGGGTTTGAAATGTATGGCCATACCCTGCAATTAAGATAACCTGCCTTGATGGTGGCTGGTAGACGTGGTGATGTAATTGTCAGAATGAGGATACTGGTCAGCATCATAATCCCATCTTTGTGAGTGGAGATACACCTCACTGCAGAAACTCTTTAAGTGGAGAAACCAGTGAGAATCTCTGACTCAGGGATGTTCTTCAAATACCTCTTAACAATAACTCCTCATGATGAATTCATGCATGAGGTGTAACCTCAATAGGGATATCCCCAATTGCCTTTGAATGCAAGAGGACTCCACTTTGTCGAGATGTGGATGTTTCCACCAATATGTTACCTTCTGAATGAAGAATTTGCCCTGAAGGTTTGTCTGAAAGGTAATGTAGTACAAGAAAATGAGGTGCAATAGGTGTTACAGATGTTGAAGATTGCTGCTCGGAATTATCAAGATGTGGTCATTTACCTATGGACTGTTTGTACACTATTTTATTTACGTTTTGATTTAGAGGATCCATAATAAAAAAAAGAATATTTTGATGCCCACTGACTCCATCCACTATGGAGCCCTACGAGAGGATGCACTACAATACCAAACAAGGACACTGCAGCAATGCCAGGTTTTGTGAGCTCTATACCCAAACACCAACATCAGCTACAATGTCCACAACACCTGTTGAGAACATCCAATACTGATACTTGATTGACCCTAGCCCAATTGGACCAGCCAACTGACCCAAGGGGCCACTCAAAGGCTGCCCATCTACAGGAATTCAAGGCCAAAGTGGTGTGTTAGGGTTGGACCCCTCAACCACCAGGATCCTCTCCTCCCCTTCATGGGTCACCATGCACGGCAAACATGTGGGTGGATGTTTAGATTCCAGAGGAGGTAAACTCAAAAAACAGAACCTTCCCTGGGAGGTCCCCTCACCATGTGCAGGAATTCACACAGAGGGGCCCAAAGTTTGAAAGTATGAAACAAGGGTTTGTTGCAACAAATTTTTTTAATAGATGTTATTAATATTAATCATTTTGATTACATAAAAGTTACAACTTTCCTGTAATGAAGATGTATTTCTGACAGGTACTTCCCTCCTCTCACAAGATTAGCTGTTCTTGCTTACTTCTGCCCCCCTATATTTGAACTTTTTATCTAAGCATGCCACAAACTTCTGCTCCTCTCTATTGGCATCAAGTAATTCCAATGTGTCTCTGAGGTGAATCATCATGCTTCACCTCTCCACTAATAAGAAAATAGTAAATTAATGTGATGCACGCAACCCCCTCTACCAAACTGTCACTTTGAAGTTTGGCAGAAAAGGGAAGCACTGGAGGTGTGTGGGGAGAAGGGTGAGTGGATGGAAGTATCTATTAGGCATGATACTTTCAGTATAGGAAAATTATATCTTCCAATAGAATACTTCCCTGTGCTCATAACATTAGATAGGATCCCACATATAGTAGAAGGAGGAACCAGTATGAAAGAAAAAACAGATGTACCTCTAAAAGCGTCCAAAGGAAACCTCCACAGATAGGAGGGAAACCACAGCACTTCTGAGCCAAGTATACTCTTTGCCCATGTGTGTATAATGTAAGATATCAGGGTGGAAAATGAGAAGAGCACAACTAAGGGTGAGAGAATATGGAAGGAAAGTAATCCTCACCAGAGAAAGATGTTGTAACTCAATCCCACAATGAAGAAGATGGGTAAATAAAGGATGCACTCCTAGATGTAAAGTGGCTCACACATGGCGAACCATAGTTGGTAAGTCAACTACATCCAAAGCCTCCTTACCAAGTACACACCTCTGTGTGAGGATATGATGAGGATCATACTGTCCTCACCTTAAACCCAAAACTGGAGAATTAATAGCCATTCTGATTCTGAAATATGACACAAGGATCAGCTTTAAACTACTGATCCGGCATCTTGACATCTAGAATTGAAAGATCATCTATGACATGTCATCAATTTCCCCAACCATGAAACAGGCCTGGACCTTCCAAACAGCAATAACATCATTGAAAAAAGATGGATAGCCAAGAATAGAACCAGAACAATCTTATGTACCACTACAGTGAACCACAATACAGATGGAGAAAATCAAGGAAGAGACAACCTGAAAACTGTGTGAGGACTTATAGTGATTGGTTCTCCCTAAATCTAAAACCAAGCCACAGGATGCTAATATCCATGATGCAGTAGAATGAGGGCTGCCAATAAAAAGGGGTGAACTGCATATTAAACAGCTCAATTCCAGTGATTGTGTAAGTAATATCAGAAGGCTACATCATCCACCAAGCTGGCAACTCAACTCCTCTGGAGGCCATGTTTTACCAAGATAAGCATAACACAGCTGTCCTACACTCAACTGAATTGTTGTAGCCAGCTGTTTGTGGAACCCATTCCATGATCAAGCACCATTTACCAAGAATTAAAATCCAAATAGTGAATAACATAGCTAGGGCACCTGAAAGGAAAGAAATAATGAACAAAAACTTATCAAGTTAGAATCATGTTGAAGTGTGAAAAAAATGGTTATCTGTGGTAAATGAAAATCTGACCAAAAAAAATTGCAAAACGGTGCAGATAAAGGAAGATGAACATGTTAGCTACAGTCTTCATGCCTGAATGTAGGAGTTCCCCATTGTCCAATGAATACAAGATGCCCAGGAAAATGTAAAGATGTTGAAAGGTGGAAAACAAGAAAAATGATGCAAATGAAAGTAAAGCGAGGGAATAAAAGATCACATGAATATCTCAAATTGGAATGGTATAGAGGCAGGGAAGACAACTAATCAGGAAGAAACATATTAACATAATTAGTTTAGGTAGGGTAAGAACTCTGCTGTCTCAGGAAATATAACAAAAATAAGGGACAAGGTTGCCCAATAACCCAAAATCGAGGGGATCAAAGACCCACAGTCAAAAAACCAGGGAAGAAACTCTGCCACCCAATAAACAGGGTTTTAATTTGCAGAAAATCCACAATTTGTAGATTAACTGCAGAACATGTTCCATTTACACCAATAAATGTCCACTGAAGAAGGGCAAATGGAACAAGTTAAAAGAAAGTTAGTTGCAGGTAGACACCAGATCTCCCCACCAAGGACTGAATAACAGCCAAGCATGAAGACAAATGATGTGAATGTCTGGACAGAGTAACAGTGAAGGAAATAGATGAAGAGGAGCAGGAGACAAACGAAGTGGCAGTGGAGGTAAAAGTTGAAACTAGAGAAGTCATGGAAACCACAGATGACCTGGCCATTAAGGAGCAGACAGAAGAACCTAATACTGAATGGTAGAGATGAGGGGAATCACCCGTAGAAGGAAGATGATGGGGAGGGTGAGAACATACAGAAACCTGAAGGACCAATCCTGGCCAAAGATATCAAGAGCTCTAACTGGAGGAGGTGATACTGGATACCAAATACAGGTAATAGGAAGTTAAGAGATGTAGTAAAAAACTCTATGTGATGCAGAATCCCATGAAAAGTAAAGCCAACAGAAAACTAGAATCAAGAGACCACACTGAGAGAGAGAATGTGTCAAGGTAAGTAAAACAAACTGATTGTAATGAAAGCACAGGAACATAACATGCAACGATATGAATGTTGTGCAAGGGGCCAAAGAGTGCAGATCTAAGATGTGAAAAGAAAGAACATATGAACAAAAGGAACAATGCCCCTAAAAATGGATATGAGAAGAACAGACCATAAAACCCTATTTATAAAGGAAAAGGAAAACAAACAGCAGTGTCACACCCAATACTAACCCAAAATCAAAGAAGCCACACAAAGAGGGAAAAAACTGAAAGTTGCAAAAATCCAAAAAGTAAACAAAACACTGAATAAAATGGAAACATGATACGTTAAAAGATATGAGCAACAACAGGGGAAAAATAATAAAATGCTGAAAGAAATCTACCTGAAGTTAAACTAGGGTAGAGTTGAATGCTTGTAGAAACTAAAGCTTCTAAGTATACAAATGCAAAATAGGAAAAGAGGACAGTACAGAAAACCCCAAAATAACATTTTGCAAAACATGACTGGACATGTGTAAAGGAGGTCTACCAAATACTGCAATAAAATTATGGATGGCATTCCATGAGATAGTCAGGAAGAAGTTACAATTTTTGGATATTGGAAAACAGTTTTAGCCATTAAATGGGAAAAGTAAGTAAAAGTGAAAGTAGATATGGCAGACATTGTCTCACAAGGTCCAACACAAATTTAAATCACTGAAATGAAGGCTAAATTATTAATAACATAAAATTAATGATATAAAATATAAAGTAGAGATTAAATGAAAATAACTGTTAAAAGTAGAAGCTATAAAGAAAAATAAAATATTTAATGTGGTGAAATGATGAAGAAAGTGGTGTAAGGAATGCATCCCTTATGATGCTAAGTTGCAGAAAGATGTGGAACCATGGTAGATATGAATGCATCCCTTACAATGCTAAGTTGCAGAAAGATGTGGAACCATGGTAGATATGAATGCATCCCTTACGATGCTAAGTTGCAGAAAGATGTGGAACCATAGTAGATATAAACTTGAACATAAAAGTAAATGAAACTAATTAATAGTAAGAAGGATAAATGATAAATTAAATAAACTTAATAGTAAAAATGATAATATAAAATCTAAATGAAAAAAATAGTAATAAAGTAGTGATAAAACCTGTAAAGGAATACTATACAGAAAAACAAAATGATGTCTGTGTGGGCCCTGATTCAAGGGTTCCACCCAAACTAAGTGAAGAAAGGTTATTTATGAAATGAGGATATAAAAGTAAAGACAAAACATAGTTAAACTAATAAAGGAGCACAGATAGCTCTTGTTTAGCTTTGTGGGAAATTAAAAAACAAACAAATAAAGGATATCACATTAAGCCTATTCAAATGGTATAAAGTAAAACAATGAAGACTACTTATAAACTGTAATGTAACTTAGTGTTAACTAATGTAAATAAGCATATATGGAATTCAAATTATTACAGAGAATAACATTAACAGTAAATATCTGAAATGTTTTTATCTCTTCAAAGTCTGTGGATCACAAGGTGAGTTCAACAAAAGTCTCAATAGTATAAGATCAAACTTCCAATAAGATAAAGGGAAAAATATCCATGGATGAACATGAATAAAAAACTATTATAAATGTGTGAAAAGAACACAGAATCTCCATACTGGGAACAGACTACATAATGGAAATGAAAAAGCAAACATTTGAAATCTGGTAGTGGAAAAAGGCTATCGTAATCTCTGTTCATCTGAACAGGGCTGGCATCAAACTGAAGAAATAGCCCAACTGAGTGATAAACACTGAAAAAAACCATGCCAGGTCACCCACACCTGTGACCTCTGAGATAGTGCTAGTCATAGAGATGATCCCAGAAGTACTGTATCAGAATCTTAAGTAACATTAGTGTTGATTTCATCAAGACATAACATTTCCCATCAAAATACCCTTTTTACGATGAGTAACTAATCAGTATTTAACCTAATATTGTTGGAATTAATTTATAATTAAATTTCTACTTAATTATTTACAAAAATTAATTTTTGCCAGAGAAAACAGTTGTAGATATAATAAAACAAATCATGTACACTCACCCTGAACAGAGGGAAGCAGTTTAACATTTCTCCAAAAATACATCCAACAGCCCTGAATGTAAAACGTACAAAAATAATTAATTACAAAAACAAATACCACTAAAATATGAGAAACAACTACCAACATGAATTAAACAATGTGTTATAAAAATTATTTTTAAATGTTAAAAAGAACTGAATATTTAACATGAGCATATGTTAATATCCCTACATGTTTTATACATATAAACATACTTAGCTAAAATCAAACTACAAAAGATAAATTATTAATTGTGTTATTAATATATATTAATAAATAAATACTTGGGTGATCACCATTAGGCAAAATGAAAGTAGAGAAGACAGTAATTTTATATTTTTTCCATTAATAAAGACAGAGGTCCTGAAATCTAACTCCTCAAGCTATACTTAGATTAACATTATATAGAACACATTGTACAGTGTACATACACACTTAAAAGTCCCATTGTTAGAACATGTGATACAGGCCAATCATAAATTAACATTCTGTGTAAATGAAACAATACACACACACACACACACACAGTTACCTTGTCTACTTTTATTTTGCCTAATAATGAACCTTAAAAAATGTAGCAAACTATTACTGTATTACAATAATAAATAATTATTACTGTCTATACGTTAAACATATTTCAAAATTTATAGTGCATACTGGAGGGATTTACACATTTTGATACAAGTTAAAAAAAAAAAAAAAGCGTTTGCACTCTGGATAAATATAAAAGAATATATTTTTATATAAACCAATGTTTTTACCTTTGTAGCTTCTTCAGGATTAATATACATAACTGTTTGATATTAGAGCATTCGTTAAACTAAGAAGAAGCTACAAAGGTAAAAAGACTGGTTTATATAAAGATATATTCTCTATTTATCTAAAATACAAAGGTCGTTTTTTTTCTTAACTTGTATCAAAATATTAATCCTCTGTCTAAACATGCAAATCATATTTATAAATGTATCAAATAAGTTACTTCTGAAACACTATACTTAATTTTTTCAAAGTAGATAATAAAAGGAAAACCCATTATTTTTAAAGCTGAATTTCTGTTAAAACACTTTAGTATTCATATAAACCATAAGTCAACTCCTTGGTTGTAGTGTCTTGCCCCATACAACAACTCTGGTGCACGGTACCACCTGGAAAATGTATTAAAACAATTTTCAGGTGAACATCTGACAGCAACTGGACCCTGTCTGTCATTATTTCTACAACACTTTTGTTTGAGAAGTACAACATGACATTGTATGAGAAAACTTTTACAAACATGATACATAAAGCATATATTATAAACATAGACAGAAAATTCTGTATATCTAATTAAAAATATTCATTAAGTATATCAACTAGAATGTTTAATTTTTTGAAATTAATTTTAAACAATGGGTAGCGATTTATTTTAAACAGTATATCGAGCTTCATCCCTCTATAGGATAGTTTGGAAACTATGTTTTAAATTGTTAGAACATATATTCACTTTACATTTTGCACATTAAACAATTAGTTGGAGGCACAAACATTGGTTACTTGTCATTCTACACAGTTTTTGAAGTCATCTACTATTATACAGATGGATTTCAAGGATAGAAGGCTGGGAACCTTAAAGGATTTGGTAAATTACTGAGAAAGGAATTAGTTTGGCTCTCCTTATCCATAACAAATGTAACTAACAGAAGACAAACATCTGGAGATACATAATCATACTGTGATATATATTTGATTTTTTTTCACACATACATAAAATGACACAACCGGCCAGTCACACAAGTATTTGTGCCTTCTAGTTTTAAAAAGCATCAACAAACATAAAAAGTAACAAATCTATTAAATAATTTTATGATGGTCTTTTTAACATACTACATAACATATTTAATGGGAGAACAGACAGATTAAAAACAAACAACAGGTAGGGTTAAAAACTATGCCATGTCATGCACCAGTTACTAGTAAAAGGATTAAATAAAAAAAATAATCTTTTATACTTTTTCTCTATAAAATGCACCAAGGCATACCTTGTGGCCACCTGGTGGCTATACTGCTTATCAGGGTTATTATCAAGTAAGCAGGCCAGACCAAAATCTGCAATCTTTAGCCAACCTGTACAGCTGATGAGAAGATTTGCTGGCTTGAGGTCCTGAAATGCAATGTTGACACATTTAATGTGTGTTGGCAGTCATAATACTTATTTCATCAGACATAAAACATTAACTTGATAAAATCTTAAATAAAATGTTAATTTTGAAAGTATAAAGCATACTGAATTCCATTAATGATATTTGGTACACACAAATGTCATACAAACAGTTTTCATGTGTATATTGCTTGAAGTTACATTTTTAATCTCATAATTTAAATATTAGCTAGAGGGAGTTGCAGATCTTAATGATGTTAAGGTCAGAAATCTAAAAAACAAGACCTTGACACCTAGAAAACTCTTAGGGTTGTGACATGAAATGATCTAGCACATTTGAACAAAAGATAGTGAAGTTAATTTCTTTTATATTATCTAATCTGATTTGTAATGTAGGCCTAAAGCACTTTTTGGCAGTGTACAAGTGTCAGTGTGAAAATAAATTAAATGAGAAAACTAAGTAATATATTACCATTATGTGGACTGGACATTGAGTAATTTTCACTGAGTCCACCAGTGAAAGAATTAGATCAAAACAATACCAAAATTAGTTCCACTCATTGAAAGAGTTCCGAGTTTCTACCCACATTTTTGGATGGCTCTTCTTCATGAACGGTGCCTTTACTTTGTAAACAAGTGCATGTTTCCTTGTAAGAAGAATTCTTTCTTCTTTATAATGTTGTGTCCTTTGGCTTTGCATTGTTTTATAATCACACTATACTAATATCTTTCTTTTGAAAAGGCTGGTACATCTCCCTACATTTGTAAGTTTACTGTCATGGAACTACACTGTTAAATAGGTAAAAGCTCCCTACGAATAAATATAACTACATGTACTTGTGCATATATGATCAGTTAATTTAACTAGCTTTTAACCACCTTCTAACCATGAAACTATTCGTACTATAACATTTGGTGTACTACATGGATCTTAACAAAATTTGGCAAGCTTTTAGTACACATGACAATTCTCTTGTACAAAAAATCAAAATTTTAAATATTTTACTATAGATTTATTGTCTGTGCATTTATGAAGCCTCCTAAGTAAATAGTAAAATGTTTTGGTAAAATATTACCCTTTAACTTGTTTCTTTACACTACAATAACTTGACAAAATCACTAACATACAGTAAAAAGGACAGTACAAAAATATGGGAGGAGGGGATGTTCTTTCTTATAGAATGACGACAAACTGTAACAAAACAGAACAAACAAGTATTTATCTTTACAGCCTCACCTGCTTTCTTTAAATTTTACTGTTTAAAGGTGGGGGAAGTTCTTTTTACACAATGACATTGGATTGTAACAAAAACAAGTATTTATCTCAAAAGCCTCACCTATTTTATTTAAACTTCACTGTTTGATTACAGTACTTTGGACCCCTTCTGTGTTTGTAAAACAAAGGGCTACAAAAGCAGACAGGCCTGTAGATACATGTTTAAAAGGGGGTTCTAACATGCGAGATCAAAAGCCGACAATTCATGCAAAATAAAATCATCATTCAAAGCATGCTAATGTTTTAGGAGTTTCAGGTGAATACTACCCCAATAAAATTTTGTACAAAAAATAGACAATATAAAATTAAAACTGAAAGCAATTTTATACTAAATAGAATTTAAACAACTACACACAAAATTCATAAACTGTTACTGTGAGTTCAGCAATAAAGACCTTATTGTGGCAATTTTTAAAGTGAAATTATCATAGATTGTATTGTAATAACAGAGCAGCAAAGAATAATTTGTCAGTTTCCTTCTAAAGTAATTCAATGTTTGTTTATTGTTTACATTTATTGCTAACAAGTTACAGACACCTATGGTAAAGCATCCACACTACAAAACCTGAGAGTAGCAATATAACTTTGGGCTTCTAACTACAAACTGTAAACAGGAGCAATTGCATGAAACTATTTCAAGGGTAAAATGCTAATGCTTCATCAGAAGAATGTGGGCTATGTAGAAAACATTGAACACCATAACAGCTGTGCTACAATTATAAAGGCATACTTTTGTTCTTTTACCTCACAAAAATAGAAGGTTTGACCAAACATACGATACTTTGAGGTTCCTAACCTGAACAAGTTTCTACTTGCATTTTAGTTACTTATTAAATTATATACATCTATATAAACAAGAAATGTAATACTTATTCCAGTGTGAGGTCATTTGTACCTGGATGCCATGCTTCAGTAACCCCAGCTCACACTTTGTTAATTGTTCAAAAAAACAAACAAACACACACACAGCTTTCAAATATACATTTTAGAACACAAAAAGCATTTCAACAACTAACTAGAACAGATGTCCCAAAACTACTGTAACTTATTATTGGTACTTTTGAGCAGTGACTTCACTTGATACACAAAATCTTGGGAACTATCTTTCAGTGCCAAAAGCAAACAAATGAACGTAAGATTCTTGGATGCTACAATATGATTCTTCTATTGGTTATAAACATATCCATCAGAAAAATAGATGTGTTTGAATATAAGTGGTTTAACCATCTATGAAAATATGGAAGGTGCTTCTCTGATGAGTTTGACATATTTATTGTAATCTCAACAAACTAAGAAGGAAGGAGGTTCATATTTTATATTCTTCCCTGACAATATGTGTAGTGTGTGTGTGTGTGCCACATGGTTAGGCAATGTAAAAGTTCTAACATGTAAATCAGATCAGAAAGCAGACATATCAGTATTGGAAGATGAAAACTGAGCATTGTTTTAAATATTTCCTTTTGAAACTAATGAAATTGAAACCTGTATAATATTACACATTCATAATGAAGTTTTTAATTAACATCTGGATGTAATTTTCTGAAACTATTGATTAAACTGTCTTTGACAGAACCCATGTGATTAATATGTTGCCCCTTGATGAAATGGATGATAGCTCCTTCACTTTCACCCTTTCAGATTACATTGTCCACCTCCCCTTTTTTTTTTCAGGGGTACAGAAAAGAACAATAACAAAAATCTAAAACTACTATATTAAAATCTAAAAAAATTAAGGCCTAAGCAATCTCATACTAGACGACAATAATTATAAGTTATAGATGTTTAATTATGAAATATTAATACTTTCAACCATTAAAACAATGACTTACATCATTGTTTTAGACATTTTGATTTTTAAGAAAATACTAGCAACACAAATGAACACTCCCTATCAGGATAGGAGTGACAATTTGAGATATCCCTACTGACCAAAAATTATAAACTGACATATCTCGTATTAGCTATAAGTCACTCTAATTACGATAGGAAATCGTATTTTTTTGCACTAGATAACCAGCTTTTAGCCTGCAACATTGAGCTAGCTACAATCATCAAAAACACATGCAGTTACATTGGGACATGTTACTCAGATACGCTGTATTACCCATGATGCAACACTGATTAGATTAACAGTAACTATGAAAGGGTGATACACTACATGTACACTTTATGTGCATGAACAGTTCACTTTATGTTTGTTTTGCAAACGAACTTACATAAAGAAGCCTGCTGTATGTATGTCTAGATTTCAAAGTTCAATACTTATATTCAAGTATAAGTTTAAAATTATCTGAAGGAAAATGCTACAGGTACTGCTGAAGATCACGTTAGACTGTTTGAGCCCTTCCAAAGTTATTTAGATAGTGATTAAAATATTATTAAGAATACCATTTACTTAATACAAGAGAACACTTAACACTGCAGTATACATCAGACTTCCAGCAAGTAAACTATGCAATGTAAGGTGAGCACTCAGCCACATTAACTTACTTCATGATGTCCAGTTACTTACTCTATGCATTATTCTCAGAGAATGACAGTAATCCACTCCCTTAAGTAACATACTCATGTAAGCTTTAATTTGGGCTTCTTTCAAAGGTTCATCGGGGTCATACAGCAACACAGAGAGATCTGTGGGCATGTATTCAAACACCAGAGCTACTGATGACCCGTAAGGAAATACATCCAGAAGTTTAACTACCTGCAAGACAAATATGGATTTGTTTAATCATTTATTCAAAAGATATTACAAGAGATCTATACAATAGAAACTACTAAAAGATCTGCAACATGTGGCCTTCACAATTGGTATTTATAAAAACAAAAAGCAAAATTACTGGACTAACTACCAAACACTATCTAGTTACTAGAGACGTAACTTCTAACTGGATAGCATGCAATCTTAAACTTCCCTCTTACTGTTTATGAAAATTAAAATGGCTGATGAAACAGTACACTAAATGGATAAAACTGTATATATTTTTGTAAAAATAAAAAATACAAGTCAAATCATATACTTTTGTTAGCTGCATATATAAATAGAACAACTTACATTTTCATGGTTTAGTTGCTGCAATGCCTTTATTTCACTGGAATGAACGTTTATAAAGGATTATATTAAACTTCTGTTCAGAAATTAAACTAGTTTTAAGTACCATTTATTAACACTCAAACTATACACAATGGATTCCGTTGGTAAATTAAACATTTATATATACCAGGTGCATGATGTATTAACATTAAACCACAACTAGTTACTGCAGGCTAGTTTTTATTAATGAAAGTTACATACCGTAACACAGAACACGGTATACCATTATCCAATTTCTTCAAAGGAACTTTTTTTATAGCCACTATTTCTCCAGTTTCTAAACAACGACCTTTTAGAACTATTCCGTGAGCACCTTCTCCAATACGTCCAGTGATTGTGTATTTTTCCATTTCTATAAAAAATATTTTATTATCAGGCTATGACTTAATTTACTAATTGAATCATAGTTATATTTAATAAGTTTCTCTGTGTTGCCCAAGAATAAGAGACAATATAAGTAAAACGTTATAACTAATTTTACACATAATAGCCATCAAGGTTTCTACCATTTCTAGGTTGTTAAGACTAAACACGAAAAACACACTTTTTAATAACTACTCATGGAAGTTTCTGTAAAGGTTTTGCAAAATAAATATTGATGTTTCTATCATTAGCATTCATGAACTAGAAAATCATGAGTCAGTCACTTTCACAAGTTTCTAATTTATAAAGCAAAACTAGATGCTTGTTATAAAGATATATGCAAGTAATGGAGAAGGTTTATATCAATTTTTTTTTTTAAACATTTCTAATGTTACTCACATCTCAGTTGTCAAAACAGAGCAAATATTAGTCCCACCACATTCAAATTTCAAAAGTGGTGGTTCAAGAAAGCATCAATACCCAAATACCCATATAGAGAGCAAAAAAATTTGGCTGAATTTGGAATAAAGAAAATCCCAATTAAAATACTTTAATAAGGTATTGGAGAAAAAATCTAACATCTATTTTTCACACCTATGTTTAAAGAAATATAGACTGATATTCTTTATATTACTGGCCAGAAAACACCAAGTAAGTTTTAAAATAACCAGTAAAATATTAGTAAACAAATTAAAGAGTTGGTTTAATTTCAAACATTAATGGGATCCGAAAAATCACGTGTTATATTTTACGTACATGGATAAATTAGTTATGTTTTTGTTGACGTAATACTTAAGTTTGATAAAATGCAAAAAAAACAAAAACGTATACGTTTCGCTAGGCCTAATACCACTACTATTATTCTAAATAATAACTTCCAATACATTAGTATTCAAAATGATAGGTGTTAAAAACAACAACAAAACAGTAAAAATATCCAGGATTCTTTTTGTACGAATAGCACTCGCCTATCTTTACCGTACTTATACGACAAGTGAGTAAACCGATCGAGACATAACGATAACAAACAATCAGCGTGTCAGCAATGCCTATCTTCACAAAATAGTAAAGGAGTAAAAATATGGATAAAATAAGGTTTAGCATTTCTCAAATTTACTTTAACTGTTGCATATCAAAATATATTAAAAATAATCCGTCTTTCAGAGAAGAAAATCGCTAACTTGTTTTCTTTTTTTTAATGAAAATAAGATATACATTACATTTTGTGTTGATCTCAGCCGATCTGAGGGGTTCTGTATTGCGCGAAACGAGTCTTCGGCAATGGATATAACGAATATAATGTGGTTGAAATGGCATTACTAATAGTATACACGCTTCTCATTTTTAAAATTCCCTAAGAGATTGGGTAAAGAATGTGCCTAACGCTAATGTCTTATGATAAACATAATTCAGAGGCGTTGGAACTGGAAATTCTGCAGCATTCCTTTTTTTATATTTTTAACTTATATAGGAACTGCAGGTCATGCCCTCGAACTCCCCTAGGTTGAGCTGTCTTTGGCGTAAAGTGATCTGCTTTTAACAGCTTGTTATACTTTTAGTCTTTTACTGCATACCTAGCTAAGCAACTCTGCTTTACAACTTCTTCCTACACCCAAGTCCGCATTAAGTTAGTTTGAGACCCTTGAATAAATTTAATCTAAAGCCGATTCCTAATAAATTTATAACTTCCAGATAGCTTAGATTTGATACTGATTGACTGGTGTATGTTTTATACCACGTTATGTTACAGATAATCGACTGTTTAGTGAAGAGAAAGTTTTTATCCCGCAACAACAGTAGGGGATAAAGTTAAATTTCTAACTGCTCAAGTCATGTGATTAGATAGCCAGGAAATGTTTCAAAGAAAAACCATTTTCTTAGCTGTTCACATTAAATTATTCTGAATAATTCAGTGCACTACTTACTTTAAACAAATTATTTTATGGACTAGTAACTCTGACGTAAATTTGTAATGTTATCATAGAAGGAAGTCAACGGCAAAAAAAACAAAAAATGACTACACAGGTGAGTGACATGTTTCTTGTTTTTCTTATCTATTTTTTATTATTATAAAAGTAAATAAAAATGTAAAACTTGGAAACTTTATACTAGAAAAGGTTAAATCAGGTAATATAAATAAATATAGTGATAATAATAATAATAATACAATTTTCCTACGAAGTACACACGCTAGGACTAATAGCACACAAGTAGTACGAGCTTTATGTATCTTGGTTACTTCAATATTTACTCCAAATTATCGCATATTTCAATACTTTCTATAGCTGGAATTTTAAAAAAATCACGGTCCAAAAAGTAATAAAACAATAAAAATTTAATCATAAATATACTCTTCAAAACAAGAAACGCAGATATTTTTGTTATTTTAAAGAGAAATATATGTAATAACGATACAAGCTCAGAGTATGTGACGTTACACGTGTTAAGGCACTGATTGTCAGACCAAAATGACAATAAAAGTTGTGCACTTTGAAAACGGAGGAAAACATCGGATTTTTCGCCAAAACGCATGCGTGTCCAATAAATTTGTTTGAGAGATCTGCATGTTCTGTAAGTGCAACATGTGCAAAATCCCTATAAAAATGACGGGTTCTCGGTTTTCATAGCTCAGTGTTAAGCCACCGACACGCAATACAGTTACGCCAAGACTGACTGAAGCACAACGCCATTGGTCGCTTGGAAGCAGGCGAATCTCGATCAGATGTTGCCAGAGCTGTGAATGTCTACCCAAGCACCATCACAAGGCTATGGAATCGTCACCAGCAACATAGACCAACTCGTGACCGTCCACGATCTGGCAGACCTCGTGTGACCACGCCCGCACAAGATCGCAACATCCGGTTACGTCACCTTCGGGATAGGTGCCACCACTGCGACGTCTACTGCCTCAACCATACCAGGCTGCGTAGGATTTCCGATCAGATCGTACGCAACCGTCTACGTGATTCTTAGGCCCCATGTGCAACCCATCATGGTGAACGTCAACGACGTTTTTCAACATGACAACGCCCGTTCTCACACAGCCCGACTCACCACTGTCTTCTTGAGACACCACAACATCAACGTTCTTCCATGGCCCTCCAGATCACCAGATTTAAACTCCATCGAACATCTTTGGGACGAGTTGGACCGACGTCTGCGACGGCGACAACCTAAACCGCAAACCCTACCTCATCTTGCAGCAGCTTTGCAGGCTGAGTGGACAGCCATTCCACAGGATGTGATTCGTCATCTCATCGCTTCCACGGGCAGGAGATGCCAAGCAGTTATTGATGCTCACGGGGGGCATACTCGTTATTGACGTTGAGTGACGTTAAACTTCACCTAGTGAGCGTGGATTTCGCCTTTGCAGACTTTGGATGTTCAGCAGTGAATGTGCAAAGTTTCACACGTCATACAGAACTACCAGGAATAAACTTGTTAACAAGTTGTCTCATATTTTGCCTTTCTTTTTTTGAAGAGTATATTTGTATAAGGTTAAGAAGTTTTAAAATATTTAGTGTAAAGAAATATTGTTTCCTGCTATAAGCTGAAGTAGTTCCAAAAGGACAAAATCATAGTTTTGATTTATTTTGTGTTTTTATGGTGATGAGGAAGCCGATCAAACTAATATAATCTGTGTTGAGTAAGAATAGAAACAAAATATGAAGATTTATTGAAAAAAAAAGAGAGAGTTAACCTAACAATATAGTGACTCTTGACCTTCGCACAAGAAAGCATCACTTCGCTGTGGTATCAACCACACGTGGTGCCACAATGTTTCACGTGTCAAAAGGAAGCTCATATTATCTTCTTCAAAACAACCAGAAAAACGCGTGTCACCAGTGGTATAGTAGTAAGGCATCAGTTTTAGAACGCTAAAATTAGGGGCTCGATTCCTCGGTGGCGACACCAGCTAGCTCTCTGTGTCTTTGTCATAAAAAAAATACACCCTAAAGACATTTTTAGCAGTAGCTATATAATAGTAAATTTAAAAAATAAATTCCTGTATATTCATTTTTAAAAACCACGCTATTATAAGTCACATATATTTGTATTTTATTTACGCATATGTTTTGTTTTTATTAATGGTAAAGAAGTATGTTTATTATTTAGGATCTCTCAATGTATTTGGTGTGTATAAACTAATTGAAGAGTGGTTGTTTGTCGTACATAACTGTTGAGATTTCCTTGTTAGATATAATATACTGTTTTATACGAATGCATTATGTTTTATCTAATCTACTCTTCAGTGATCTAACACTTGATATAACACTAAGTAATCATTTTCTTGGAGAGATATAGGAATTTTTGTATGGTTTTGTGTATTTACCTCTACCTTGTTTCTGTAGTTTTTGACATTACCGTCTCCCACGTTATCCTGTTTTTGTCACTTGTAATAACGCCGGCTGAAACATTTAACAGTATTCTGAAAATAATTACGAAACACAAAGATCGTAAAAAACTGCTGATAACCTCTATTTATTAACTGAATATTACCATTACGTTTGTTTGTTTGTTTTGGAATTTCGCACAAAGCTACTCGAGGGCTATCTGTGCTAGCCGTCCCTAATTTAGCAGTGTAAGACTAGAGGGAAGGCAGCTGGTCATCACCACCCACCGCCAACTCTTGGGCTACTCTTTTACCAACGAATAGTGGGATTGACCGTCACATTATACACCCCCACGGCTGGGAGGGCGAGCATATTTAGCGCGACGCGGGCGCTAACCCGCGACCCTCGGATTACGAGTCGCACGCCTTACGCGCTCGGCCATGCCAGGCCATTACCATTACGAGCTTTTATCAGAAACAAGTCGAAGAAAAAAAAAGAACAGGCCCGTATCTAAGCCGAGAAAGAAATTAGACTAAATTCTGATTGACAAAGACAAATGACAACTTTGAACTCAGTTGATATGCAAGTTACCGAATAAGTTGATAAATACTTACATTTTGAGAAGGTTGTCCAAACTATAGAATGCTATGGTCATTATTATTACAGTTTAAACTAGTTAAGTACAAGAAACTTATGCTACTATCTCTCTAGTAGGTTTCATGGATTATGATAAAGTAGCTAATCTCAAAGCATACGAGGTACTATCAGAGGCTTTTCGCAACAAGCAAGATAGTCAAACTTACATGGAATTCGCCCACGAAAAAAAAAGATTTTGATCTATAGTGTAATTGTATGCATACTGAGAACAGTTTTGACAAACTAAGACAATTGTCTGATTGAAGAATTTAAACACCGTAGAAACGACGACCTCTAAACTTACTTGGATGAAAAGAAAGTTGAAACACTACAGGTATCAGCTGCTCTTTCTGTTGATTACACTTTAAGACAGAACACCATCTCAGCAAACACTTGTACCTGTTCAAGTGACCACGTCAGCAAACACTTGTACCTGTTCAAGTCACCATCTCAGCAAACACTTGTACCTGTTCAAGTCACCAAAGGTGGAGTTTCTTATTTTTAAAAAATCCAGCTTTTCTAGTCCAAAATCTTCAGACAGTTGGGATAAAACTGTTTACCATTTTTGTGATGAAACCTGGTCATCTTATGTATGATTGATGATGTTTGAAAAAAAAAACAAAAGAACAAAAGGTGCTTTCGTGTCCACATATCGACTTAACCAGATCACCCGATGTAGCGGTTGATTTGGCTGTTAATAACAAGGTTGTTGTAGATAGAGAGGAATTTAAACCTTTTGTGTCTTTAACAAACGACACTACTAATCCCATACGTATTTTAAGTGAAACTGAGGCGACTTGTTGTTAGAAGGTTTCCTGCCTTTATATTCGAGTCCTGCCACTGGCGAGTTTGTTATTCCTCAGGGTACTGAGGGCAGCTCTTCCTACCATTTATTTGACACAAGGTCTTGTTTCAGGATCACTTGTGATTGGACCTACTCTACCCTAAACAATACAAGTTTCTGTTATGGTACTCTTAAAGCTTTTTTGAGCTCAAAAATAAAGAACAGCAGCAACAGTTAGAAACATCCAACTTCTGGTATCAACATTCTTGACGATGAGAAACCCACTTGAAATAAAAATGCATCTCAGAACAGCTGGTATGGGTTTTAACACTTTTACTGATAAGGAGAGAACAATGTTTCAATCTTACTAGGTCATCTTCAGGCTAAGAAAAACCATCTTAACCTGAAGATGACCTAGGAAGGTCAAAATGTTGTTCTCTCCTTAATAAAAGTGTTAATACCCATACCAGCTGTTCCGAGATACAATCTCTGGTATCAACATTATCATAAGCACTTGTAGATTTTATCATAAAACATTTCTACAATTATCACGGTTTATCCTTTGTAGTGTTTTTCCTAACTGAATAGAAACTAACTTGGCCAATATCATTAGTGCTTAGTTTTAATAGTTTCTGTTTGACATCACTACATGTGTAACTTAGATGTTATTCTGAAAAATCAGGCTACTCTTGTCTCATGAAATAAGGTACGATTGTGTACGAAACAATGCACACCAGTATGAAATATAACAATAAATTAAACTGTTCACTCCTTACATGGATGCTATGAATTAAACTGTTCACTCCTTACATGGATGCTATGAATTAAATTGTACACATACAGAAAAAAATCTTATCACATCCCAGAGATTTATTCGTTTTTACAATTTCATGTCATTTTTAATGAGACAAAATGCATTAATATAAAGACTGTTCTTTAATTCTTAAAGAGACTAACAAAATATAAAAGAATAACAATATGAAGGGAAGGCATCTTAAGTTGGATAAGGCTGAAAAAAAAAGAATCAACAGTCTTCATGCATTTTGATTCAATAGTTCCAGTAGTGGAAACAAAAATATACAAAACATCAGATTCATCACAAGACAATTTTTGAAAATACAATCATTATAAAGACATCACACGTCTAATGCAAACATGATAGGAATCTGGAATAAATCATGGAAAAACTAATTTAGTTCTAACAGCAGGGTAAGTATGCAAGACTAAAAAGTAACTGACAAAATGTGTTTGCCTCAATCTGATCACCACAGTTCACATTCTTGAAACTATTTACTGCTAGTCTGTTTCACAATTTTCATCTTCCTCACTTTGATTACTTGTTTCTCGTGGACCAGAGTGTCCCAAAGGCTTTGAGAACTTCTCTAAACGTCTTCTCCGGATCTCTTCGTGACAGTTGGGTTCTTTGCTATTTGTTATCTTTTGATGATCATCCAGGTCCTGGAAATCATCTACAACTGTTCCATTTTTTACTGTTTTTGTAGCCTCTACAGTAAAAGAACATATCAGACATTCAAACCAGTTACAAGATTTCCAACAGTACAAAGGTTCTAAGGTAAATGCACATGCACTTACATAAGGCCTGATATTACATCACAATTTCCAAGAGCAATCTTTATATATATTTGTTTCCAACAAAGTATAACGTGAACACAGTTAGGATACAACAAAATTCTACGTTATTATAAAAGAAGTTCCAAGAGTAAATGTATACTGGAACATGTAATGGTTAATGAATATTTCTAGTAACCTAAAGTCACCAAGGACAGAAAAAAAAAAAAAAAACTTTTCTTACTTTTGTAACATCATGAAATCAAATATTTTCTGCCATTGTAATAATAATATCTTCAGAACTGCATTTTGAAATCATTAAAATCTGTACGATATGGTCAGGAACATAGTAGTATAATGCAATTATATGGGTGAGTCTGGTCAAGGATTCTTCCGTGATAGGTGTCTGTAACTTGTTGGTGATAAATTCGATAATAAACAAACACCATGCATTCCACTTGTTTACAAAATTATATATATTAGAAACATATACACAAAATTCTTTACACTTTGGAGATCATAGCTGAATCTGAAACACTACAAAGTTTTCTTCTTATCAAAAGTCCACTTAGCCTTATTCAATTCCTTTAAAAATCAGCTGATAACTCTTGTTTTTATTACAGTGGTATCTGTATGTAATTCACTTACACTGTTGTGCAAGTTACTACAGTTGTATTCCATACTTCCAAAATCGTATGCTTTTTCGTCAGTCCACACAGGCAGGTTCAATTAGCTTAGAACATCCTTTGATAAAACAAATTTCTCTATATCTCTTTCAAACATAAACTTCTAAGATGGTTAACTGCAACATAAACTTCTATGATGGTTAACTGCAACATAAACTTCTATGATGGTTAACTGCAACATAAACTTCTAAGATGGTTAACTGCAACATAAACTTCTAAGATGGTTAACTGCAACATAAACTTCTATGATGGTTAACTGCAACATAAACTTCTATGATGGTTAACTGCATTTCTTAATTTTTCTCTCTCCAAATTTCTCTTCTTCTCTTTCCATTTCCACTCATCTGGTTGCAGCTATTTATACATCTATCACTTAAGCATTCTAAACATCTTTATAGCCTCAACATCAATGAATTGTACACAATGTTCAATAACCTCAACCTCAATGAATTAAAAATACAAAATACATAAATTAATAATACTACCTACACTCAACAGTTTTATATCTAACAGGTATTATCAGTCACATCCAAATTCTCACTCTAATTTCAAATTTCCTCTAGGTGAAGGTTTCCATTTGAAGAGAGTAAATTACAGCTTGAATCCATTATAAATTTATAGCTCTAGTGTACTACACAAGTTTAGTGCATGTAAAGTTAGGCCTCTTATAACACACTGGATATGCTGTTTGCATTTTCTACACAGCCATCAAAAGTGTCAAATACAACAACATATGGATTATCTCCCACAGAAGGCATGACACAACTGCTCCAACTTACATCTACCATTTACTGTGTTGATGATAATGAAGTTACACATAAGGTACCTATATTATGACCCCAGATGGAAGCCTTAGAGACAGAAAAAGGGAACAAGATGAGGACTGTGTCTCACAGTATACCAAGAGAAAGATCTTATGGTTTCTTGTAACAGACCTGAATAACTGGTATGTGTATACTGTCAAAGTGTTACCAAGTATTAATTAGTTTTATGTCTACTGTCAAACCTTACACACTTTAAACACTCCAAATGCTGCCCTGCCCAAGTCTGAGATAATTCCAGAGAAAACTGGTATACAAATATTTTAACATACTATATTTTATGGACACTGTTTCAGGTACTGAAATACTAAAAAGAATGCTGTATTATTTCATTTCCTAACTATTTCAAACATGTTTAATTTTTATTTTCTTTAACTTCAAAGCTTTATCCATGTCCATCTCCACTTTGTTTGTTTCTGACCAATCAGTCTTATTATTTATTTTATTCCTGTCTGTTACAGTAAGTTCCTGATCAAACACCAAGTTCCATTATCTATTTCATCCCTGTTTAAAAGTTAGTTCCTGATCAAACACCAAGTTCCATTATCTGTTTCATCCCTGTTTAAAAGTTAGTTCCTGATCAAACACCAAGTTCCATTATCTGTTTCCTCCCTGTTTAAAAGTTAGTTCCTGATCAAACACCAAGTTCCATTATCTGTTTCATCCCTGTTTAAAAGTTAGTTCCTGATCAAACACCAAGTTCCATTATCTGTTTCATCCCTGTTTAAAAGTTAGTTCCTGATCAAACACCAAGTTCCATTATCTGTTTCATTCCTATTTAAAAGTTAGTTCCTGATCAAACATCAAGTTCCATTATCTGTTTCATCCATGTTTAAAAGTTAGTTCCTGATCAAACATCAAGTTCCATTATCTGTTTCATCCATGTTTAAAAGTTAGTTCCTGATCAAACACCAAGTTCCATTATCTGTTTCATTCCTATTTAAAAGTTAGTTCCTGATCAAACATCAAGTTCCATTATCTGTTTCATCCATGTTTAAAAGTTAGTTCCTGATCAAACATCAAGTTCCATTATCTGTTTCATCCATGTTTAAAAGTTAGTTCCTGATCAAACACCAAGTTCCATTATCTGTTTCATCCATGTTTAAAAGTTAGTTCCTGATCAATCACCAAGTTCCGTTATCTGTTTCATCCCTGTTTAGAAGTTAGTTCCTGATCAAACACCAAGTTCCATTACCTACTCTATCACTATTTATTATAAATTATTTTCTGACCAACCATAAAGTTTTACTGTCTATTTTCCTGAACACTCAAAGTTTCATTATCTGTTTCATCCAAGTTTAAGGTTTGTTCCTGACTAGTCAGAACATTTCTCTTCTGTTCATTGTTAGCAAATGTGATTCCTAATAAAAACAAAAACCTAGTAATCAGAAGTGCATTTAAGACATACTATAAATAAACATACATTTTAAGTTGTATATTTAGCTATAAATTTATGTGCACACACATCCATTCATACAAAAAACATTAAGGGGAAGAGACTAGTAAAAAGTATAAAGAAATGTATCTATAATTATATGTGATGAAAAGCTCAAAGAAAGTTTAGCTTTTATAAAACAATATGTATTGGTACTTCAAATAGTACTGTTTTGTTTGGTTTGAATTTCACACAAAGCTACATGAGGTATATCTACACTAGCCATCCCTAATTTAGCAGTTTAAGAGTAGAGGGAAGGCAGCTAGTCACCACCAACCACTGCCAACTCTTGGGCTACTCTTAGACCAGTGAATAATGGGATTGACTATTACATTATAATGCCTCCAAGCTTGAAAGGATGAGCATGTTTGGTGTGATGGGGATTCGAACCTCCCACCCACGGATCACAAGTTAAGCGCCTTAACCACCTGGCCATGCCAGGCCCACTCCAAATAGTAATGATGATGAAACTTGACCAGACACCAGTTGCTTGACATTGAATGATATTAGATGAAAGTTTACTAGTTTGTCTATCAGCAAAATACAAAATTTGATGGTTTTAAATGATAACCTCAAAACAAGCACGTGTGTGTGTGTGTTTTATTGTAAATTAGTCAAATCTGTTTATTTAGTCATCTGACAATTCTATGTACTTAAGTACTTTGTAAGTTTGTTACATATTGCAAATAAAGCCTTTTCTAGTAAATAAATATATATATTAAATGAGTTCGCTCCGTTTTATCTTCACCAATTATGGTTTACTCCCAACAACATTCAGTTGAACTTTTTATTTTCAAGTCTGTTAATAGAACTGTAAATCAGACAATGAAGTTTCTTCATCCCCCGGTTGTTGTGAACAGTCTCAGGTGACGATAAAAAGTTAGAAATCACAAAAGTGTCATTTCTAGTTAAGAGAACCAAGTAAAACCCTTGGTATCCACTTGTTATGATATAGTCCTCACCTTGGTTAACAAAAATCCCACAACTTTCTTTTTTATAATCACATTTCTTGATGTATCAGTTTCTGTGTTATCTAACAATATCCATAATTTATTTGTATACTAATATATATTCATAAAAATACATTATTTCACAAAAACCACACATAGACTTATAAATACCAAAACATATTTACCTACCTTGGTTAATATCACCAGATTCTGGTTTAGTAGAACTGGGTGCTTGAAATTGTTTACTGGTACTTGGCTTTGCAGCTTCGGCAGAAACTTGAGTTGGTGCTTTACTAGTCGATGGAGTGCTGACACTTGGACCAGACTGATCGGTTGCTGTAGTGTTCGTTACTGTACTTCGTGTACTCCTAGTGTGTCATACAGAGCTCAGTCACAACATGTGCCATTCTTTTGAAACCATGCATGTTAATAATATCTTTAATACATTACTTCAGGTTAAGAAGTTTTCACACAGGATCACATACAGAAGTTGTAATGGTTTTCAAACGAAACCCACAACTCAAACACTTTCAAATAGTTCACCATTCTTCTTATGAAGAATAGTTTATAATATTAAGATCGTGCTAACTACAATAACTCAAGAAGTGATACACACCCATAAAATGCTCACAAACAAAACCACCACAAATTAAAAAGTGCTGTGCTAATATACAGAATGTCTCAAGTACTTTACTTTTTAGGTACAGATTAAGGAGCAATCAGTTATGATAAACCATTTTCACCTAAGAACTTACTCAACGATGCTAAAGACCAAGAAACACTAAATCATGGTACAACGCTTCTGATACTTAACCGTTTTCTAACCTTAAAGAACATACAACACCACTGTACTGTTGCATCTGAAGAACAGCAGCATCGAGAAGTGTCTGAATGTTTCGTAGACACCGAATCCTAGCCTCAACGTTTTCTCTCTCTTCTCCTTCTAAAGCTTCCAATTCTTCATTTGTTAGTCCACTGAAATCTGCCTGTGGAAGTGGTGGTGGAGGTGGTGGAAGAACTGGGCAAAAGATAAGTCTTAAGTATAACTATGGCAAAAAAACAACAGCTAAATACAAGAAATACAAAAGTTGTTACAAAATGATGTCTAAAGAAGTGATTCTTATGCAAAACTTATTACAGGTGCAAAAAAAAAAAAAGTAAAATAACATTTTGGTAAGTGGTGGTCATGGTATAAAACTCGATACAGAAGATACACAGCAAGTCAAAATGTGTAGATAAATGGTGGTAGAGGTGTAAAGCTGAATATAGAAGAAACACAGCAAGTCAAAATATGTAGATAAATGATGGTAGTGGTGTAAAGCTGAATATAGAAGATACACAGCAAGTCGAAATGTGTAGATAAATGGTGGTAGAGGTGTAAAGCTGAATATAGAAGATACACAGCAAGTCAAAATGTGTAGATAAATGGTGGTAGAGGTGTAAAGCTGAATATAGAAGATACACAGCAAGTCAAAATGTGTAGATAAATGGTGGTAGTGGTGTAAAGCTGAATATAGAAGATACACAGCAAGTCAAAATGTGTCTAGATAACTGGTAGTAGTGGTGTAAAGCTGAATATAGAAGATACACAGCAAGTCAAAATGTGTAGATAAATGGTGGTAGTGGTGTAAAGCTGAATATAGAAGATACACAGCAAGTCAATATGTGTAGATAAATGGTGGTAGAGGTATAAAGCTGAATATAGAAGATACACAGCAAGTCAAAATGTGTAGATAAATGGTGGTAGAGGTGTAAAGCTGAATATAGAAGATACACAGCAAGTCAAAATGTGTCTAGATAAATGGTGGTAGTGGTGTAAAGCTGAATATAGAAGATACACAGCAAGTCAAAATGTGTAGATAAATGGTGGTAGTGGTGTAAAGCTGAATATAGAAGATACACAGCAAGTCAAAATGTGTAGATAAATGGTGGTAGAGGTGTAAAGCTGAATATAGAAGATACACAGCAAGTCAAAATGTGTCTAGATAAATGGTGGTAGTGGTGTAAAACTGGAAACAGAAGATACACAGCAAGTCGAAATGTGTCTAGATAAATGGTGGTAGTGGTGTAAAACTGGAAACAGAAGATACACAGCAAGTCGAAATGTGTCTAGATAAATGGTGGTAGTGGTGTAAAACTGGAAACAGAAGATACACAGCAAGTCGAAATGTGTCTAGATAAATGGTGGTAGTGGTGTAAAACTGGAAACAGAAGATACACAGCAAGTCGAAATGTGTCTAGATAAATGGTGGTAGTGGTGTAAAACTGGAAACAGAAGATACACAGCAAGTCGAAATGTGTCTAGATAAATGATGGTAGTGGTGTAAAACTGGAAACAGAAGATACACAGCAAGTCGAAATGTGTCTAGATAAATGGTGGTAGTGGTGTAAAACTGGAAACAGAAGATACACAGCAAGTCGAAATGTGTCTAGATAAATGGTGGTAGTGGTGTAAAACTGGAAACAGAAGATACACAGCAAGTCGAAATGTGTCTAGATAAATGGTGGTAGTGGTGTAAAACTGGAAACAGAAGATACACAGCAAGTCGAAATGTGTCTAGATAAATGGTGGTAGTGGTGTAAAACTGGAAACAGAAGATACACAGCAAGTCGAAATGTGTCTAGATAAATGGTGGTAGTGGTGTAAAACTGGAAACAGAAGATACACAGCAAGTCGAAATGTGTCTAGATAAATGGTGGTAGTGGTGTAAAACTGGAAACAGAAGATACACAGCAAGTCGAAATGTGTCTAGATAAAAGGTGGTAGTGGTGTAAAGCTGAATATAGAAGATACACAGCAAGTCAAAATGTGTCTAGATAAATGGTGGTAGTGGTGTAAAGCTGAATATAGAAGATACACAGCAAGTCAAAATGTGTCTTGATAAATGGTGGTAGTGGTGTAAAGCTGAATATAGAAAATACACAGCAAGTCAAAATGTGTAGATAAATGGTGGTAGTGGTGTAAACCTGGAAACAAAAGATACACAGCAAGTCAAAATTTGTCTACATAAGCAGTCCTTATATCCCCCTGTACCTAGTGAAACAACAATAATCAACAGTTGTCCTTATATCCCCCTGTACCTAGTGAAACAACGATAATCAACAGTTGTCCTTATATCCCCCTGTACCTAGTGAAACAACGATAATCAACAGTTGTCCTTATATCCTCCTGTACCTAGTGAAACAACGATAATCAACAGTTGTCTCTATATCCCCCTGTACCTAGTGAAACAACAGTAATCAACAGTTGTCCTTATATCCCCCTGTACCTAGTGAAACAACAATAATCAACAGTTATCTCTATATCCCCCTGTACCTAGTGAAACAACGATAATTAACAGTTTTCTCTATATCCCCCTGTACCTAGTGATACAACAGTAATCAACAGTTGTCCTTATATCCCCCTGTACCTAGTGAAACAACAATAATCAACAGTTGTCTCTATATCCCCCTGTACCTAGTGAAACAACGATAATTAACAGTTTTCTCCATATCCCTCTGTACTTAGTGAAGCAAAGATAATTAAATGGGTCACCAGGAAATAATATAAGAAAGGTAAAGCGTTACAACAGAAGACAAAGCTCTAGGTTCTAAAAATATTGACAGAAATTTATTTGTAATAATATCTTCTTATTAGATAAACAGTCTCAAACATACATTGGAATTGGAACCATGAAATAAAATAAACATTGTCAATGATTTTCTGATGCACATGTGAAAACGTTTTGTTCAACTGACTTACAGAAAGGAGGAAAAGCAAAAGGTGGCATTGAGAATGGTTGGTTAGTTTGGTTGGCATACATCCCACCAGCTGTAGTGGAGGTAGTGGTTGTAGAACCTAAAGATGGCGCTGCAGAACTACTCTGTGCCGAAGTTCCAGTACCTGTCAAGAAGATATTTTGAAACCATGAATGTAAAAATTATAATTATTTAGGAATTTAATATTCCATTATAATTGCATTTAGCATGTAAAATCAATAAACCTTGTATGAGTAAACCCTATACTTTGAGCATAAACACAAAACAAGTCATAAAAATGTTGCATGACAGAATAGCCTATCGAAATGAATTACTTATATCTGAATATGCTTCTAACACCTCCTACATTATCAACTTAATAAGTTCAGCTTATAACATATGGGAAATTTCTATTGAAGTCTAAAATTATACAAATGTTACTTGTGTGTATCAGAAAGCTATATGATCACTGATGGTATACTATGTATGTAAAAATAGCTGGTATGGGTAGAGAAAACTATGTGGAGGAGCAAACAACATTTCGACCTTCTTCAGTCATCTTGAGGTTCACAAAGAAAGAGGTAACTGAACAATAGCTGACTAAAGTCTATACTATGTAAAAACTACACTGACAAACACCACACCAACATTATTTATAAAATATAATGTGATAACTTTCATGACTTCTATATTGGAAAAACAAGTAGAAAAATGGAAACCAGATTCAAAGAACAAAAAAGTCACCTTCACACATTTTCGAACACTGCAAATCAAATAAATACAACATAACCATTGAAAACACCCAAATACTAAACAAAGAAACAAACATAAACAAATGCAAAATTAAAGAAGCCTTACTTGTACAACAACTCCAAAATAAACCAATACAAAGGAACACATTTATACCTATATTAATAAATATAATCCAACATTTAAGCACGCCCTCTACATTCCTACACTCAATTACACAACCCCCTTCAAACATGTGACCAGCTATCGGCTAGTTACCTTTTTCTTTCTTTGTGAACCTGCCGATGACCGAAGAAGGTTGAAATGTTGTTCTCTCCTCTACATAGTCCTTTCTCTACCCATACCAGCTGTTTTTACATATATATTTTTCTCTACAAGTGGGTTTTCTCATCATCACTAATGATAATATACTGTATATTTAAGACCCCCAAATTTCTTGATATAGTGCCCACTGTATCAATTCGTTCAAAAATCCATCCATTCAACCTGTCCACAACACTAGAACAAATAAATGTACAAAGTAATACATCCTATTCTACTTTGCAGTGTGGAGTATAAATCCAATAACATACCTAAACCATCTTTAAATGCACTTGTAGTTATTTTAACCAGTCTTGCAACCACCAAAATATTAAACTATACATTCTACACTTTTTAATGTAGTAAGTGCATCTTCAAGAAATTTGGCAAGCATTACTTGTCTTTTGTACACAAAAAAATCAGAATTCTTTTAATTAAGTATTTTTGCTAAACACTTGTCGGAAAATGTATGAAATCAAACTGCTGACTGAAACTCACAACTATTGCTATTTTAATTTCAAAAACAACTAGAACCTTCTAAAGGAAGATAATTCTCTGTGAAACTTCACATTTCATGTGCTTTCTTTTTTCTCTACCCTCACACTATACAAGCTCAGTTCATAACTAACCTTATAACCACCACAAAAAACATGAAATACATTCAAATTTTCTTTATCTTTCTAGAATTAATGCAGTTAGTAAAATAAAATTACAATTACTTATACAATCTCAGGCTCACAAGAGTTCACACCTGTTTTTCACTTTAAAAGTTACTGCAATACACTCTTTATGGTTAAATTCACAATCATGCAGTCTAGGTCAAGGTATCTATCCAAGTGTTGTCAGTGTTATAGTTTAGATTTTAATGTCTAAGCCACAAACCTGAGGGTTCAAGACACAGAACTTTGTTCTAACTTCTCATACAAAAAAGCAGCAAATAAAACTAAAACCAGTGTTGGAGTCAGTAATTATTTTATGTTTGTAGCCAAACAGGATCACAGCAAGACTATTAGACATGTTGAATATTAGGAATAATCACTAGTGTTTGATATAATCCAAACATCAGATGAAGTTCATACAAACTTGTTGTAAGCCTACGTGTAATGTAAGCTTATAACTGTGGATTGGTGTACAGGTAATATGGCACTTGGTGACAAATAAAAATAAAGAAAGCACTATAGACATCATTGCAAAAGCGTAGTATCAACTATCATGGGTGGTGTTACCAGTAAAACATATTTTAGCTGGCTGTATTTTCAAAACCTGTAAAACACCAAGACAGACCTTCTGAAGGTTGGTCTTGTGACCTACAACACTACCATCCAACTGACTTTGTCAAATGTAAATTGAACTAGATATTGTTCACTGCTCATATACTGAGGCCAACAATGTTCCACACATGGGGCAAAAGGGGAAGCTCTTGTCCCTGAACGACTCAGTTGGGAAAGTGAAATATCTTTCCTCAAGACTAAATATCTACCACAGTTTGTTTGTTTTGTTCCACACACTGCATCATATCATGATCAAGTAATACTCAAATAAAACAATGAGAAATATTAGAAATAGCTAGTAACCTGACACAATAATTCAACAAGTACCAATTCACAATAACTGATTTGTACACAGTTACATAAACCAGAGATAAACTACTGCTTCTTTAAATAACTAAATTTCATACTCACATTACCCTAAACAGACATGTATATCTAACAGTTATGAATAATCTAATGGCTAACATTGGAGAAAATTATATTCTTTTGAAAATCGATTTATATCAAAGTAAAATAAAATGACTGGAGGCTACGAAGTTATAAATATTACAGAAATTTACATTAAAAAGCACAAACAGCAAAAAAATTATTAAAAGTGTGCAATTTAAAGGAAACAAGTGTCAAGTATTTCTTGGTATAATTTCTGATGCTAAGTTTATTTGTACACACCAATAAAAAAGAACTTTTGTTATATATTGAATATAACAGTAGAAATGTCATGAGAAGAACACTGACTTACTTGTACCTAGGAGTTAAATTATGAGAACAAAATCAATAAGTAATCAAACTGGAAAGATGGTCCTTTTTCAGAAAGTTAAAATTTCAAACTGCTTTAATGAATTAATTAATGTCCTTATTTACAATTAGTGCAAGTAGTACAAACACATTTTAAGTCCAGTTTGGTGACCTGACAGTACGGTGAATATGGATATGCACTAACAAATCTTGTAATTTATCTTAAAGAATATTTTAAGAAACAAGTTTTTTGCCAATAAAACATACATTAACTCCCTGAATAACATAAGATACTCACTAGCCTGTTGCTGTGGCTGCTGTTGTGGAAGAGGTACCCAAAATGGTCCTGGACCACCACCACCACCTAGTGGAAATCCTGGCCCTATAATAGAGAGAAAAAAAATAAAAAAACAAATACAACACTCAATGACAATAAATATTAAATATCTGACACTTTGAAAATATGTCACAACTACATGATGATATCAGAACTTTTCCGGACTGGTTTGAACATAATCTCAGTCAGATTTATAGAACCAGTTTTAGTCTACTGAACATACATTAGACAGCAACAAGTTTACCTTTAAATATTAACTATATTCAAGAACATTTTGATTCTAATGATTTTCAGTTTATTTTACAAAATAATTTAAGCTTTTTGCAATGCCATATTTCTCAATATCATGAGACAATTATTAAAGCTGTGGCAAACTGTTTTCCCAATTGGTGTGCTGCTTTAAGACAAATAAGGATTTAACTAAATTGAAAACCTGGATTGATAACAAAGCACCATTCCTTTATTAAAATCTTGTCAAAAAAAACAAACTAGTTGTTTTGCATGCAATCAAGGTTTGAAACAAACTTTCAGGCAAGTGGCAAATATACGCCAGTTATTTGAAAAGTGATGAGCAAATGTGCCAGCCATTTTGCAAAAAGTGTGTGTGTGTTCTTCTTATAGCAAAGCCACATAGGGCTATCTGCTCAGCCCACCGAGGGGAATCGAACCCCTGATTTTAGCGTTGTAAATCCGGAGACATACGGCTGTACTAGCGGTGGGCTTTTGCAAAAGAACATTACAATTTGGGTTGTGACACTTCAGCGGCTATATCCGACACGTTTCCAATAAAAATAAGTTCAATTTCTTAGGTTTAACATACTATAAAACTTAAAGAGCTGGGTGATTAGTGGAATTTGTTAAATGCCAGCTCAGTCCATTTCTTCCAGGTAATAAGATATATTAACACGACTAATATTCCAATTTTGATCTTGTTCTGGGTTTTTGCAAACATTTTAAAGTTTTAAGACATTTTCAATTTGCCATTTTAGAAGTAATATGATTTTAATTCTAAATTGATAAAAAAAGTATCTTATACACAAACTCGGAAACCTCTAACAAGCAATACTTAATTGTTTAGATAGTTGGAACAGTGAAAAACAATAAATAACATTCAGAACCACTAATCTGAATTACTTGAGTCTCCATGTGATGCTAATTACTAATCAATTACATTGATTAATAACCCAGACCAAATCAAGTCTTAGACCTACATATGTAATAATAATTATGTTTGCTAACATGAATGTTCTGTTTTCACCTGCTACTCTTAAAATACCACTAGTACTTAAGAAAAGAAATATACTTGTCCCAAGTTTTTGTTTCTAATAGTTTGACCATTGCTTACAACTGGTGTGAATTATCAACTGACAAAAATGATAGTATCTTTACTAAACACTAGAATTCACTAACTTTTTGCCATCCACCTAGTGTTAATTTAAAGTCTTAATGTTGTAATATGAAGGTGATTAATGATTACACATTTTCATTGTAAATGTTTCAATTTCTTTAGAATTAAATAACCACTTCTGCTAATTTTGTTATAAATTATAAAAAGAAATTCATCTTACAGTGTTAAATAAAGTATGTATCTCACTCCTTTCTAGATATTTAAAACTTACATCTAACAAAACTCTTCAATAACAAACTGAGGTGTTTAAGTTAACATACTGTGAACTAGGTAAAGTCCTATAAACCTTAAACTTCACCTAATGAACAAGTGACCTACAATTAGGTATCTGGGGTTGTGGTTGAGGCTGTGCTTCCTGTTGTTGTCCAGGGGCTGCTCCTGGAGTCCTTTGTTGTCCAGCACTGGAGTTGGCAGGTATCCTCAGGACGTCCATACGGCACGTCGGACAAGTCTGTTGCCGTTGGAACCATGATCGAAGGCAAGAAGTGTGGAAGATGTGATTACAAGGTAATTTTTTACTACTACCATTACCCAACATTTCTTCCCGACAAATAATACAAACATTGTCCACAGATGCTAGGTCTTCAGCCGTAGCATCAGGGTACCTAACGGAAGAGAGTCTCTATTAAAATGTTATTATTAATGTTAGTCTGTTTTTATGCACTGAAGTTTTAACCTTTAAATTGACTACCTTTAGGTTAATTTAATGAAAGCAGTAATCATCACACTTCACAGGTGAGAAACTGTCCAAGAACAGATACATTTTAATGTTTATCTCACAAGAAAATTTAATTTATTTTGCAAGTAATATAAAGTTTGTCACTATATTATGAAGTTGAAATACCTTCTAACTCACAGTAAAATAATAATTCACATTCTAAAACTGAAGATTTTATTTTTAACAACATCTTTTGAAAATATAACAACAGTACTCCATGGTGAAGCAAATATTTATTGACAAAGATAATATTGCTAAGTTTACTTGGTTTATGAAAAGTGGTCACTGTCCATTACATTCCTGAGAAAGGAAAACTGAGATACCACTAGCAACACACTACACGTCACAACTGTAAATGACAAGTACCACTGGTGACACAGAACTATAAATGACATGTATCACTGGTGACACAGAACTATAAATGACATGTATCACTGGTGACACAGCACAAGTCAGAACTAAAAAAAGACAAGTACAACTAGTGATGCACCACAAGTCAGAATGACGAAAGAGAAACAGTACAATACCAACAATCTGTACGGTATTACATATGTTTATGAGAATCAGACATAATTAAAATTGGTATGTTATATTTCACAATTAATCAACATTTCACAATTCGCTACCAAAGGTGATAGATAAGTATGCTATAATAGAGGAAGTAGAAATGAACACTGTTAATACTGTATTCTATGTAATGGTTGATTAGTTATAACATCAACAGTAACAACATTTATATATAATACACAATAGTGAGTCCTTGTTTTGTTAAAGACCATTCTGTAGCACGTTGATCAACTGTCTTAACTTTCTTGCTTAATAAAGTTTTTTTAAAAAGTATTTGTTCTAGATACTGCAAAACTAAATATTCATAAAAACAGAAACTTACAAAGTGTTCATGTTCCTTATAGCTCTTCTTGACATAATTACATCATTGAATGCCTTCTTCAAAGCCCTAAGAATAAAACATTTTTGGATTTTCTGAGAAGTGAGATTTGCACAAGTAAAGTAGATGAAACACACTTTAGCAGGAACTAGCTTTCAAAGTCAGTTATATTAGTAAGGAAAATCTGTGAACTTATTTTCTGAGAATTAACTACTTGAACAATAATCGCAGTATGTTGTAAATAAATGTATTAGGGATATATTTAAGATCATGTTTCAATTCTGAAAGACAGTATATCCACAAAAATACTGTACAAGCCAGCCTTTAGAACAAATACATAATTCTGGACAAACATCACAATGTTTAAGCCTTAGAATAACTTACAGAACCAACTTACAATTTTGTAAACATTATTGATAAGATAATGGCAGAAGCTGACACATACCTCATGCTGAGATACATTGGTCTGATGGCAAACAGTGGGAAAGTGTGGATTTTAATCATGATGGTCATAAATGTCAGGTACAGCACAACCTTGATAAAACCTGTGTGGACAAAACAGATGTCATGAATACCATCACATCATGAACAGTCACAGAAAGAATGCACACTGGCAACTCCTGTAAAACTAGTTTAATGTTTTGTAAACAATAATTTTCAGTTTTAGCTTTATAGCTTTAACATACTATTAACCTAAAAAACTACAACATAACCACTCATCAGGAACTTACCCATTATTAACTCAGTATACAATACATAAACTGCTTTGTTTTCCCAAGGGTTTTCACTTTGCAGGTCAACAGTATGTAGAACATATTTGATCATTATGTTCACTACTACTGTCAGCAAAATGGCATACTGAAAAAACAAAAACTAATGAAGTCTATTCATATTAGAAAACCATTATCAGATTACAGAAGTAATTGACATTTTAATTACGTGCTTGTGGAACTAAAAAATCTTACAAAATTAATTTAAACAATCATATAAAAAGATTCAGAAAGAACTAGTTTTAATGTGCATTATATACACGTATATTAACTTTACCAAACTGTCAGTACTTGTTACAGTTTACCTACTAGTAACTTCTAATATATTAAATGTATCTTCACATAATTTGGTAAACTTTTAGTAAACATTATAAGGTTTTTACATGCGAAGTCACATTTTCTAATGTAATATTTTTTATTAATATTTGATTATTTTCAAATACTATAAGAGGAAAGTGATTTTCATTCTGGGATTAAAAAATACTTTTCTTTGTCTCAAAAAATCTCATTTCACTTCTACGACTTCTAGGACCTTTTAATCACAAGGTTTCAAAAACATTCACAGAGTGTCAACCATTAAACATATCCCATAAATCTTTTGTTTATTTTACTTTCAACATCTAAAGTTAAATCCACTGTAAATGAAGCTGACATCATGGACCATCTCAGCATATGTTTTAGCGTGCCGATGCACATGGTACCCATAATTCAACAGCATAAAGGCCACGTGCAAAACAGAAAAGTATCATTCATATATGCTCTTGCTCCACAAACACAATATTGGACTAAGTGGCTTGTGTTTCCTACAACACTTACAAAAGAAACTTCCAAAAGGTAATAAAATTACAATTAGAATGTGTGAAAACATTTATTATATGGTTCAAAGTTGTGCTGGTCCAATAAACATTGTAGTTCTGATTGTAAGTTCTGAGCCTCGCCGATCTATTTACATCACAGATGTTTCAGTACTACTGCTCATCTATTTGATGTCTATTGAACTTTGCAACATATGTGTATGAAGGTGTTATGTGGACATATATAATTAACTTCCCTCTTGTTTTAAAGTTTTGAATGTGGTTTAAATTTACCTCAGTTTAGAAAATTAGTATAACACAAATGCAGTAGGCATAACTACATATTGGCCTACCAAAGTATATTATTTCGGTTACTGTACGTTACATGTGTATAAATATACATATTACACTTACTAATGTTTAAATTTTATTTATATTTCTTACAACAGAGAAAGTAAATGAGAAATACATTAAAAAACATTGATTTCGTGTACATATCCATGTTACAAAATTCTTCACTCAGGCATATGTACTATCACAAAGCCTTGTCTAGTTTTGGTTTGTTTTGAATTTCCCGCAAAGCTACACAAGGACTATCTGTGCTATCCATTCTTAATTTAGCAGTGTAAAACTAGAGGGAAGACAGCTAGACATCAACATGCCAACTCTTGGGCTCCTCTTTTACCAATGAATAGTGTGATTGACCATCATATTATAATGCCCCATGCCTGAAAGGTCGAGCATGTTTGGTGTGATGGGGATTCAAACCCTCGACCCTTGGATCATGAGTCAAGTACCTTAACTACCTGGCCATGACCTTGTCTAGACTTGTAAGTGGAGTGTGTACAGATTATGTTTGTAGGCTTCATACATTAAGAATATCAAATTATTGTATTAGTATCCTCAAAATCCCTGTAATTTACTATGGTCTCTGAGTAAATTATATATAGGTTGAACAAATCCTATTCCTATTCAGAGAAATAAATTACTGACCACACATCTATAGTTTTAGCAAAATTCTTTATTTTGTCTCCAAGTCAGTTATAAACTGTCAGAATTATGTGGAGAGAATTATTTTTCTGTTGGTCATAAATTTGATATACTTAGTAGTCAGTGGTACTAGTTAAGAACTTTCAAATGATTGGCTCTGCTCTTCAAATCACTCTAGCAGATTTACTAAATATATTGACATCTCAGCAAATCATAGAGGTGGGAGGTTCTTATTTTATATTTAGCTTGTATGTATCTCACATTTGAGTTTCTAATTTGTTAGATATTTGTACGTGTTGTATGGTGGGTGTAGTAAAATAGAAACTGAGCAATAAGACAACTGGGCAGGTTATGTGACAAGAAAACTGATACTTGACTTTTTTTTCTTTACATTTCCTTTTTAAATTAGGAAATTAAAACATTTTAAAATTTAAATTATTTTTATGCCAGTCTCACTGATATAAGTAGTAAAAATGTTATTTAATAAAAAGTTTGAAAATAACGCTCCAAACGTCACATGTTCACTTTAACTTATGTTGCAGAGCAGGAGTAAAAAGTGTTAAATACAAAAACATTCAACGCAGGTTAATTTTATCATAGTTTATACATCTTATTAAAAAGTTAAAGATTAACATGGAGATATTTGACAGAGGTAAATAATAAATATGAATTAATTTTCACTTGTCCACAGAGATGTTTAGAGTTAAGAAAACTCTAAAACAAAAGTGTTTTATACAAAAAATAGTGTAAAAAGTGTTAAATACAAAAACATTCAACGCAGGTTAATTTTATCATAGTTTATACATCTTATTAAAAAGTTAAAGATTAACAAGGAGATGTTTGACAGAGGTAAATAATAAATATGAATTAATTTTCACTTGTCCACAGAGATGTTTAGAGTTAAGAAAACTCTAAAACAAAAGTGTTTTATACAAAAAATAGTGTAAAAAGTGTTAAATACAAAAACATTCAACACAGGTTAATTTTATCATAGTTTATACATCTTATTAAAAAGTTAAAGATTAACATGGAGATATTTGACAGAGGTAAATAATAAATATGAATTAATTTTCACTTGTCCACAGAGATGTTTAGAGTTAAGAAAACTTTTACCAAAGTAAGCTCACTGTAAGCCTCTTAAAATGCATTAAGTTGAAGCTACCCTTTCAATTACTAAAAACCTTTTACTGATAAACTGAGACTACATGAAGTCTCCAGCTGTTCCTTCTAAAGAATAATAAATGTCTTTATTAATAATACAAAATTACTAAAACACATTTCAATACACTACAGGACTATGCTGCACTAGGCAGTGAAACATAAAGTCGTAGAATTACACAAGCAGTGATGTTTTATAGCAGGTTATAACAGCCTACCAAAAATCTTTGTAAAAACTGACAGACTTACCTCAAACCCAAATACGAGCTGAACGGATGGCCCCTTGGTAAGAGTAATATAGTAAGCATGACTGACAAATAAGTAATCTAAAAATCCAAGTAAAGTCAAAAGACCTGGAAAAATTATACCATAGAAAAATTACTGACCTTAAACAAAACTATTTTAAGATCTTAACTGAATTTAATAGATCTTTTATGCAACTGTACCATGTTCCTCTTAGACTTGTAACACTAACCAATGAACTGACCTAGATTTCTGACCACAATCCAGTTAAATTTAAATAAAAAAGACTAAAGTTTTGTTATTGCAATTATATTTATATATGTACTTGTGAAAACAAGTAAACAATTATGGTTTTATGTTTAACAACATTTAGAGACACACACTAGATATTACTCAAATCAAGTGACACAACAAGGAGAGAGACACAAAATGTGTACAGATACATACTTCACATTACCTAAATCAAGTGAGATTACAAGTAATAAAAACCATTTTGTAAATGTAAAATGATATGGACAGCAGTGCTAAAGAGAAAAGAGAGACAATACAGCTATATGTAGATCATCCCCATATGACTTTACATTAAAATCTAATGTTACACTGTTAAATGCACAAGTACAAAATGATTACGAGGTTGGTCAATTTAACCGACCCTGTAGTGTCCTGTACTCTGCAATAATCAAGACATGTTTTGATTGAACCTGGTTTTCTTTATATGCAAGTTTCAGGTTTTAATTCACCACATTGATACCTACCCTGACATGACCATATTATGATAAACTGCATATGAACCATCAGGAATATACAACTTCCAACTGTAGTTGTATGAAAGTCAAGTACACATTTTATACTGTAACATTAAATTTTAATATTGAAACTCATATTGAGATAATTATGTATAATTCAGATATTCTTAAATACATTCTCCCATCCCTACATCATTCTACATTTACAAAATATGTTTTACTATGTATTTTGTGAAATTTTCCTACTGAGTGAAAGTTATTGTATTCCATGAAAGTGTGTATTAAAACTTAATATTATGTACACCGATTTCTGTTTTACTTATTTTCATCGACTATTCTATGTGTTACAGTCATCTAATGTTCATCTATTATTGGCTAGTGATTCCCGTTTCACCCTGTCCTTAACCCCCTAACTTGGGGAGGTAAGTTGACTCATCCTGATGTCATTTGAGCATGTCTGAAATGGGGAGGCCATTTTATCTCATCGCAGCAATTATTTATTCTTTTACAGCTATTCAATGTTGTTTATCAGATGTTTTGGTTATATCACTATGTGCTGGTGGTGTAATTTAGTTTTCTTTTTTAAATTATTATTAAATAATTGAAATAATAGCATCAAACAGACATCATAAGTGCACGGCTGGGTCAATTTTGTTGAATATTTTAGCTTGTGACAATTTGTTGTAATCATCAGGTCCTGAACTACACTACATTTAACAGAGCATAAAAAAATCCAAAACATTAATTCTGAATGATTATACTCAAATGTGTAAAACATTTACAAAAATGTGTTAAGCTGTTTTTCAGTTTCTTGATAACAAAGTGGTAGCTGATATCCCAGGCTACCTAGTTTAAAGTACAATAAAATCAACAGCTTTTTAAAAACAGAATAAAACAAGAAGACCTTGTACTCACCCACAACCCTGATGTGAAACAACAAAGATATGTTAGGACTTCTCTCCATCTATAAACAAATTTAAAATGTTATCTTGGAAACAGATGTCAAAGAATTGAAAAAAACTATAAAGTAGGTGACACATCAGAAGAAGCAAAATACAATTTACACTGGACTTTCTGATTACTAAAATAATTAAATTAGCTGTTGTCGTAGTTACTAGCCTAAAGAAATACCCAACTATTTATTAATCGGTATTATTTAATAACTAGGTACTAATAAATAAACTGGTTACATAAAGTTGTTGCTGATTAATAATTGAAATATAAGTAACTGTTCATACCACTATGCTAATTTACATCCAGTCATCACAGCATTCTTAAATTACATCCCATAGGAAATATTCCATTTGTCATATTTTAAAGGTTTTGTTTTCTAATTTTCTCAGTACTTACTTAAAACATGAGCTTTTAAATGGAGAAATGAGAGGAAATATAAAGTTCAATAGACTTCCATATAATTTTGTTTAAAGAACAAAAATAAGTTGTGGTCCTTCTTGAAAAATTTTAATAGCATGATCAATGGTCATCTTAAAATAAACTGAAACAGAAACACCAAGTTGATCTTTCAAGTTGCATGAATATAAATCATGATGGAAACTTTAGTTATATATTTAATTTTATTAAAATAAATTAATAGTTCAGCAATTGTCAGTACCTCTAGCTTATACCTCAGTATGCTACACTGAGGAGATCTCAACAAAATATACACCTGTATAAATAACATACCAAATTCCACATAATTCATTTTTAAATAATTTATATGTAATAAAAAATGAATAAACTACAAATCTGTATTTGAAACAACTTACATTTATATGAAGTATGTTGTAATGTATAAACAAAACAATCAATTTTGAGCCAAAAATTTATTTTTTTATTAACATTACAAATTTCAGATGTGCATTATGAAAGTACCTTTCTGAAAATGTTTAACAGATACAGATTAATGCTACATTATAAATTCCCTGATCCTTAACCTGAGTACATTAAAAGATATTCACAAATCCAATATAATAAACACTTATTAGTCTACGCTAGTTTATCAGTTTAAACTTGAAGCTTACATAATCGACTCGGTCCTCTGCCAACCAATGAAAACACTTCAAGAAAAGTAAAACAGTGAAAAGTGCCACAAACTTAGGACTGAAATCATCTCTGAAAACTGTAAACGCCAAGCACGTTTCAGTAACTGCATACCAGGACCTTTCTATCAAATGCTGCAAATTAAATCATAAGTGTCCTTTATTAAACAACATAACTTTAGAACAATGTGATTTAAGACAATAATTTTTATCAAACTGTAGATTATAATTCAAACTTTAGTATTATACATTATTCAATTTCTTAATGTAAAAGTAAATATTAAAAAAACAGTGAAGCGTCAATGTTTGCGTGTCACGTATTATGTTGAATGCAGCACTGCTTCAAATCAGATTTTTGTGATGCCAAACTAAGTTTTGAGTTCCTAATACTTGAACGGGGCCACAGAGTTTAATTCAGTATGTAAGTCACATCTCAACAAAATGAAAAGGTAGTGGGGTCTTACTTTATATTCTAGCTTGTCAATATTAATCCTTTATATATATATAGTTACTTTAATATATGACATAAATAATTAATCCAAAGCATAGAATGTCCTCTAATGGTTTTCTCAGTCATTTTAATGTATTAGAAGGCCTCATTCTTTGAACCAAGGTTTCAAAGTGGTAGGTTGTCTCTAATCTGCTTGAAATTTCATTTTTTTTTTGACAAAATACAGATTAGTTACTAAGTTTAATAAATTATAGTGGAATTCTAAAAGATATAATTGTTTGTTATACTTATCTATTTACTGTTTTATGTTTTAAGAAAAATAAATTTCATAACTTGTTTGTAAATAATAATAATAATTTTATATATAATGTATAATAATTGAAATGTGACCTTTTCTTACAAAATACCAGTCCATTAAAACACAACCAAGACAGATCACTTTGTAGAGACTAAAGACCAGTTTTATACTACTGAATACAACAGCATGTGTGCTGTCATTTTAACTTCTGTACTATTAGCCAAGTGCAGCTGAAAAAACAGAATAATAAAAGTAATAAATACATATAAATGTATAATGTAACAAAATTTAAAATATTTAGTCTAATCATTTATGTTTGTTTTATAATATGATGTCATTATGGAATGAAAGAAGCATAAGTTATATTAGTTATGAAATGAGTCAGTTCTATTAAACCCATACAGAGATTTGCAAGTGAAAATTATAGATAGTTTTTTTCCTTCATAAACATTTGATATTTCTTCTGGACATGATAAAAATTATGTGTCTGATATCTGAGAATATTCTAATGTATAAAATTATTTTTATTCTTAAAATGAAAATTACTTTACATGTTGGATAGGTAAAATGCCAGAAGAAAGACACTGCTTAATGAACCTTATAACTTAAGAAAATAAATATTTAGCTTATGAAAGCCTTGTTATCTGGCAAACATAGTTAACATGTACTTAAGTAATTTAAAACTAAAACAAACTGGTTATGAGGTCAATCAGGGGGACTGAAAGAGTTAAACTGCTTTAATGAAAAAGATATAAAGATATATTAATGAGATTAAACTAATTGATAAAGGTTTCTTCCAAGGTCTCTTTTAAAGACTCCTAACTGTTCTTCGTTTATACAAATGACTCATATCAACATGAGATGTGGATGAAACTTAATTGTGACCCTGAAGATAACATTCACAAAAATGTTATTTTGATTTAGAGAGATCCTTAAAGGGTTAGTAAGTGATAAAAAAAGGTGAAGATAAATACATAGATTGAAAAAACTAAAATTTCTATTTGTTGTATGGGATGGTGGAGACAGAGAACAAAGGTTTTAATGCAGAAACTGTGAAGACTAGAATATAATCTGGCTGTTGTCTCTATTCATCTAGCTTATGGGGTTCACCTATAATTTCCATTATTACTACTACTACGATATAAAACTGGTTAGAACTTGTGAAAAAATATTTTGGTCCCAAATTTATAGGAAAGAAATATCTGAAACATTCATTTAAAACAAAGTTTGTTATTATCTTTAGATATAGAATATACAGGTGTAAATAAAACAACACACACTTTGGCCCAAGAGTTTACAGCAATATGAAACCAATCAGATCTTACCTCCATTTCGGCCGCACGCAACTGTCCAAAGAATAGTTTCCGTGTTATTTTTCCCATCATCAGAACCATCACAAATGCTTGTAAATAAATAACCTGTAACAACCAGTCTTATTTTCAAACTTGTTACACGTACAAGGCAAGTCAAAACCTAGCAATGGTGGAAGCAGCGTCTGTCACCTAAGTATTGTTTTTGATAGCTTATGTTGTCAAAACACAGACATTAATACATTCATGGTATGAAAACTCTTGACAAACAGCAAAAGAAACTTGTTAAAAATGTATAATCCTAACAGATAAAAGAAATATAAAAACAAAATCCATAAGTTAGAAAGTATAGAGTTCTGGTTATTAGCACAACTGAAATGCTATTGTAACAGTTTGACAAGACATTCAGTTTCAACTTAGTATCTGTACACCTCAAATGAAAATGGCTGCTTCCAAAAAGACTGACTAAAAGCAAGATAAAACAACTGAACAATGTATGAATCAATGGCACAGTGAAAATGATGCAGGGGAAGGTATTTGCCCCCATGTATCAGGTTCAAGAGGTGCCAAATTAATAACCAACTTACCCAAAATTTAGCTGTTACCTTAAAACTAGGCTTGTGAAAATATTTACATGTTTGACATCAAATACTAGTATATCATCAGAAGTATCACGATCATGGAAAGTTCTTTCTTTTCAGTGTTAAATGGACACACTGACATCTCATAGTTTATATGAAACTTACAAATTCTGTGAACAGCTGACAATTTAAGGCTTTATCTTTCAAGCTGTTGGTAGATTTTTGACAAACCAAATTATTCACTTAGATTTATTTATTCTGTAATAATAATTAGGAGAGTTGTGTGGGTGAATTTTGATATATTAACATAAAGAATAACGAGCAGTCAATGAACTGAAGCATTATAAAGATCCCAGTTTCCCATGTATAGGTAATTAACATTAATATGTTACATCATATAGAAGCATCAGATAGTCAAAATAAGATTTGGAACATCAACCATAATCTATAAAAAATTTCATGAAAAATACTCCCACCCATTACAAAATCCCTTTCCATGGGATTAAGCACTCTACTCTATATTGACATTCCTTAGTTGACAGCAATTGTCTTTCGAAGACCAGGTAAATGTAACAATATGGTGTATGATGAGATACAGTACCGTGGCAGGTCAGGTTAGAAGCTTGGACGTAAGTATAAATAGTAGATGGAGTTTTTTTTTTTTTTATTGGTTGTGATAAATTATTTTGCTTCTGGGGACCAGACACCCTCATTTTGTTACTGGCACAAATAAATAATATCTGTTGGCATTCAATATCAAATAGTTTATATTAGTCTACTGTACACCTAAGAATACGATTTAAGATACTTACAGCCATACTGGGATTTGACTTTGTTATATAAACCACTGATGGATAGAACTGCTTCTTCTGATAATAAGCATTTCCTACTACTGCCAAAGTCAGCAGCAAACTTCCAAATGTCAACAGCATACCTCTCATTTTTTGTTTTTATAGAAACGATTTAACAACACACTCGAGATGTTGAAGCTGAAAGATTAACACTTTCAAACATAAACAAGATTCATTTAATATTAAATTACTATTTACGAATAATATTACTACAAATAGTAATTGTAGTTTATATTTATCATAAGTTTTGAAAAATACTCTTTTTAATAATTAAATGTCATACGTTTTTGTTTATTAAAATTTAGTTTGGTACGGTTTGTATGACAAAACAATGGCAATTTATTGCACTCACTGATACTATACTTAAAATTAATAGGCTTAACAACGAATTTGTAGTTATGTATCAACAGAAAGGCCTACTAACTGTAGTATTACTATTATACGTTTTACACTAGTTACACATCGCTGTCACAGTGCCATTGCACTGCTTTAGGTTGGTCTGTGTTATTCCGTCTCTGGCCCTTCTTACTAGTACGTAAAACTTGTCGTCGTGCACTCAGTATTATCTAAAATTAAGACACATATACTTGTGCATGGTAAAAATGATTCAGAACTGCAAAATGTTGCGTTAATTTGATAGCTTAAAACCAGTCGTGCAAACTAAGTAAAAAATTACTTAACAGGTACTAACTAAACACTACAATTGACCACTATCATAATCTCTCTTCCACTATTACAAGTATATTTTCTTGACACACGCGGCAGCAGCAGGTAATATTTTCCACATTCGTGTTCCAATTCGATTGGATACAAATTTGGGTACGTTCATAAATAAGCGAATTTAAATAAACTTAAAACTGAGTGATTAAGGAATTTTGCACATTTATGTATTTTTACGATTTTTGCGCCAATTACACCTGAAGTCGCGGTTTATTACCAATTAGGATAATTTCCAAATACACACGTTATCTTTTGTTTGTTTTGGAATTTGTGCTAGCCGTCCCTAATTTAGCAGTGTAAGACTAGAGGGAAGGCAGCTAGTCATCACCACCCACCGTCAACTCTTGGGCTACTCTTTTACCAACGAAAAGTGGGATTGGCCGTCACATTATAACGCCCCACGGCTGGGAGGGCGAGCATGTTTGGCGCGACGCGGGCGCGAACCCGCGACCCTCAGATTACGAAGCGCACGCCTTAACGCGCTAGGCCATGCCAGGCCCCGTTATCTTTTACCAAATATATTTTCTTGTACGAAGTAATCATGATAGCTAACACCTGGTTGATACCACTAGTGATATATTGAGTAAGCTAAGGTTATGGAATTGAGAAAACCATTGGCTCATTATTTTTCCAGTTAATGTTAACTAGGATCGTGTGTATGTTTTTCGTTTAGCAAAACCACACCAGGTTATCTGCTGAATCAACCGAGGGGAATTGAACGCCTGATTTTAGCGTTGTAAATCTGTAGAATTACCGCTGTAGCAGCGGGGTATGTTAGCTAGAATACTCCAGTTTAGGCTTCTTCTATCTTATGTATCTTTTTGACATCGAACTTGAAATGCTCAAACTTGAAAGACACTTTAAACACAAGTTGGTTAAACGGCCAGGTAAGGGTCATGAGGGTTCAAGTACTGTTGTAAACTAATAAGCAGAGTGAAAGCAACAACCAGTAGCACCTGTCGCCACAAGAGCTTCGGACAACCCTTTGAATAAAGTAAGGGATTTTACTCTCTCTTTCATAATACACCTACCGCTGAAAGTGTATAACATGTTTAGCAGCATTATGTTTCGAACCCCGAACTCCCGTCTGCAGCGCAAAGATGTATGTTTCTCGCCTTTTTTATCCTTTTTAAAATACTGTTATAAGCTATACTTTTAATATTGTAATTTAAATGTTAGCAAAAGGAAACTTCAGGTCTTAACGATGATATTCTGATCAAAAGACTGAATAAGATGGGTCTAAAATACCTAAAAGGTTTCTAGGATGTGGCAAAATATTCTAGCATATTCGAAAGTAAATGATAAATACGAGATAGTTAGGAGATAGTAGTGTAAATCAACCAGGTGTTAGCTATCATGATTACTTCGTACAAGAAAATATATTTGACTCTATATTACTCCTAGTTTTGTTAAATGGATTGTAACGTAGGCCTACAACAGTTTATGAAGGAGCACAATGTTCAAACTTGTAAATTTTAGAAACGTTCAAGGACAAAATAAGCTATTTTTAATAGTTTAAGTTCACTGGACTTTGAATTATTTTCAGTAGATAAGTTAAAGAAACCGCTAACAAAATAAGTTCGACGCAACAATACAGTTGAAACTAAAATTGAAGGATTGACTGGACAACAGGCACCTCTGATAATAAATGATCAGTAAGTATAAATTGAACAATTTATGCCTAAATGTCTGTGCGTGTTTATTTACAGTAACAAATATGCATTAACTTGAGATAGATTAAACAGTAAATATCAAATGTTTCAGAACTTAAGTGGTCCCCCCACGCTCGATGATTGTTACTTACTTCCCCACCTCTAATTTCATGGAACCAGTCAATACAACAAAGTAGAATGAAAAAGGGGAATTTTTTAATTATAGAAAATTTAGTGTTGATATTTTAATAAATTACTATTCCAAAATTTTAATAAAACAGATTCCCCCACTGGTACAGCGGCAGATTTACGGATTTGCAATGCTAAAATCAGGGGTTCGATTCCCCTCGGTGGATTCAGCAGATGGCCCGATGTGGCTTTGCTCTAAAAAACACACACACTCAATAAAACAGAATAAATAATAATTTTACTCCTAAAAATAAACCCGGCATGGCCAGGTGGTTGAGGCACTCGACTCGTAATCTGAGGGTCACGGGTTCGAATCCCCGTCACACCAAACATGCTCGCACTTTCAGCCGTGGGGGCGTTATAATATGACGGTCAACTCTACTATTCGTTAGTAAAAGAGTAGTCCAAGAGTTGGCAGTGGGTGGTGATGAATAGCTGCCTTCCCTCTAGTCTTACACTGCTAAATTAGGGAAGGCTAGTGCAGATAGCCCTCGTGTAGCTTTGCGCGAAATTCAAAACAAACCAAACCTAAAAATAATTATAATTCCAACTGTCATTTTCTGTAAGATTTGTTTTAATAAGGTTAAAGAGTGATATGCAGGCACATCATGTTGCTTTAACATAACCTTATCACTTCTTTAATTTCGCAGTGTAAGACTAAAGGAAAGGTAACTAGTCATCATCACTTACCGTCAACTCTTGGGTTACTATTTTATCAACGAATAGTGGAACTGATCGTATCAATATAACGTCCCCACAGCTGAAAGGGCGAGCATGTTTGGTGTGACGGGGATTCGAACCCATGACCCTTACATAACATGTCGAGCACCCTAACCACCTGACTGTGCCGGTTCCATATAACATATAAAGGTAACCAATAGCCGAATATCTTTGATAACTAACTGATTAACTTAAAACTATAACAGGGCACGACCTAACCACATCTTAATAACCACAGCTTATGTATTAAAACTTACTTTTTAAATTAAACACATAAAGTTGGGTGTATGCAGCATTTGTAGTTAAAATAGTTCAAGATTAAATCTCGTAACATTAAATTTCTAAACACGTTATGTGGTATGCCGTCCAGATTCTTCTCGAAATGGAAATGGTCTGATCACTCAAAAATAACATCACAATGTAATGTACAAGCATTGAATACACTCATTGGTTAACATCATTTGAAATCACTCACTAACTTTTCTGATTTCTCATTTATTATTCAAATGAATAAAACGCTTTGACATTAAAATTAACTGTTTATTCGTATTTATAAATAATATGCCCTCCCCGTGGCACTATGGTATGACTGCGGACTTACAGCACTACAAATTTGGTTTCGATACTCGTGGTGGGCAGAGCACGGATAACCTTTTGTGCAGCTTTGTGCTTAACTTCATGTACAGATATCAGAGTTACTCACTAGATTAATTACCTCAACGTGAGATTTTCAGGTATCTAGGACTACAATTCTGAAAGTACTCGATTAAACATCTAAATTACAACAATGAAAGGCTAAGTTACAAAAATATACTTTCATTCTGCTTCAGTTAAATAGGGACTTTAAAATTTCTTCGAGTGTTTAGTTCGTATGTAACATTGTCATAAATACATTGTACACAAAATCGCCTTGTTCTAGTTTCTTTGTTTCTTTTTTTCAGAAACCATAGTGATAATGTTTATTCTGTCCCAGAAGATATTAAAATAACATGTAGAATCCGAGCTGAAAGGATTAGCAGTTGTAACATTCTATTTTGGCCAAGTTGATGTTGTCAGAGAGCTTTTTTCAATGAATGGTTTACATTTGATGGGTTAAGGGCTGGCTTATTTGCAAGAACTGTTAACTCAATTGTAGAGGAGGTTTTATACTAGGAACAGACGATGTTGAAGGCCAGAATAAACTATACGCAAGAAGAATGAGAGATAGAGAGTTTAGAATAGAAAATGAGTATAGAGGTAATTAAAACAGTAGGCTTAATTGTTACTGTTGTAATGCTAGAAGTATAAGTAATAATATAGATTATTTTAGGGTATTGGTAGGAATGGAGGATTTTAATATAATGAGAATAACTGAAACATAGTTAAACTTAGATAACTAGATGATGTAGATGACAGAAATATCCTTGAAATACAGGCAAGTTATATGTTATAGAATAAGGACAGAATACTAAACAGAGGGGAAGAGTGGCTCTTTGTAAAGTACGAGCTACATCCTGTTGAAGTTGAGAATGTTAAAGATAATAGCAAAGATATTGAATCCATTTGGGTCTTTATTAGCTGATATAAATGGTAAATACTTTTTGTGAGAATTTGTTACAGACCACCAGATGATACTAATGAAATAAGTAAGAAACTTTATAGTGAGGTTAGGATTTCAGCTGTTCATGAAGTCATCATTATGGGTGATTTTAATTTCTGGCATATAGATTGATGATACCAGAGCCAAACTACGTGGGAAAAAGGTTTTGGAAACTGTTCAGAATGACTTTCTCCACCAATTGATCGAGAAATTTACTAGAAAATGCTATTTTAGATTTATTGTTAAATGATGGAGAGGGCGGAAATTGAGGAAATATATGGGTGCAAATGATCATTGCTCTATTAGGTTTGATGTTTTGCTGCGTGTGGAGATTAGGAATAATGATATTTACATTACAAATTTCAAAAAGCAAATTTTGAAGGAATCCAACAAGAATTATCTGCTCTAAACTGAGCAGCTGAATTATTTGAAGATACTGATCAAATGTGGAAAATTTAAAGATAACTGTTAAGTGTTCAAGATACACATTTTCTTCATAGAAAGAAAACAGTGGCTGTAAGCAAAAAAACAACAACAAGAAACAAGTGGACGCACAAAGAGTACAAGGGATAACATTGAAAAGCATCGTAAATTTTAAATTGACTGGTATGAAAAAATTCAAAAAGTTGGTCAAGTAGAAAATTAGGACACCAAAAATGATGTATGAAAAGAGGTTGCTAAAAATTTTGAAAATTAACAGTAAGGATTTCTTTACATGCATTAAGAGTGAACAAAATGTTAGAAGAAGGTAGGACTCTTGATGGATGATAATAGAAGGTTCGTATCTGATTATTATAAGATAGCTGGATTATTAAATGCTTGAACAGTTGATAGATGGAAATGAGATCGAAGAAGGTGACAGCATTATTTCTGACTTTGTTACGAAAAAATTGGGAAGCTTAAAAAACGATAACACTCCTGAACCCCAAGGGTTTAGAAGGACGTTAAGTCTTGGATACGTGAACCACTTGCTAGTATTTTTTAAGTCCTTGAATAGTTGGCAGGTACCAGAAGATTGGAAGTTAATCACTGCCACTCCTGTTTTCAAGACAGGTAATAAAAAACTATCTCACTAATAATAGGCCCATTAGTCTTACGTCAGTTATGAGAAAAGCTTTGAAATGTCTCATAGAAGATGTTTTGCAAAGCCATTTAACAAAGTTCCGAATTTTATTGGATAGTTAAACATGGTTTCTCTAAGAGACTTTCCAAAGTTTTTCTCACAAATGACGTAAAACTAAAGGGCCTTTTATTAGTGAGATAATTTTTATTACATGTCTTGAAAACGTGAGTGACAGTGATTAACTTCCAATCCTTTGGCACAAAGTTTCGAATTTTTTTGGATAGTCAAAGATGGTTTCTCTAAGATAAATCTTGTTTTACACATTTTCTGACACTATTTTAAAAAGTTACTACTTATGTTGATAAAGGTAATGGTGTAGATTTAGTGTATCCGGATTTTCAGAATGCATATTACAAGGTACCACATAAAAGGCTCTGTAAATGAAGGGGATAAGTTAGCAAATTGGATGGACGAGTGGCTGAATGGAGGGAAGCAAAGAGCTGTTACAATTGGAGTTCAGTTAAACTAGATTAATGTCTCATATCTCAGTCTTAAGACCTTTGATTTTATAAAAAATTTATATCAGTGGTATAGATGAAAGAATGATTAATAATCCACTTAACTTTACAGGTGATTTTAAAGCATTGAATGTTACTAGTCGTGAAGAGTATGCTACTGATTTACAAAATTATTTAAATAATTTAGTGAGTTGGTACTTAAATAACAGGTGGGTTTTAATTATAATCAATATAAGATAATACATGTAGGTTACCATAATTTAAATTATAAGTATGCTTTTCATGAGATTAACCTTAGCGGTTTCGCGAAACAAAGGGATCTCGATGTAGTAGTTGCCCAGTTTCTTAAGCCATCCAGACAGTGTTAATGGTAGGGTGAATAGGATTGTGGGTTGTATCTAAAAATATTAAATACAAGTCTAAAGAAGTTATAATTTCATCCTATAGCTTACTGATTAGGCTACATTTGGGGTATTGTGTTCAGTCTTGGGCTCCTCACCTTAGATTTGGTTTGTTTTGAATTTCACGCAAAGTTACACAAGGGCTATCTGCGCCAGCCATCCCTAATTTAGCATTATAAAACCAGAGGGAAGGCAGCTAGTCATCACCACACATCGCTAACTCTTTGGCTACTCCTTTATCAACTAATAGTGGGACTGACAGTAACATTATAACGCCCCCACGGCTAAAAAGGCGAGCATGTTTGGTGCGACTGAGATTCAACCCGCAACACTCGGATTACAAGTCGAGTGTCTTAACCACCTGGCCAAGCTAGGCTGCATAAGAATGGACATAAATACATGTTAAACCTGAAGATGTTTCACCTTACTTGTGGATATTTCCTAATCGTAAGCAAGAATTATGAATCCTCCATAACATATACACTCAGCTACCTTGAACCAGTTAGAGTTCATTTAATCTAAGCATTTAAATTCAGTCGTCAGTATATAAGATCACGTTCTACCACAATCAGTGTCTCATTCTCAACTTGAAGTGGTGCTTGTCGCCTGACAAGACACGAATAGCTTTGTTCAATTTACTTTTTACTTAATCCAACAGTTTTAATGTGGATTTATCTTCATCATTTAAAGCCCCCCTTGTTGATGTGTGTCTGGCTTTGGAAAGCTTATTGAATCACTGAATAAGCTACCACTGATATTTCATAGGGTGGAAGTGTCTGCTTTTGTTTGTTTGGAATTTCGCACAAAGCTACTCGAGGGCTATCTGTGCTAGCCGTCCCTAATTTAGCAGTGTAAGACTAGAGGGAAGGCAGCTAGTCATCACCACCCACCGCCACCTCTTTTACCAACGAAAAGTGGGATTGACCGTAACATTATAACGCCCCCACGGCTGGGAGGGCGAGCATGTTTGGCGCGACGCGGGCGCGAACCCGCGACCCTTGGATTACGAGTCGCACGTCTTACGCGCTTGGCCATGCTAGGCCCTGAAGTGTCTGCAATAACTGAAGAAGGCCCTGATGTCACTGATAAGTTTTAGAAAGTTTCTCGACTAGAACTGACAGAATCAACGCTATCAAACTTGAAAGTACTTAGTCTTTACAGAATCAACGCTATCTAACTTGGAATTATTTAGTCTTCACAGAATCAACGCTATCGAACTTGGAAGTACTTAGTCTTCACAGAATCAACGCTATCAAACTTGGAAGTACTTAGTCTTCACAGAATCAGCGCTATCGAACTTGGAAGTATTTAGTCTTCAAGCTGCCTAACAGCAGTAGTCAATTCCACTACTGATGCTGCACAAAGACGACGCTGTGAGACCAAGGAGAGGAGAAGTCCAATGAATTTACTATGGGATGTAACATAACAATTCGGAAAAAAATGACAGGTAAGTTTGCATCATTGATGGAACCACAATATTCTTAGCCCAAAAAGAGCTTTCAGTGTTAGGTTCATTTCAAGAGACATCGTATTCTCCAGAAGATGAAAGCTGGATGAGCTCTAGAAAACGTTGACATCACGACCTTCATCACCAATGAAGATGATAGCAACAGTGATACAGTCAGGCCAAGTAGCTCATTCAATAATTGCTATTGTCAACAATGATATTTCAAACCTGATGTCCCGAGTACATTGATCCTACGAGATGTATACTACCGCTGATGAGCAAGGATCATCAAGTCAAATGATCTCAGGAGACTTTCGAGAGTAGAATTTTTTACTCAGCCACCTACATAGATCAAATTTAACCTATATTAAAATAGATCCCTACCCTAAAATGTCATTATTAGAAAATGGAAGACAAATGGACAGAGGCTTGGGCTCTCTATAACTGTGAAGAATACCGGCTGAGACAAAGGGTCGTTTTTCAGTTGACATATGAGAGCGAGGTCCATCACTCATGGAAAAGGCTGCCTGAAGCTGAGCAGAACCTGGTGAAGACCCTAGTAGGTCTCAAAAAATCCACTTTCACCAATCACTAGGCAACAGTGATACGGAAGCTTTATTGGTGGGTTAAGGCGAGTGCAGCCTCAATTATTTTTTCTAATTGGAGATAAGTTATTTGAATTTATTTTGTATTTAATTTTTACTTCAAGGTGTTCTCTGTCTTCTGCGTTCAAAAGAGTATGTGGTACACGAGAGTCTAACAATTTTTAGGTAAATTTTGTGATTTCCTTTAGTATTATACAGCATAATTTTTTATATATATTTTGATTTAGAGAGTTTTCTGTCTTCAGCATTCATGAGCATATGCAGAAAATATAGGACCTATACATACAGGAGTATAAAGGTGACATTTTGTCAAGTAATAATGGTCTCCTTGCTATTTCAAACATGTATTATTTGTTTGTTTTGAATTTTGAGCAAAGTTACTCGAGGGCTATCTGCGCTAGCCGTCCCTAATTTTGCAGTGTAAGACTAGAGGGAAGGCAGCTAGATCATCAAGTATTTCAAAGTCTTTCATTCATTAATGTTCGTGGATATTTTAGGTATTCCAGAGTTACTATTCTAAGTTTTCTGAATCTAACATTATTATCATCACATTGGTAACTTCTTCTAGTATGTTTTATGAACGAATTTGCGAATAATGTATTTTAACACTTCTCGCATACATAAGCAAGAAATGGTTAGCTTGAATATTTGCTTTTTTTTTGCATTTAAGGGATTTTAACTCTGAAAAAATCACTTTTAATAATATAGTCTTCCGTTGTGTTGATAAAAATTATTATTTTTTATTTCTACTTTACTGTACGTTACCTTTTCTATGATTAAAGGAATATGGTATTGTTTTGGTGCACGTGGTGTTAGGCATTCAGGGTCCAAACGTCTGTGACGGGGATTCGAACTCGTGACCCTCAGATTACGAGTCGAGTGCTTTAACCACCTGGCCATGCCGAGCCTTATCTACATTCTAAGTGTAATATGATTAAATACTTTTGTTCTCAGTTAAACAGCTGTATTTGATGTTTGTTACACATACATGCACACACGTACTGCATTTATGTGTTTCTATAAAATATGCATATATGCAATTGATAAAATCGAATTAACATATATATATATATATACACACACACACACGTTCTTGGAGCGGATTGGTTAAATCTGATAAAGACCATTTATGATGACGAGAAACACACCTGTAGTAAAAACGTATCTCAGAACAGCTGGTATGGGTATTAACACTTTTACTGATAAAGTAGAGAATAACGTTTTGACCTTCTTAGGTCAGCTTCAAGTTAACAAACCCGAGATACATGATAAGGACCAGTTAGAGTTAATGACTGGTTAGGAATTTCGTAAATTTCAGAACTTGCTAAATAAGTAAGCTTTATATCATCCAAAGTATTGATATCTGATCAGAACATTTTATGTGTGGAAAAACAGCGAAGTCAGAATAATGGTCACCTATTTATATATGTAACGTCGAAAAGGGAGAGTTGTATGAAAATTAAATTTCTGTAAAGAAGAAATACAAAAGCAGGTAAGTTAGTCAAGAAGCAAAAATTTGATAAGACATAGTCCTTCCTTTTTTTTATTTATTGTAACTGGAACATTCTGAAACAATATAAAAAGAAGACAAACATTTTCCTTATTTAAATTGCCAGTATTCACACCCTTACAGAGTTTGGTTTGTTTTGAATTTCGCGCACAGATATACGAGAGCTATCTGCGCTAGCCGTCCCTAATTTTGCAGTGCATGACTAGAGGGAAAGCAGCTAGTCATCACCACACACCGCCAACTCTTTTACCAACGAAAAGTGAGATTGACTGTAATATTATAACACCCCCACGGCTGAAAGTGCGAGCATGTTTGGTGTGACGGGGATTCGAACCCGCGACCCTCGAATTACGAGTCGAGTGCCTTAACCACCGGGCCCCTTTACAGAGTTTGCTCTTCTATATAACTTGCATATTTTTTCATATTACAATTTTGTATGGCTACCACTTTTATTCTAAATTTGCTATTTTAGAACATGTAAAATATTTTAGTTAAATTATTGTACGTATACATCTCATCTTGATTACTTCGTGATAGGATTCATTACCTCAAACGTTAATACTGTAATATAACTGAAAGGATACTTGTGTGTACTTTACAAGAAATTAAGAAATATTAATGAAAATGTTGGTCTCAGTACTCTAAAGGTGTTAAAGCAGAATAGAAAATTTTGCTTTTTAGTCGTTTAGGCACAAAAAGTGATTAAAGTGAAATTTGATTAGTAAAGTTATTAACTAGTCCTAAAATATTTTCATAATAACTACTTTATCTTAACATCGTAGGTGAATAGGTATCTATCAATAATACTTTATTAAGATAGCATTTATGTCTTAAATCATTCCAGAAGGAAACATTGTCTCACAAGTCAGACACTAGTGGCGATATCCTTCAATACCAGATCTAATTTAAGACGTAGTTCAAGTTTCTTGTTGCATTCGTTTTTTTCAGTCAGGTATTAGTTAAAGAAGATTGTTAGACAAATACAAGTGTTTCAGTTTAAGTATAAAGTGGGTGTTAAATGTAGTTACTTTAAAAAGTGATAGTTTATTGCACGCCTATTCACGTAACTGTTTGCAAATCGTACGTTGTGTAGTTCACTAATTATAAATTGGCGATTGTTATATTGTTGCATCATGTTATTGGATCCTTCTAAATTTTCTAGTTCATTTAAAATTGAAATTATCACAGACTGTATTGCAATAATAGAGCAGGAACAATGATTATTGTGAATTCTATTTCTTTTGTTTGTAGTTAAGCACAAAGCTACAGAAAGGGCTATCTGTGATCTGCCAACCACGGGTATTGAAACCCAGTTTATTGCAGTGTAAATCCACAGACATACCACTGGGGTGAGGCCTTGTCAAATTGTGGTACAGTGTAACTGAACTCGCTTGTGTAAAATCGAACAATGAAGAGACAATTATTTAAAGCTATGGGTACCAATGTAATAACAAACATTGTAATGAACATTTGTATATATGTTTGACTTCTTTTAATACATTATTTTAAAACAACTTATCTGTGTTTTATTTGTTTATTATTGAACTTTACCCCCAACAAGTCACATACACTTACTGGAAAGAATGCAGCCTATACAAAAAAACTAACAGTGAGCAGCAGTTTCAAGAAGTGAACATTTCAATGATTCAGAAATTCTAGTAATAACTAGCTCACCCCTCCTCCTCATGAAGTACAAAGTAATTACACCTTGAATAGAAGTAAAAGTAAAAAATAATTGGAAAATTTCTAATCAGATGTTTCAATAATAGCTGTTAAGACAGTACTTAAACAGGGCATTGATTTTGTGATGATGAAAAACCCAGTTGAAGTAAAAATGTGTTTCAAGATGGCTGGTATGGGTATTAACGCTTTTACTAATAAAGCAGAGAACTATGTTTTAATCTTCTTAAGTCATTTTCAGGTTAACGTTGTTCTCTGCTTTATTAGCAAACGTGTTAATATCCATATCAGCCATCCTGAGGGCAATGATTTGTCGGGTATCCTTATGAATTGGTAAATTGCAAAAAAATAAGTTTTTAACAAATTGTGTGAATACATTAATTTAAGAATAGAAAACAATGAGGTGAGTGACAAGAAATATTCTTGTAAATATCTTGATACAAGTCAGGTGTAAACTGCTGTACTTTAAGTTATAGACAAATTAGAAATGTTACATTGCTGTAAAAATGATTGTAAATTACACAAACTGCAACAATCTTTTTTATTACATTTATAGTGTACATCAGGTTTCACCTTAGTAAAACTGTGATTCTGTTAGCATGTGTTATACATAAATTACTGCAGATTGCTATGATATAATCATTAAACTGAGAGTGTTCTCCTGTCATTAAATTGGGTTCACATATAACTGTTTGAAACAATACGGTGACTACTTTTTTGAAAACAAAACTACCATGCAGTATATAGATATAACAAGACATTCTAGTTTTAGGCACAATTTATGATGAAATAAATATACATGCAGAAACCATTTACAGGGTTACAAATTTTTAATTTAAATCTAATGATTCATTTACATACATAAAAATACAAAGCAATAGTAATTGGTAACTGAAATGTATATATATATATATATATTTGTTACTTACTATATATACATCAGATGTTTTATAATGTGTTAGAATGAAAACAAATGTTAGATTGCAGCTTTTAACATTTATTTATCAGTGTTATATTGACAGTAAAGGTTAAACAACAAAAGCATATTCACTAGTTTACATTTATTATCTAAACTTATATATAAAGAAAGAATAATTGAAATACTTTGTTCATTTTGAACAAGATTATAGAAATGTTACATATAAACAATCATTACTACTAGAAAAAATGCAGTGTCTTTCTCAAGATAATAGGTTTTATTAAATTTCAGTTTAATCACTACTAATTTTCTGTACACTCACTCAAGTGTTAGGTATATCACCAGTTTAATAACACCTTAACTCTTCTGTGTACTCACTCACTCACGTGTTGGGTATATCACCAGTTTAATATCTTCTCTGTGGTTATATTACCAACCCATTCTAAAATTACTATGGTGTCATTTTCCCCATCCTTTTCTATTGTTCGTTTTTATCTGTGGATAATACAGAACTGCCACTGAAGCTACTTGTGTTATTTATGCATTTATTTATTTTTTGATTATAAAATTATAAAATAATTTTGATTATAAATTCATTTTTAATAATAAATCATGAATACAACCTCTTTAGCTTATATTCCTTAATATGGTAAAAAAAAAAAAAAAAAAGTGCTTTCTGGAGAGAGGTGACTGACGTTTTCGTGACTTCTATTACGTACAATTTAAAGACAATAAAGAGCCTTTTAGTTCTTCTAACTTTTCCCACTCACTAAATTAAAATTCAAGTGCAAATAACACACTCTAAGGTAGTCCTTATCAAGGTTTCTTTTAAACACCATTACATTAATTCCATCTACCACATCTGAAGGTAACCCATTTCAACAGTCAACCACTGTGACAGAAGTATAAAGCTGTATATCTAAAAATGGCTCCTACCCCACTAAATTTTATATGTCCCCTTATAATTTTATGGAAATACTTTGCCACCTTGTGTGAAACTTGATGACAATTTACTTAATATATCAGTTAGTTTGGGCTTAAAGACTTGAATATTGACAATAAAAAATAACTTTTTTTTTCTAATCACATTCAATTGTATTGATATCTATGAATATATTTCTTTTGATTCTATGTTTTGCCAATTACAGTACTTCCCATCTCTGGGAAAACTGACAAAGATTTACTGCTGACCTTTGACTTCATCTATCACAATATCAAATGTGAGGTCACATCAAGTAACTACTTTTGATAATTGACTCTTGGCCAAGATCATTCTATTTATCATAAACAGTTTGTTTGTTTTTTAAATGAAAGAAGTTTTTTTTAATTTTTGTACAGTGTTTAATATACAAACATTTAATAATAATTTGACAACACTGAATTTCTTTGAGACTAATAAATGTATCCAATGGTAGAAAACCCCCATTGAAACATACAGCAGTCACTATGTTACACTTATATTAGTTTTATTCACTATCCATTCTAAATCTAAACTTTATAAAATATAATATTCAACGAACATTTTTTGCCATCACCTATTGTACACTCCAAACTAACTAATTATCTATTTGTAATTAAGCACAAAGCTACACAATGAGCTATCTGTGCTCTGCCCACAACATGTGTCAAAACCTAGTTTCCAGCATTGTAAGTCCACAGACATACCACTATGCCACTGAGGGCCCTGACTAGTTATACTAGATGTCTTATCACAGAACAAAACGTTCATACCTTTAAAAAAAATTAGATTTAACAGCAGTAAACGTTCAGGGAATAACATGATATGTAAAGCAGACATATTCACAAATCTGTGGTTCAATCCTAAGTCTTCTAAACTTTACAGATGTTTTCTGCAGAAGGTAAATCCTAATACCAAGAATTGTTTCTCATAACATTTTATTCCCCCTTTGACACACACAATTTAAAATTTCTCTCACCAAACGGTATCTAATGTTTGTCTCTAAATATTTACAAAGTTTATTTTATAGTATGTGATCTTATCCCCTGATGTTATGTCATAAAAAGTAGGAGGACAGCCCACACCAATAACATTATAGAGAAGGAAATCATGAGAGAAACAAAACCTTGAGACGTGTATTATAAGGGGTAATAGTTTCTTAATAAATATTCAAATATGCTTTGGGATGCAAGAAAAATTATAATAAATATTGGTAAGAACATCACTTAAGGTGAGGTTTCTTGGAGCTGTGTAGAAAAGGAAGTTTGAACATGTTTTTCATTTTACTATGCAAACTTCATTTAATGATTGTTATAGAGGGACAAAGCATGAATTCTAACACATTTATGATTAAGAGATTGTTGGAAGAGAACTAGAATTATTATTTTATCTCAAATATGGAAAATTTGTTTTTCTAGCACAAAGCTACACAGTAAGCTACTGCACTCTATACATTATGGGATATTAAACCCCAGATTTTAGCAATGTAAATTTATAAACTGATTTCCAGGTGTGCACTTGACACCTGAAGGTATTAAAGTCTGAAAAGGGTTAAACTTCCTAATTTAAAATATATTTCATAATTAAAAGTTTTAAAACTAATGACCTAACAGTTAAAGAAGAATCTAATATAAGATGTTTTCTTGTCTACAATCTTGTAGCTGCCATTGTAAAAGAGAAATTCTGGCCATCTTCCATTAATAACAGAAAGTACAAACAAAATAAATAACAATAAGCAAACTTAATCTCTTTGATTGAAAACCATGATCCTGTCACAGTTCAGACCTTATCTAAATTTGTGGCCAGTAAACTAAGTAATGCTGGTTTGACTCAAGTTTTCTGGTACTTCATCTGTACACGCTGAAACAGGAGAGAAGCATTTTTAAAATCAGATGTAAAACTATATAACTCAGAAACAGGACTAACATGTTTGTTAAGTAACTTTACTGTGATAGGTCTACTTTCTTCATGACTTGTTAGATTTTACCAAGATTAATAATATTAGTTATTTTCTACAAACTGAAGTGAGTTAGTTTCATTACCTTCTCTGTGTTGCACACCTTTTGTGATATTTTCAATTCTAAAGCCAAAGTGAATTCCAGTTTCTGAGTTTTAAGCAAATTAAGTATCTAAGTGATGTGTCAAAAACAATTTTCTTGAATAAATACCAAATCCTATTTCAGAAAGCAGCTCAAAAAATGGTTTTCATAGAAGCTTTACCAACACTTAGTTTACAATTTCATTTTTATTTGACTAACTGCACATTTCTAAATTGGCAATCAAGTTACCGAGCGCAAGCTGTACCACCAGGTTACCGAGCGCAAGCTGTACTACCAGGTTACCGAGTGCAAGCTGTACTACCAGGTTACTGAGCGCAAGCTGTACTACCAGGTTACCGAGCCCAAGCTGTACTACCAGGTTATCGAGCGCAAGCTGTACTACCAGGTTATCGAACGCAAGCTGTACTACCAGGTTATCGAGCGCAAGCTGTACTATCAGATTAACATTCAGGTAATAATTGAATTGCCAAATGCATAGTTTAAAAAGTAAGAAACGGTAACAAGAGTTGATTTGTAAGATAAGACAAAAAGAAAGTAATGTGATGAGTAATATAACTTGATATTTTGTAACAAATAACACATAAGAATATTATTAAACTTTTTTCTGAAGTAATAACTAATTTATTGTTTATCAATAAATTACCCAAAACTGTATATGAAATCTTGCAAGAAGCATACACTCTATCTAAACATAAATAAATGTATATTACTTTTAACAGAGTTATAACCTTAAATACAAATTTCCACATCACTTAATTTTAAAATTTGATAAAAAAGTAATGCTAAAAATTTTGAAACATCTTCACAATACTAAACATAATTAAAAAAACAACATTCATTACATTTAACTTGACTGTTGATTATATAAAACTGAAGTACAAACAAACCAACAATATATACTATATGTAGTCCAATCAATGACCTCTACAAAAACTGTTTACATTAATTATGTTCTTGTGCCTTTTACTTTTCACAGTTAAATACTACACCAGAGAGAGGTTTGAGTCACAGTAAAATACTACACCAGAGAGAGGTTTGAGACACAGTTAAATACTACACCAGAGAGAGGTTTGAGACAAAGTTAAATACTACACCAGAGAGAGGTGTGAGTCACAGTTAAATACTACACCAGAGAGAGGTGTGAGTCACAGTTAAATACTACACCAGAGAGAGGTGTGAGTCACAGTTAAATACTACACCAGAGAGAGGTTTGAAACACAGTTAAATACTACACCAGAGAGAGGTTTGAGACACAGTTAAATACTACACCAGAGAGAGGTTTGAGACACAGTTAAATACTACACCAGAGAGAGGTTTGAGACACAGTTAAATACTACACCAGAGAGAGGTGTGAGTCACAGTTAAATACTACACCAGAGAGAGGTGTGAGTCACAGTTAAATACTACACCAGAGAGAGGTGTGAGACACAGTTAAATACTACACCAGAGAGAGGTTTGAGACACAGTTAAATACTACACCAGAGAGAGGTTTGAGACACAGTTAAATACTACACCAGAGAGAGGTTTGAGTCACAGTTAAATACGACACCAGAGAGAGGTTTGAGTCACAGTTAAATACGACACCAGAGAGAGGTTTGAGTCACAGTTAAATACGACACCAGAGAGAGGTTTGAGTCACAGTTAAATACACACACCAGAGAGAGGTTTGAGTCACAGTTAAACACCAGAGAGAGGTGACACCAGAGAGAGGTTTGAGTCGCAGTTAAATACTACACCAGAGAGAGGTTTGAGACACAGTTAAATACTACACCAGAGAGAGTGTGAGACACAGTTAAATACTACACCAGAGAGAGGTGTGAGACACAGTTAAATACTACACCAGAGAGAGGTGTGAGACACAGTTAAATACTACACCAGAGAGAGGTGTGAGACACAGTTAAATACTACACCAGAGAGAGGTGTGAGACACAGTTAAATACTACACCAGAGAGAGGTGTGAGACACAGTTAAATACTACACCAGAGAGAGGTGTGAGACACAGTTAAATACTACACCAGAGAGAGTGTGAGACACAGTTAAATACTACACCAGAGAGAGGTGTGAGACACAGTTAAATACTACACCAGAGAGAGTGTGTGAGACACAGTTAAATACTACACCAGAGAGAGGTGTGAGACACAGTTAAATACTACACCAGAGAGAGGTGTGAGACACAGTTAAATACTACACCAGAGAGAGGTGTGAGTCACAGTTAAATACTACACCAGAGAGAGGTGTGAGTCACAGTAAAATACTACACCAGAGAGAGGTTTGAGTCACAGTTAAATACTACACCAGAGAGAGGTTTGAGTCACAGTTAAATACTACACCAGAGAGAGGTTTGAGTCACAGTTAAATACTACACCAGAGAGAGGTTTGAGTCACAGTTAAATACTACACCAGAGAGAGGTTTGAGTCACAGTTAAATACTACACCAGAGAGAGGTTTGAGTCACAGTTAAATACTACACCAGAGAGAGGTTTGAGACACAGTTAAATACTACACCAGAGAGAGGTTTGAGACACTAGCTTAAGACCACAGGGGTATGTTTTTTATTTTGTCAATTATTGTAAAATAAGGCTAAAACAATAGATAGACCACGTTTTTATCTCTTCTTAACAGAAAGAGTTGGAAAGTTATTCTAGTGGGTGACATTTGCTGTTGTTGTTTCTTTATATGAATTTGCAACATTTAAAAGCGAGTTACTGTTTAAGATGATGAGATATATCTGAAGGTAAGTTAACATTTTCCTTACTTGGAAATATATTTCAGACATTCATGATGTTCTAAAAACACGGAGGTCCATAAGTTTTGATAAAAATGAAACAGACACCCTATAACCTGAGCACTTTCGAAAGGTGGAACTTTCTTCTTCAAGGGTAAACTGGGAGTGGTATTGTGATTGAACAAGCAATGCATATAGAGGGTGTTTAGTGGCATCATGGGGGTCATCTGGTTTTCCGGGAATTGTTTATTTCTCTGTGTACTGTTGTGAGCATCTCATTTCTGGTGCAATGTAGCCGATGACAAGGATGTGTGCAAACTGGTGTTAGTGATATTTCAGATAGATACTCACCTCTATGTGCAACAAACAATTCTTGCCTTACACTGTTGAAAAATTTTCTGCACCTGCTATAAACCTAGATCAAAGTTCCCATTCTTCCATGTGTTAAATGCTGCATCTCTCTATGATGTAATTACCATTAAACACAGTCTTCCACCAAAAGGAAGAAGACACATCCTCACTGGACACTTGCAGATTATCAAGAACTCATTCTTGATGAGACAAAAAAAAAAAGTACACAGGAAGTATGTATCTATTTGAAATATATTTTTTAGATAAATAAAATGATGTTAACTTGAGAAATATAACTCATTTCAGCAGAACAGACAACTACAATTCCACTCGAAAGGCAGTGAAGAAGTTAATGCAGATAAAGAAAATTTCACAGATTAAGTCCCTTCTGAAAACATAAGACAGAGAAATCTGTGAAACATTACTCTGTGAAGAATTGCATCCATTTCAAACAGGAAATACTCTTTGTCCAATAGAACTAGTAGAATAAAAGGCATTGTAAAAGATATATTTTGTATCCTGCTAAAGTGTCACTACAGTTAAAGGCACGTAAGACTACTTAACCATCCATTATATCACAGGCAGCCAACTGATCACAAGTATGTAATGTGACTAGTACTGTAAGTTAGGCTTTTCCAGAATGGAGAAATGCTTAAATAAAACACTTACCACAATATCCTGGTGCATAAACAAACATTCCAGATCTGTTTCTCAAGGAGTGAATAAACACATCCTTCTGTACCAACCTTGAGATTGACTTGTTTCATAACAAAGTGAGGAATATGTATTTTACTACCAGAAACATTTCAGTTATACTTCCCATCAAGGGGTAGGTTCTCTGGGTCTCATACCAGTGGTATTATATTCTCCCAGTAAGGAACTCTTCATATTGACCTTCTGAGTAGCTTGGGATTGGGGAAGCAAGGATTCCCCATTTGCTTTATTTGAAGAAAATAAAAGTGAGGAACTTGCTTTGGGGAAAGTGTTGGAGATGCTTAGACTGATACAGGAATTCTCACATCTACCTAGGTTCCACACTGATAGATTGTGCACTAAGTTACCATAATTAAAATCCACATTTGCACGGTGTGATATGGTGCTATCACTATTTGTTGTTTCCAAGTGTTGAATGGCCTGAAAGAGGAAATGTATAGATACTCTCAAAGCAGTTTGACAGAAAATCCATCTCAACAGCAGGTACTAAGCATAGACAGATAGGCCTAATACTTTCTGTTATGGTCTATTCAATGTATATTTCATGTGAGACATGAAAAAAATGAGAGAGCCACCATGAAGGGGATGATCATGACTGAATAAAATGGAATCCAGGATAGATGAAACCTTTTAGTGGTGTAAAAAATGTGATACTAATGAGTTAGGATCATCCACACTCTTGTCTGCAAGGTTTCATATAGGGAATGTCAAATAGTAGAGACAAAAGAAGCCACAGGATAAAAAAACAATAATGTGAGAATACATTACAAAAGGCAAAGGGTCAATGCCCACAGAGTAGTAAATAAGCTTGATGTGGTGTATAATCCACTTGGGCAAAATGAAAGGATATAAGTTACTAGATGGAGAGGAATATCCCACAAAAAGAAAAGACATTGACAAGAACCCAGAAAAATGGCAGTACAAGTGAAGTAACAATGGATAGATCATCCAGATCAAAGGAGATGATCAGGGTTGAAAAAAATCATACAAAGAAGAAACAGGAGAATGAATGGAGAGAACATCCAAAAACTCCCCCAACATATCCAAATTTCAGGAAAAAAGAAGCAATCTAGAAAGAAGATTAACCTGTTACCATGATAAGTAGAGTGGAAGGAGACCAAGACAAAAGTGAGAGTGACAGTTCTCACAAACAACACAAGGAATATGTATGTCTGAAACACATAAAAGGAAGTTCAATCATACCAAACACAATACCATTATCCTCAAAACTTGTGAAGTCTGAGACTGGATAACAAAAGAGTGGAAGTGAGGAGTTTGTAGGAGTTGAAAAAGGTAATGATGAGAGAACTCCTACAGCAGAAGAAGATTCACTCAAAACATCCAAGGGTGAAGTAACCACTTTGTGTGAAGGGTCTAGGAGAATACAAGGAAATCAACCTGTCATCAGCTAACCCGAAGAAAAGGACTGAAAAACCAGTTTTAACCCTTGTGGGTGAATATAACAAAGCAAGAGGTGGACAAACAAAATTGGGTAATGGCAAACTTGTCTGAAACCTCAATCCAAGTAAATCACCAATTGGGAGAGTACCAATAGAAAACCATCCATGAAGAGACAAAGGACCAAAGATGGGTCAAGTAGATCTGATTGATGACTGGCTGGTAAACTCTTGGTGCTATGGGAATGACAAGAAAGCAGAAGACCTCCGAGTAGTGAATAGAAATTGTCCCATGGTATTCTAGATATAAAGTAGTGAGAAAGGTCTGAAAAAAAAATTCCAGAGGAAATCAATAGACTGAGTATACAAGATTGGAGCCACAGAGCAGCTCCAGAAACAAACACCTAAAACAACTGCAATGGCCATCTTGAAAGAGTGAGGGACCTTAAACAGTAATGTCAGGTTTTGTATGCCAGATTCTTTACAGTAGGTGTCTGCAACTTCTTGGCAATAAATTTACACAACAAACAGACAGCACACAATCCACTTCTTTTAAAATAATATATTCAAAACAAGTTGAGTCAAATGTGTGTACTATAATTCTTTACCCTACTGGTTACCACAGTTGTTTTCAAAGCTTTAAATACATTGTCTCTTTTTCATCACAGTCCCCACAGGTGGGTTAAATCATTTTAGAACACCCTTTAACAAAAAACAAATTATTCCCCTCAATCTCTGTTATTACAGTACATACTGTAAAATTCATTCTTAGAAGTTACCTGTCATGGCTAAAGTGACAATCGTGCAGTCTAATTTCTCTTTGACTTTGCTAATTTAACTTCATGCACTAAGTCACCTGTGTTGTACAAATGTCTGTCTGTCCGTCTGTCTGTAAAAGAAGGGAAAGCATGAGAATGAACAGATATGTTGATTAAGAGAAATTATTCCATGGACAAGAGAGAAGGAGATCCTTAAATGGAAAGAAAAACATGTAGCTTAATGAGGTTTGTGCAATAGAACAACCTATGAATCAGCTAAAAACTGACAGAAAGGAAAAAATACTTAAATTAAAGCAGTGAATGACAAAAGTGGGATCTGATCCTCATCAAAAAGAGCAAACGAGAAGATAGGTGTGGAGATAACAGTGGTAAAACAGAAGAAGGGGCAGGCTCAGTTGAAGTTGTTGAAATACAAGGTTGGAACCTGGGATCAAAATGAAACCAACAATGGTGGTAATATTACTGACCATCAGAGAACCTCCTGTCTCCACACACTATTCAAAAACTCTTGTGAAGTAGCGTCAAAACTTCCAGGTCTGTCAGAAATGTGGGAATATAAACTTATCATCAAGTTTATCCACATAAACGATGTTGTGGTGGCTTTTTACTGTGAAAAATGTGAAAGATGGAAGCATCTGACGGTGATAGTGAAGATTACTGGATGAAACCCATATACTGGATTAAACAATGTAAACAGTAATAGAAAATATGTTCCAAAAGTACAAATACAATTAAACTAAATTCAAACTGATAAGTTTAACCCTTTTGGCACAACTGGTGACCACATTCAACTTGAAGGCTCAGCCCGGCAGGAGACCTTCCTTTATTCCTGTTACTCTTATGTATTGAATTTAACATATATAGTATTGGGTACAATCTCTGAACATTTCAGGAACTTTTGTTGAGTTATTGCTGAGATATCATGCTTTTAGTACTGATACCGTAATTAGTTGAAGTATCAAACATCTATATTCAGTGCCATGCCAAACATTCAAAGTTGTTATTCAGTGCCAAAATGGTTAAGATTGTGTATCATCCTTACGAAACAAAGAAAAATGTCTAAATGCAAGTAGTGGTGAAGAAAAATGAGCTTTTATTAAGTTATTACAGCCAATGGAGATTACTGAGTTGGTAAATCTGTCACCAACTACAGAAGGGTTATATTCTACAAAAGTAGTGTATGGGTGAGATTTTCATTCAAGGCTTGTAGCATACACAGAAAATAATCAAACCAGTGTGTGAGGTAATAGTTGTTTGTTGTGGTTATCATTTCTGAATCCTAAACTGTACATATTTATACACGTACAACCTCCATCATAAAATCATCACTTTCTGATTCGTTCACTCTATCATCTGATTTGTATAAGTGCTATTACTACCATTTCAATTATTACATTGCACTTTTTCATGAAACTTACACCTGGTTTATCTGTTTCATTACTTTCAAATACCTTAAGATACAAGAAAAGTAAAATTTTACCTTCCTTTCTACTTAACATAAATTAAGCATTAATGTCAACTATACAAAAATATACACAAAAATCTCATTATTACCTAAACATTCATTTGAAGATGATACATCACTTTCTTCAGCTTGCTTGTCAAAACTAGTTTTCATTATTTCTTCTATGTGGTGATCTGTATGAAATCGCACTTCCCGAGAGTCAGTTTCACTGACGGGATCCCACGAGGTGTCGTCAGCAGTACCACATGTAACGCTGGTGGTGTGTTGTGGTCTTTCGGTGTTGTACAGATCATTATGGGTGAACTGAAGATTGGGTGAAGAATGTGCTATAAAACAAGATACATTTTGAAGATAGAACAAAAAATTATAAGCAGTTTCATTCTCCTCAAATTTCATATCTTTTGACTTTGAATCCTCTCTTAGTTATTCAATATCTTTAATTGCACAAAGAAAACTTGAATGACTTTTCTCCACGTGGAATATACGAGTTAACTTTTGGTTTATTGATTGTCTTAAGATCAATATGGTGACAGTTACATTAATACTGGTAAGAATGAAAGAATCTTTTCAATAGAGGAATCCCTTTAAATACATGTACAAAGTAACAATGATGCAGGCCACGTCAGAAACTCCTTCATGTAAAGTACAAAAGGGAACCAAAACCTCTATTCAGTATTATACTGCTGTCCTTTTCTTTACATGTAATAGTTTGTTTCTTTTTACATGTATCTTATGAATCTATTTTAAAACTAAATGTTAACATGTAGTTTTATATTCTGTCAGAAGAGACTGGAATTTTGAATAAAAACTGTGGCATTGTGAAATAATACAAGAAATAGTTGATTGATTGATTGATTTTGTGTTTTATAGCACAAAGCAGCTAGGTTAACTGTGCCAAACGTCCAGCAAGGTACAGAAATAGTTGATCGATTGATTGATTTTGTGTTTTATGGCACAAAGCAGCTAGGCTATCTGTGCCAAACGTCCAGTAAAAAAGGTAAAAATAAAGTAAATGTAGTAAAATACATAAAAGAAAGTGAAGGTAAAACAAAACAGCATTGAAAAACAGAAAAGCATAAAACCAATGTTGACACCTAGTCTACAATGTTAAGAAAGAAAGCAGAGTAAGAGAAGTTGTATAGGACTTTCTCTAGCAAAATGGTAATGATCATAACCCACCAGGAAGACTAACAGGTAAGTACAAGAACCACCGTCAGTCACCTGAAGTTGGCCTCTCCAGTCCTGGTTCTGGGTTATGTGTCATTATGTCCAGTATCAAAACATAAAGTAATAAAAGTGTTAAAAGACATGCAGCAAAATTGTAATAGCAACTCCCCAGGACGACTAGTGGGTAATTCAAACGGATAGTTCAAACAGCAGCATTAGTCACCTGAAGTTGGCCTTTCCAGTCCTGGTGTCGAGTTATTTAATGTTCTAGCCATTTTACAATATGAAATTGAACTAGAGAGAATGAGACTGAAAAGGGAACCACAATTAAAAAGGTGTAATTAATATATATCAAACACTTAAATGACATTAAAAAGATTAATGGCCATTAAAAAACTAAAAACTTTATCAAGGTGGACAGTGTCACCATCACCAATAACACTGTCCAATGTTACAGACAAACCCTGGGACAGAACATGTTTAAAATAGTGCCATCGTTGAGAGTCGTAACAATGGCAGGAAAGTAAAATGTGGCTTACAGTGATTTGAGTGTTACACAAACTACACATTGGTGCATCAGTTCCAGATAAAAGAAAAAAGATGAGTTAAAAAACTGTGACCAATGCGTAGTCTAGTTAGAACAACTTCCTCCTTCCTAACTTTACGGAAGATAGAGGCCAAAGTCCAATATAGGGTTTTATTTGAAAAAGCTTGTTATCACGTTGCTCACTCCAAGTGGACTGCCAGCTGGCACGGAGCCGAGCCTTGAATACAGGACCATAGTCCATGTACGGAATAGGAACAGTGGTGATTGTGCCAGAGCAGATAGATTTAGCTGCCATGTCTGCAACTGCATTCCCGCGAATACCAACGTGGCCTGGTACCTAGAAAAACTGGATAGAAGTAGATGTTAATCAGAAATGGGCCAGTCGTTTTGAATATCAGCGAGAACAAGGTGTGAGCCAACGTGAAGTGATTTCAAGGCCAGTAGAGAACTAAGCAAGTCAGTATAAATAGTGCAGTCAGAGTACTGCTCAGCTTCAATATGATCCAGGGCAAGAGATATGACATACAGTTCAGCAGTGAACACAGAAGCTGTAGAGGTGATTCTGCTAGCAACCTACCAAACCACAACAAACCATGGCAGAGCCCACAGAGTCACCTGATTTTGAACCATACGTATAAAATGGAATAGAAAGGTTGTTCGAAAGATGTTCAGTAAATAAAAGACGGTACTTCCAATCGGGAGTATCTGCCTTTTTCAGATGACTTAAAGAAAGGTCACATTTGGGGGCTGTAATAAGCCATGGGGGGGATGGGGATGGGCTGACCAGTGGATTCTGCAATGTTTTCCAAGGACAGACCCAATTCATCCAATTGCACCTGGATGCTAAGGCCAAAAGTAGCAATGGTAGATCGTCTGTTTTGAAAAAGTAAGGCACACTGAGGAAGGAAAACACATCCCCATGTGGGATGCTTTGGTAAGGAGCGAATTTTTGAAGAATACAGTAAGACAGTTGCAAACGGTAAAGGTGCAGAGAAGATTCGTGAGATTCCACATAAAAGCCCCAGTGCAGAGTCGTAGTCCTTGACGATGAATGGGGTCCAGCATATTTAAGGCCAAGGGTCTGGCAGAGCAATAGACCATTGATCCATAGTCGAGTTTTGAAGGAATAAGAGCATGATATATCTTTAACATAGAACAACGATCTGCTCCCCAACTGGCAGTAGAGAGAACACGGAGGATGTTCAGTGCTCTTGTGCATTTGACCTGTAGCTGCTTTAAGTGTGGTATAAAGGTGAGCTTACGGTCAAAGATAAGCCCCAAGAACTTGGTCTCAGGGACCACTGGCAGCAAAACTTCACCCATACGGAGTTCAGGATCAGGGTGGATACCCCATTGGTGGCAAAAGTGCATACAAACGGTTTTAGAGAGAGAAAAATTAAAGCCGTTTGCCATAGTCTACTACAGTACACGATTGAGGGCAGTTTGTAGTTGCCGCTCAATATATCTCATGTTCAACGACTGACACAAGATGTGAAAGTCGTCAACATAGAGCCCGTTTGCAACAGTGAGAGGGAGTTGTTCAGTGATGGCATTTATCTTTGTACTGAAAAGTGTGACACTCAAAACACAGCCCTGAGGGACCCCAAGTTCCTGTACAAAAGAACAGGAAAGTGTCAAACCCACACAAACTTGGAATCTCCTGTCTATTAAAAAAATTTTAATAAACATGGGTAAATGGCCATGTAACCCATATATATGGAGGTCTCGCAAAATGCCATACCTCCATGTTGTGTCATAAGCCTTCTCAATGTCAAAGAATATTGGTAACAAGATGTTGGCATTTGAGAAAGGCTTCTCTGACTGATGTTTCAAGTCAAATTAGGTGGTCTGTGGTGGAGTGCTGTCATTGGAACCCACATTGGGTGGGCAGAGAGGAGTTGTTTGATTCGAGGAACCAAACAAGATGAGCATTAACCATCCTCTTTAAGATCTTACAGAAACAGCTCGTCAAAGCAATTGGACGGTAGTGTGAAGGAATCTTGGGGTTTTCCCAGGTTTAGAGAAAGGTAAGATAATAGCCTGGCACCAGGCATCAGGAAAAACATTATCCTACCAGATCCTGTTAAAAACAATTAGAAGAATATCAAGAGAAGCAGGAGAGAGATAGCACAGCATGTCATAGTGTACATCATCAGATCCAAAAGATGTACTGCCAGACCGATGAAAGGCCATTTTCAATTCCACCAGTGTAAAGGGACAATTATAGTAAAAAAGACAGTCAACTCGAAAGGAAAGAGGTGAATGCTCTGCCCGAGTCTTGATGGCAAAGAAGGTGGAGGTGAAGTGCTAGATACCCGGCAAAAGCTTTCACCTAGAGTATCAGCGATGCTCCGGACATCAGCTACCTCTTGGTTATCAGAGAGTAAGATGGAGAGGGGGGCAGAATTGTAGTGCCCATTGACCTTTCGAATCCTGTCCCATATGACCTTGGAACTGGTGGTAGAAGATATGCTAGTTGCAAACTTAATCCAAGATTCCTTCTTGCTTTGACGTCTTACCCACCTAGCATGTGCACAGGCCCGTTGGAAAGAGATGCGGTTCGAAAGTGTGGGATATCTATGGAAAGTATCCCAGGCCCATTTTTGAGCCTTCCATGCCAAGTGGCAAGCAGGATTCCACCACGGACGAAAATATCATGGAAAACGTGTTGAGGTTTTAGGAATACACTGAGCAGTTGCTTGTATAATACAGTCAGTTACCGTTGCCACACAGTCATCTATTGATGGCTGATTCATGATGGCCTGATCCAGCTTCCACCTGGGCACGAGGGTAGGGTAGCATTGACCATGGCCAGTCTCTCTCTAAAGTATTGGAAAATGATCACTGCCTAGTGGATTATTGTCAACCCTCCATGAAAAATGGGAAAATAATGAAGGGGAGCAAACCGAGAGATCAATAGCTGTAAAAAACTGACTAGGTGCATGAAAGTAAGTAGAAGAACCAATTGAAAAGAGAAAGATTGTGATCAGAGAGCATACGCTCCATAGAGTGTCCCATCCTATCAATAATAGCACCTCCCCAGAGGGGATGATGTCCATTAAAGTCCCCCAGGAGTATAAATGGACGGCAACTGTTCAACGAAAGCATCAAGGTCTGATTGATCATGTCTCTCCAGGGGACAGATAGAGAGAACAAACAGTGATGGTATGACCCAAGGAAACATGGATGGCTACAGCCTCCAAGGGTGTGTTGAGTGACAAAGACAGGGTGGGCACATGCTGATCAACCAACAGTGCCACCCCTCCATGTACTCATCCATCACACAGCCTGTGATTTCTGTACAGAGAAAACTGCAGAATGGTAACTGTATCAGCAGGTTTTAGAAATGTTTCTTGTAAGGAAAGATATACAGGATGGTAGGAAGCAATCAGTGTTTTGATATCATCCAGTTTAGAATGTAAACCTCGACAGTTCCATTGTATCAAGGTGGCTATTTTTAATGATGGGAAGGCAAAGTGGCTGGAGAACCCTTCTGTTTATTACCATGCCATTTTTCCTTACTGTCCTTATTTGGAGGATCCTGGATCCTGCCCTGGGTCGATTGGGCAGGTCTTTGTTGTTGAAAGGGGATTCCAGCAACTGAGGATGTGAACGAATTATTGTTTTGTCTCTTGTGGTGGGAGAAAAAGATGTATCAGAAGAAATGCCTGTATTTGAAACTGAAGGATGTGGATCTTGAGATTTGTTGGACTGTATGGGAGGAACAGAGATGGGTGTAGAAGTCAATTCATCAACCTTTTTAACCATGGAGGTCAAAAGGCTTTTCATTTGTTTTGAAAATGATTCTCTTGGAGGTACAAAGAGATCTGTCTGCACTCCCATTGTAGTTGTGAAACGAAGAGCAGTAGCATATGTCCAAAATGGAGTGCCAGACAGCAATTTCCGAGCCTCAGGATAGTTAATGTTATGGGTCATTTTCAAACGCTGCACCTCTTTTACCTCCAACCATTTTGGGCAAGAACGAAAGTAGGAACGATGGGAACCATTGCTGTTATACAATGTGGGTCCGTGTGACACTCATAGGCATCGTGGTCCTTGCCACCACAACGAGCACATGTCAGGAAACCATGACAGGATGTCTTTGAGTGGTGGAACCTCTGACATTGGAAACATCGAAGAGGGATTGGAATGTATGGCCGTACCCTGCAAATTAGATAACCTGCCTTGATGGTGGCAGGTGCATGTGGTGATGTAAATGTCAAAACGAGGATATGTGTCAGCAGTGTAACTCCATCTTTATGAGTGGAGATGCACCTCGCTGCAGCAACTCCTTGAGTGGAGAGACCAGCGAGAATCTCTGACTCAGGGATGTTCTTCAAATCCCTCTCAACAATAACTCCTTGTGATGAATTCAAGATAGCATGAGGGGTAACCTCAATAGGTTCATCCCCAATTGCCTTTGAATTCAACAGGAGTTCACTGTGTTGGGATGTGGATGTTTCAACCAATATGTTGCCAGATTTAAGCTTCTTTACTGACTTTGAAGAGCCAGAAAGTCCCTCTAGTCCCTTCTGAATAAAAAAGGGGAATCATTTGCCCTAAAGATTTTCCTGAAAGAGAATGTAATATAAGAAAATGGGGTACAGGTGTTACAGATGTTGAAGATTGCTGCTCAGTCTTCAAGACGTGGTTGTTTACCTATTAACTGTTTTTTCACTATTTTATTTAAATTCGTTGTTGGAGGATCCACAGGAAAAAAGGAAAATTTCAGTACCCACTGACTCCACCCACCATAGAGCCCTACGAGGGGACGTACTACAATGTCATGCAAAGACATTGCAGCAACACCAGGGTTTCGTGAGCACTATACCCAAACACCAGCATCAGACACAATGTCCACAACACCCATTGAGAACTTCCAACACTGGTACTTGGTTGACTCTAGCCCAAGTGGACCAGCCGATTGACCCAAGATGAGCCACCCAAGGGCCGCCCGTCTACAGGAATTCAAGGCCAAAGTGGTGTGTTGGCGTTGGACTCCTCAACCACCAGGATCCTCTCCTCCCCTTCATGGGTCACCACACACAGCAAACACGTGGGTAAATGTTTAGATCCCAGAGGAGGTAAACTGAAAGAACAGAACCTTCTTTGGGAGGTCCCCTCACCACGTACAGGAATCTACACTGAGGGGTACAGAAATAGTAAATTTGTTTGCAGAAAAAGGTACATTTAGTTTCATTCACAAATAAAAACACATTAAGCTGAATAATTAAACAGATAGTAGATACTTTTATCATGACCTTATAGAAACCTGCACTGGAAGCTAAAACTGTTGTCTTTAAACAAGTGAATACGGGTCGAGGAATCCTCTTAACTTTACCAAAACTTTCTTTAACAAGTAACTTGCTTTGTAATCAATGGTCAACAAAGTTATTCCTGATGACCTGGTACGTTTATACTGACACACCACTAGCAGGATTTAGACTAACAAGTAACTTACTTTGTAATCAATGATCAACAAAGGTATTCCTGATGACCTGGTAGGTTTATACTGACACACCACTAGCAGGATTTAGACTAACAAGTAACTTACTTTGTAATCAATGATCAACAAAGGTATTCCTGATGACCTGGTAGGTTTATACAGACACACTACTGACTGGATTTAAACTAACAAGTAACTTGCTTTGTAATCAATGATCAACAAAGTTATTCCTGATGACCTGGTAGGTTTATACTGACACACCACTGGCTGGATTTAGACTAACAAGTAACTTACTTTGTAATCAATGATCAACCAAGTTATTCCTGATGACTTGGTAGATTTATACTGACACACCACTAGCAGGATTTAGACTAACAAGTAACTTACTTTGTAATCAATGATCAACAAAGTTATTCCTAATGACCTGGTAGGTTTATACAGACACACCACTGGCTGGATTTAGACTAACAAGTAACTTACTTTGTAATCGACAATCAAAGTCAGTTCTGCTGTCCTGGTATGTTGGCATCAAAACACCATTAGTTGGATTTGAATCTAGAAAATTGTTCTCAATGGTCTGTTTACTCCATAGTATGAAACGATACCAAGATAAAAAAGCAATTAAAATGAGGAAGAAAATGTTTGTGCTGATTCCCACAAAGGCTGAGAAGACAGGCCAGTAAAACATGAAGTACCTGAGAATTGAGAACAAATTTATGTATAAACAAAGTGACACTTCAAGTAAAAGATGAAGATTTTTCATGTTATTAACATTGTGTGAAAACCAACCATATTGCCACATTAAGTTTGTGTAAAAACCAACTATTGCATAAATATGTTTTAGATTTTCACATACAACACACCTTAAACTGTTTAAACTTAGTTTTCGACAAAGTTCTAATAAAACAATATTTCAAGTAAACAGTTAACTGTGAATTATTTTACTTTTAGAAATTATTACAGTAAATTGGAAAATAATTAGTAATTTTGATTTTAAAGGTTTTGATCTGATAAACATATCAGCATTAAATAATTCAAAAATATTCTCAATAATATTTTTATATTCCTAAGAGGAACAATGTCTGAATCAAAAGAAAACATCCATATCAGTGGCTCTCAAAGTTTTTTATTTATGAAGCACTTGAATTTTTTTTACACCTTTGAAACCCCAATGGGATCAACACACTAGACTGCTTTGTCTTAAGATGTGTAACTATTCAATACGTCACAGGAAAGAGCCCACAAAGTACAGAATGAACCCTTAATCTACATCTCTCAATATTTTCCCTGACATTATCCTATAAAGACAAAACTTAAAATGTATGTCAAGTGACACAATGATCGTTAATGTGTATGACAGATTCAAATACTTGACACTCTTATCACATAGAAAATATAAAAAGATATCAATTTTTTTTAATATGCTTCTCACTGTCCTTTATTTAACCGACTCTTCACATCGACTAGTGTTAGCCTAGTAATGGTGATGTAAGAACACTAAGACATATAGTCTATTCTAACAGGCTAATAGATGAAGTTCTTTTCTGTGTTGTACCTCACATACCAAGTTACGTATGCATGTGCTTGGCTAATGCCATTCAATTTTACCTTACTTTAAGATAAGTGAACTTACCTAAGGCCTTGAAAATCAGCATGAATCTTCAAGGTAGCTGAGTAGATCTGGATAACCTTACTCTGTACTTCAACGTAAGCATTTACAGCAGGTTTTTCCTACAAGAAGAATTCCTGTTTACTAAAATTCATAAAATTAATTTATTAGGCACAATGTAATTTGAAAAAAAAAGTCATTTAATTTACTTTTGAAAATTCATTATATATTTAGTTTTTTTAAGTCCTCAATTTTAAAATTATACTATCTGGTCTTTATAAGGTTACACAGATCTTATTACTGATTTAGTTTAATCTATTGCTTAGATTAAATAATAACCAGTAATGACGAGAAAACCCACTTGTAGAGAAAAATATATAGGTAAAAATGGCTCGTTTGGGTTGAGAAAATATTTTATGTAGAGGAGTGAACAACATTTCGACCTTCGGTCATTGTGAACCTACGAGCCATTTTTACATATATATTGCTAAGAACTGGATGAAATTTTATGGTTTAAATGATAGCTTTTGAAACTTATGCATAGCTTATACAAGAGGTTCAACGAGGTTTTGAGTCATCTCATGAACCTTCAATTATGAAACATTGTTGTTCATAGTTGTAGTTTTTCATTTCATTACATCCTAGATAAAAAATACTTACTGGATGTTCTTGATAGTTGTCAAAGAAACTAATGACTACCATCTGTTTTTCTTGTCTAGCACTTAGTAACAGCATGGGCATGTAAAACAAGGTCTGGATGACTCTAAAGAGGTTTGACTTGTATTTCAAAAGTCCCTATAAAGAGTATATAAAGTGCTTCGTTAAAAAGTAAACAAAAAATACTATCTTCCAAAAACCAAAAGTCTTCACTTTAGTGAAATATAATCAAAACTGATCCTGCTTGCACTTCTATGATTGATACACAGATAATAAGAAAGAACAATACATATATTAGATTCTTTTGTTTCCAAAATTTTTATAATGATTATGTTTCTTCAGTTGAATGTTTGAAACATAACTGTTATTAGTACAGCTGCTCTGCTGCAGCAAATGGCATTAACAATTACTTAAACTCTTACCTGTATTTTCAGAAATGTAACTAACAACAAAAATATTAAAGTCAACTGTTTGTGTGAACAATAAGCTGTATCAAGTTTTATCTCTTATTTGTTTATTTATGCTGTCACTAGTATAAACATCTGAAGAAAACATGCTATTTAACACTCTAGTATATTGCATTTATTACTATATTTGCTGAATGTTGGACACCTATTCAAATATTGTGTTTTATACTATTAATGGCCCATGAAACGAGTTTTCTGTAGTTAGTACAAGTCTAACAACTGTATATGGACTATAGTAAGTTTTCACATAAACATGTGAATCTGTTTCTCTGTTATAATGCTGTGCTACTGTATTCTTATAAACACACATGTTCATAAAACGTTATTTAATATATAGGCTATTTATGAAGTCAAGAACAGCACTGAACAAGTACTTTCAAAATAGACCAAACACAGAATCTAAATACTTACCAACCGAAGAGATGAACTCACTACTTCTCCAGTAATAGAATATAGATTTAGTTTCACCATAAACATTCCTTTAAAATAAGATTTATAACTGTTTAAAGTTTTCATCTTTATAATTGTAATTCAATGTTCCAACAACACAAAATTCTGAACTATTTAAATTATATTTATTGTGCAAATACATTAAAACTTTACACTTGGAAGTGAATATATAGTTCTCATATAAAAATAACATATGTTTATAATAGAGACACTATGTTCAATAATCTGTCCATTATCTCAGTATTTAAAATATAATAACCCAGCTTTTCATATGTTTATGACTCCACAGATGAATAATTATATTAATGAGCACTGTTTACAAATCTTAATAACATGCACAGTAATACAACACTGTCAATAACAAATCTCTACGAAAGTTAGAAAAATAAGTAAACTTTGAAATAAAACTATTTTTTTCTGAAAGTAAAGGTCACATATATTAAAAATAATGTATATTTTCCCATAGTTTAGATGTTTTGCATACAGCCTTACATCTACAAACTGATAGGTAATCGTCAATGCCTAAAAACGAATGTTTCTGCAATTCTTGAACAAGATGTCAAAACAAAATTATGCAAATTTCTTGATATATACCCAAATTTCTGTTCACCTCTGACTCTGGCATTTCTATTTCCAAATACACCTTGTAAGACTGGCCACGTTTCAGCAGCTGCCAACATAAAATATGTTTATAAACAACTCTCTCTAAAATGAATTATGCTAATAATTACTGAACTTCTATTAAAGCCAATCACTGGACTTTTTTTTCCCAAAATTAAATCTTCATATGAAAAAGTAATAAATTTACTACATTTTTTAAAAACTTAAAAATGTTGGTAATTTTCCACATTTAATTTTTTTACGTATAATTTCATAAGAGAATGAATTCAACTCTTAACTCTTTTTTTTCTTATGCCTTTACCAACTCCAAGAATTTTGAGTACCAAAAAATCATATAGATGCTTTGCTTTAGATTCAATAATAACATTTTTATAAACTAACATATAATAAATTAATATATTTATTTTCTCCAACTTACATGATCTTGGACCTGACTGACTAATGGAACTGAGGCAGATGGAAAACTACAAACTTCCACACCGCAGGATGAACTAGAAAACATTATTTTATTTCTGTATTGCTCATTACCTATTTATTTATAATTTTAGCTATAATTAATACTGTTTTAGTCCAGTGTTGTATGCAAATTTCTAAAAGTAGGATTTATCTGTAATGTTTTACTTTATCCTTAATTCTTATAGTCTGCCATTTTTGAACACACAACTAAATTGTCTTATCTTTTGTATCAACCTAAATATCAAAAAAATAAATAGAAGCCTGTGATGCCCTAACATTATTCATATCATATATTAAGCAAACAGCTATTCTGCTTTCATTGTATATAGAACTTGCTCTCTTTGTAAACATTTGACAAATTTTTGAACAAAAGCAATAAATACTGTTATGGATATTCTCTATTTACAGTAGTATTGTGGAATGATTATAACTGTTCGATTGCTTCAAACTTTGACTCCAAATAAATAAAATTATGAATAACGAATAAGTTGATAGCATGCTTTTATTTCTTCTTCACAAACACGAAATAACGAATTTTTTGTAAAAATAACTGAGCACTCTTTTTATTATTATATGTAAAATTCTGAGAGTCCAATTATCCTGTCTGTAATATACATTAAATGACGAAACAATTTTTGCATTTGTAAGAATGATTCATGAAAATACACTTGGCACTGTTAGCAGTATCTTATCGCTTAAGGTTACACTTAAATAATTTTACTGTTGTTATAAATGTAAAAGCTATTATCACTTCATCAGACAACTGGTCGAAAAATTTAAACTTACTCAAACTGCAGATGAACAGGACGAATATGGGTAACAGCAGGAATGTACGAATAATAAAACACTCCATAGAAAAACACCGCTAACCAAGTAATGACAAAAAATGTTAGGCTTATAACAACTATTTGATAAATAAAAAAACTTTATATTTTGTGAGGTAGCTCTTTGCAAAACAAAGCTTGCAACAGTTAGAAAAGCAGTAATCATATTGAAAACTTTATAGTTTATGAATTTAAATAATCCCGTGTATCAAAATGAGAATCTTATATCTTAAATTTTAATATTTTTTAAAAAAATAATTGCTTCATCGAGGAAAGTACTTATATTCACTGCAAAGTTTCAACACCCTCCTGTCAAAATCGAAACACTTTAAAAACTTCTCTTTCGCCCTCTGCTGTTAAGATAAATACATATATTATACAAATTTAAAAACCATTACAAAAATAAATTTTCACTGACTTAACTTGTATACGAAGGTTTATAGTTGTTTGTTTGTGTAAAGTTAAGCACAAAGTTACACAATCTTTGCTTTGCCCACCACGGGTATCGAAACCTAGTTTCTAGCGTTTTACGTCCGCTGTGAAATTTCAGGGGGGCTTTTTCTTCTTTATGGGTACTTAGAAATGTTGATTTTCAGATACCCAGGAAGATCAGGTGCAAAAGACCACTTCCTCAATCCCTACTACTATGTTGTAGTTGTAGTGTTTAGCGCCAGAGTAACTCATAGAACTCCGGCTCTTTTCAGGGCAATGTCCATACATTGTCTTGAGTTACTTTTTATTGTAATTTATTTATTTTATTTTTATTTTCTTCTTTTTTTTCATTATTATTATTTTTCCTTTTTAGATCTATTTATATAGATATATTTAACAAATAAAACTGTGAATATTATACTAACTCTAAACGTCTGGTGCATGACAGTTAGCTTGATTTATATTTCTTAAATACATATTCATATGAGAGAGATACTTAGGACTGTGTTCATCATGTACGTAGTATCTGTCGAGATCACGCAATAAATCATTTTTATGCCAATTTTTATTAAAATAATTTAGTGCATTATGCAAGAGACTATCTGATACTGTCTCTAAGTTTGCATACTTGTGCATAAATGTGGATGAAGTACTGCGAGGTACTTTATAAACTGAGGTTAATATTGAATTTTGTATTTTTTGTAGTTTATGTAATTGTTTTTGTATTATGTTTATTATGTATGTTTTGTAGATGTGTATTATATTATCAGGTGATGTGCTTTGATTTTTACAAGCTTCTGGCTTGTTTGTTTGTTTTGGAATTTCGCACAAAGCTTTGTTTGTTTGTTTGTTTTGGAATTTCGCACAAAGCTACTCGAGGGCTATCTGTGCTAGCCGTCCCTAATTTAGCAGTGTAAGACTAGAGGGAAGGCAGCTAGTCATCACCACCCACCGCCAACTCTTGGGCTACTCTTTTACCAACGAATAGTGGGATTGACCGTCACATTATAACGCCCCCACGGCTGGGAGGGCGAGCATGTTTGGCGCGACGCGGATGCGAACCCGCGACCCTCAGATTACGAGTCACACGCCTTAACGCACTTGGCCATGCCGGGCCAGGCTTCTGGCATAATATGCAAAACCTAAGTTTAGATCCGACAGTGGCATATTACACACATACATGATAAATAGGATTGGACTAACTACCCCTCCCTGTGGGACTCTTGCCTCAGGAGAAAAATACCCTGAGTATGGGAAGGACCCATTCACATCTACTTTATATGTTCTATTGTCCAGAAAATTAGATAGCCACCGAATAATTCCATGGAGTAAATCCATTTCCGCTATTCGGTAACGTAATCCGTTATGCCAGACCGTGTCGAATGCTTCCTCAAGTTACAGCGCATTCTTTTTTGTTAAAACTGTCTGTAATTGTTTCATTTAATCTGATTACCTGGTCTGTAGTTTGTTTATATTTCCTAAAGTCGTTTTGAATTTCGGGTAATTTTAAATTTGCTTCTAAGTATATTGATAGTCGATTACTAATTATTTTTCAAAAATTTTCCTATGCAGCTAGTTAGACTAATCGGGCGGTAATTGTTTGGTTAATTTGCTGGCTTTCCTTCTTTCTGGAACATTAAAATTACTGCTTCTTACCAAGAAACAGGGATATATCCAGCTGAAAATGATAAGTTAAATAGAGCTGTTAGATGTTCATATAATTTCTGAGTACCATTTTTTAGGACGATGGCTTGTATACCATCTTTTCCAGGTGCTTTGTTTTTTGCGTTTTTGATGGCTGTTAATACTTTCGTTTCTGTTTTATCTATACAAAGAGTTTGGTTTGTTTTGAATTTCACGCAAAGCTACACGAGTGCAATCTGCACTAGCCGTCCCTAATTTAGCAGTGTAAGACTAGAGGGGAGGCAGCTAGTCATCACTACCCACCGCCAACTCTTGGACTACTCTTTTACCAACGAATAGTGGGATTGATAGTCACATTATAACACACCTACGACTGGAAGGGCGAGCATATTTGATGTGACGGGAATTCAAACCCGCGACCCTTAGATTACGAGTTGAATGCCTTAACAGCCTGGCCATGCTGGGCCTAATTATACAAAAGGAAAACTAAGATTCATTGTAGTTCTTTTGATTCTTCTCTCGCTGGTACAGCGGTAAATCTTCGGATTTACAACGCTAAAATCAGAAGTTCGATTCCTGTCGTTGAACTCAGCAGATAGCCTAATGTGGCTTTGCTATAAGAAAAACACACACACTCTTTCGATATTATTTTTCTTAAGCAGGGTAAGCTTCATTGTCTGATAATTTTTATTTTTCCAAAAATACTTTTCATTATTGATTTTGATATATTTTCTAAGATTGTAATCAATTTTTTGGCCATCAAATTTTTAATATGTCTTATTCTTGTAGTGTCATAAAAAGAACTGCACAGAAATAACTGATTTGGAATAACAGCTGCAGTAACAGAGATGCCAACCATTACGATTTTGGTGTATACATTAGGACTATACGCTCATACAGACAACTATTACGACTTGTTGCAACTCCCAAATTATTATATATTATATAGGCCTATACAATAAAGTGATAAATTGTTCCTCCAGGGCTTGAAAGGTGTGAAAAGAAAATATCTAGTGAGATACAAATCAATTTTGATAATAAATAAAAGACATAGTCCAAATGGCTACTTGCGATAATCATGTTTGTGCTTGAAATAAAAAAAATATTTGTACCTCCGACGTCTACCAATAGTTTGAGCGCGGTGCTTTTCCATACTGGGTACGTGGGGGAATTTATAGTTACGTCATCAGTGCTAGTCAACCAATCAGCGCTGGCGTAGATGGTGTATTTTTCGTTTTCTAAGCGGCACAGAAACACCAATGCGATCGTTCACAAGTGGATGAAGTACTGCGGGGTACTTTATAAGCTGAGGTTTATAAAGTAAAAACTTGAAGTTTTACTGCTGTGATATCCGACATGACAGTACAGTCGAACGTATTTGTGTTTTCCGAACGGTGCGAATTAATACTGTGCACCGGTGACGATAATAAACCGTCAAAAAACTGTGAAACTGTCTACAATCATTACGCTCAGTCATTTGAAATAGTTGGCATCTCTGCAATAAGAATTTAAAAACTAGGATTGCTGTAAACCTAACATATTTATTAAGTAACAACAGCTTCTTATGGGCTTGGTGTGGGTCTGTACAAAGCGTTAACTTTCCCTGCAGATTATATTTTAATCTCTCTAACGGTAATAATGAAATAACTCATTAAGCATGACAGCAAAGAGAAATCTAATTATTTCACGAAAATATTTCACACAATAGCTGATTTATTTATTTAATTTGATATAAATCTACACTATTTACGACTATTTCGTCATTATAATTTTTATTCGAATGTACGAGAAAAACTGGAAAAAAATTTGATCTATCTTAACATTATGCAAAATCTAGCTAACATATAAGTTACTGCATTAAAATATCTCACAACACTACCCCTTCTATATTGTAATGTTCATTGAACAATCATAATAAATAATAAAATAAAATACTACAACAAACTGTCCATTAATCAAGCCTTTTAATGGTTTTCTCTTTTGAAGCCCATGATATTTGAATGTGGTGGTATCTTGTCTCTTATTTTACTGATTGTCCTTTTACTAGGACATTTTTTTTTGATAAATTCGCTGGTAGTCTTCAGCCTTAGGGATCTTCTGGAAGTAGCCTTGGGAGGTGCCTTGAGAGTCTTAGAAGGTTTGATTCTCTATGACAAAGTCTTCTCAGATGTTATCCAGTTTACCATTCTCTCACCAACATACTTCCAAAGTTGATAATCACGAATGGCCTTTCAATTGGATAGTATTTCCTCTGAAGACCTATTTAGCTTTGGAATTTATCTTCTCTTGTGATAATAATTATTCACTCATTCCTCGTCATCTCAATGAAATCCAGTTTTGTCACATTATAGCTATCTTTGGCTGTCTTAAATTTAAGTCTTCCATAGGTGAAGTCGTATATGAAACCTTTATTCTTCACTTCCACGAGAACTCTTCCAACTTCCATTTCCTCAGAACCTTTATGAGTGCTTGAGTCAGTTAATACTCTATTGGTAAAAGAAAATTTGTTTTTAACAACTCCTGGTATGAGTATTTCACTTGTTTGTGGCACAATGACAGTTTCTCTTGATTATTATAAAGAATTCACCTCTGGTTTAGTAGCTGCCTTGTTGTGCACAAAAAATTCCTGGTTAGAGATGTAAAGCCATTTGGAATTAACATAATCTCACATTCTTTTTACATCCTTTGTCCCAGTAAAAATACAGCCAGTAAAATAAGAGACAAGACACCACCACATTCAAATACCATGGGCTTGAAAAGAGAAAACCACTCAAAGATTTGATGAATGGATAGTTTATTGTAGTATCTTGTTATATTATTTATTAGGATTGTTCCATGAACATTACCATATAGAAGGGGAAGTGTTGTGAGATATTTTAATGCTGTAATTTATATGTTAGCTAGAAGTTGCATTATGTTAAAATAGACCATATTCGTGCCAATTTTCTCTCGCACATTCGAAGAAAAATTATAATGACGAAATAGTCGTGAATAGTGTAGAATTACATCAAGTTAAATAAATAAATCAGTCATTCTGTTTTCGTGAAATAATTAGATTTGTTTGTACTATCATGCTTTATGAGTTATTTTGTAAAAGTACGCTTATTCTTCGTTATTGCTATTAGAGAGATTAACATCATTTCTAACATTGGCTTACAACTGATTATGACAGTGTACAAGTGTTCAAATTTATAGAAACTTTGAAAGAAGAAACATAATAATTTGTTCTTGTCACGTGGACTTATTGTTCAATTGTTCGAAAGTGGAAGCAATGAAGTGCTCATATAAACTACTCAGATTTCCCCTACACTAGTACGTACGGCACATTTAATTACTATTGGGTGTTTTTATATACTTGCATTAAACTTAATTTGAAACAGCAATGTTTATCTAACAATAAGCCCTTTTCAAGAAGAAATATTTAAAATATTTTTATACAAATACTTTTCAACTTATGCACAGTCTGCATCAACATCTGCAGTCCCCTTGATGACTTCAATACAGAACCAATAATTCTGGTGGTACAAAGCCCACCTCCTTGTTCTCACACTGTCAATCTTGTGCGTGTGCAGTTGGTGGTCCATCTAGGTGATTAATTCCTTCCCATACAGGTATTTTTTTAATTTCTAGATGGCAAATGAGATGGGGCTCGGCATGGCCAGATGGGTTAAGGCATTCGACTCTTAATCTTAGGGTCGCGGGCTCGAATCCCCGTCGCACCAAACATGTTCGCCCTTTCAGCCGTGGAGGCGTTATAATGTGACGGTTAATCCCACTATTCGTTGGTAAAAGAGTATCCCAAGAGTTGGGGGTGGGTGATGATAACTAGCTGCCTTCCCTCTAGTATTACATTGTTAAATTAGGGAAGGTTAGCGCAGATAACTCTTGTGTAGCTTTGCGCGAAATTCAAATCAAGTAAACAAACAAATGAGATGTCCAGACACTCTCGCTTAATTACAGAGTAATTCTTCTCATTAATTTACTTTTTACTGACATACATTACATGAAACAGTCTATCTACATGTTTTTCAGTAGCTCGATGATTCTGGCTTTACCTCGACTTTTTACTGGATGTGATCTATCATCATATAGGGCATCTGGTAGGGCTTCACCACAACTGAATTCCTGGTCATGGTTTTGATCTTGTCTTACCTGGTCTATCTGTGAAGACATCTGAATACAAACATTGTAGAACTTCTAGCTCTTTCTTTCTATTCTCAGTCCGTCCTTCACTGATGTTTGTATTCTTATATGCTGCCAATATCCACCCAGTAGTTTTTGGTGTTGTAGATTTTCATCATCCACGATAAAGTCACCATTTCCTGGTTTTGCACCTGTTCATTCTTTTTCCCTCTTCCAATACCACTTCAACATATTGTTGTGGTAAATGTTGGTCTTCCCACCCATTTTCAACTTATCAGCTATTCTGTTACTCATTTTTTGCACTTCAATATGTTCTTTCCACTGCAAGGGGATTTTTTATTATTTATTGGTAGTAAAATTAAGACTTCTTTTATCTTGAAACATCTATCTTTGGTCTTCTTACCATAAAGTTCTTCTGACTGCTTTGAGCTACATACAAATGTTCTCAAGTGAGTTGAAAGGCCTTCTCCAATAAGTTTCTGAGGTCTAATATGTACTGGTATGTGTTTCTTACTTCTGACTCTTTTCCTGTCCACAGTTTTCAATATATGCACCAGACGCTGTACTGTTTTTCTGCACAGTAACTCAAAGGACGAACATTTTGTACTCGCTTCCTTGACTTCTTGGTAATAAATTATAAGTCTCAGTCATATGATCTTACTTGGGAACATCTTCTTCAGTATGTTTTCTAATATTCCATTAACTCTCTCACAGAGTCTGTTGCACCTAGAGTTGTAGGGGGTGGTAAAAAGCTGCCTACTGTTGATAAGTCTACATTCCTCTTGCATAAATTTCCAGGTACACTGGGTCTCTCTGTCACTCAAGGAAAACCTTACTCGGCAGAACGCTTCCAGGAGGACTTTTTCTACTCTCTCTATATTTGGCAGTGGTATGGTTTCTCGATAAAGTGTCACATAGTCAACTATTGTCAGCAGTTGCTTTTGTCAGATATTAGTGACAGTAGTCTGATTAACTCCACAGCTACTGTGGTGAATAGCTCTTTTGTGAGAGGTATCTCGCCCAGAGGTACCTTGGCTACCTTCCTTCTCATTACTGTTCTTTGGTAGAATTCATATGATTTGCAGAATTTGGTCACATTCACGATGACTTCTGGCCAATGGAAGTTACTAGTAATTCTGTCTGTAATTTTCTTTGCTCCTAGATATCCTTCTGCTATCGACTTATGAGTCAACTTCATCACTTAAGTCTAATATTCTGTGGGTACTATAATCTGTTCACCTTCTTCAGTAGAACTCCCTTGATAGATCTGGTACAACATCCCCTTTTGATTCTTTATCTATATCCCTTTCCCTTTTGTCTTCTGATCGACTTTTTCCTGGACACGTTCCCAAAATGTCTACAGTAAAGGGTCTTTCTTCTGTGCTTTCAGCATTTTCCTTAGACCTACATTCAGAATGTCACTTTTTAAGATTTGTAGAGGCTTGATGTCTTGTTACTTTTCTTGGGCTTTTGTGATTACAATAGATGCCTCAACAGTTTTTCTGTATGATTCCTTCAAACTTCTGTTACCTAGTATATTATCTATCACCAAGTGTAGATAGATGTCTTCATACACTTGTTTTGAAGGTCTTCCACATAGTACAAAGTGTCAACCTTTTTCTATAAGAAAAATTTTCCTGTTCCATCAATTAGCACACATATATGTATCTTGTCCATCATCTGATAATAAGATGTAGACTCATTATCACTGCTGCACTCATTGCTGTATAGGGTTTTCACTTTCTTCTCCCCAACATGACCTTCACTTATTGGTATTTTTTGATTTGTTGGCATCTCTTGATGTTTGTCACATGCTCCAGTCACTACTGTTAACCCATTCACTAACTGGAGTTGACCATTAATTAGGCGCTGTCTAATAGTGATGATAACACTTCTTTCTTGTAGTGAATATGTTTCTTCTGTCATCAGTACCCGTGGTGACAATAACTCTGTTCTTATTTCTTACAAGCGCCATTTTCTAGGTGGTTCCAACCACTTTATGTTGAAATTTCTGCTCTTGCTTTTTGTTGACAGATTTATACTTGCTCACAATGTGCTCCATTTTATCACAAGAAGCCTGTTGACTTCTTGACACCTTTGGTGACATCCTGCTATTGGTCAGCCACCCCTGGTTTCAACGAGTCTTGGAGTTAAAGGTTATACTTCCTACATGGACCTCCATGTAGTGATATGCCAACTTGTTCATCTCGTTTACATTTTTCAATGATCTCTCTTTTAGGAACAGTGACATGTCAGTAAAGCACATGATCATGAACTATTCGCATACTAGTAAATCTGCTTGCTCTTCAAAACTATCTTCACACTTCGCCATGTTATTCCATCTTGTAAAGTATCGTCATAGATGTGCCTCAAATTGAAAAACAATTTTCCCAGTGTCAGGTTTGACTTCTGTTTGACTTCCAGTAAAAGTCTTCCTCGTTATGTTAGAATAATTTCAGTAATGCCACTTTTAATTAGTCAAAGTCAAAGGGTTGAGACAGACAGTCTGATTAGCTTTGTCTCAGTTCTAGCTTAGGGTAAATGTTCATATCTTTCCAGGAAAGCATTAATACTGTTTTTATGTTCATCAAAACCCGGTCGTTAGGGTGCTCGACTCGTAATATAAGGGTCACGGGTTCGAATCCTCGTCACACCAAACATACTCGCTTTTCAGCTGTGGGGGCATTATAAAGTAATGGTCAATCTAACTGTTCGTTGATATAAGAATAGCCCGATAGTTGGTAGGGGGTGGTTATGACGAGCTGTCTTCCGTCTAGTCTTACACTGCTAAATTAGGGTCGGCTAGCACAGTTAGCCCTCGTGTAGCTTTATGGAAATTAAAAATCAAACAAACTGTTTATCAAATTTAGGCAGTTTAGGTTGGCTGGCTCTCACTACATTACTAGTCTTATGTTATTTATTTTTCTTTTGGTAAACTTGGTAATCTCAATTTGTGTGTTTATTCTTTCTATACTAGGAATTCCACTGTCTCTAATTTTCTTCCTTTTTCATTTTTCTTATTCTCTTTATTGCCAGTTTTCCTCTCTCTTGTTTTTCAACTTCTACGCTTATGCTTTCTATTTTCAGTCTATATAATCTCATTTTCTTATTTCTGTCTTTCTTTATCTGTTGATGCTTTTATTTCTCTAGGTCCTGTTATTGCTGGATAACCATTGGTAGATCACCATTTGTAAGCCCAATCGCTCGTCCCTATTTCTCCACTTATCAAAGTTAGTCGACGCGGTTTTATAATATGGTTATGACTTATACAATATTATTGCAACCATTATGTTTGCGCGTATATAGGCCTATTTCTGTTGTTATATATATATATCTCCTTCTACTGCTGCTTATCACTGTAGATTATGCCTGGCTCGCCATTCTTAGGTTTTATGAATGTGAACACGGGTTTTTAACAATAGGTGTCTGTGACTTGGTGATAATTTTCGAGAATGTACAAACAGTACACTCTTCACTTGTTTTACAATAACATATTAAAACAAATTAAATATATATGTGCAAATGTTTTTTACACTGTTGTTTATCAAAGCCCCACTAGCTTGCAACACGTACAACTGTTTGGGCAAATTTTCAGTTTTCATTTGGGCAAAATTAAAAGAAGAAAATCTGGTGATTTGGACAATTTTTTACCCTCTTTCATAAAAAGGTGTCAGAACTATTTTTACTCATAACCTTCTTCGGTACAAATTGTACAGCCTCCCCTAAAAAAATTCCCATACACCTATGATCACGCTTATATGTAGAGCTTTAAATAAATATCTTTTTTCATCAACGTCCATACAGTCTATTTAAATTACTTTAAAACACAGATCACAAGGCAAAGTAGTTCTTCCCTACCCTGTTATTATAATACAGTCTATGATAATTCATATTGAAATAGCCACTATATGTTATTTGTGGCTAAACTCTCAGTCACTCAGTTTAGATCTATCTATCTAACTAATTATTTCAAACTACATTTTAGACGTGTAATTTTAGCCCAACCGAGGCCTAGAATGTTCTATACACTATGAAATATATGATGCAATAACACTCAGCTAAAGCAATGAGAAAACTTAGAAGATTCTAGCAGCATGGCGTAATAACACAACTCCTCTTTAAAAAGTTAGCAAACAGAACTACATACAAAAGTTCCAATGATTTTTGAAATGAGACCTGAAACTCGAGCGCTTTTGGATATTTCACTATTATTCTTTTTATTCTCAGTGCTATTTTCCATAATATATATATATATGCACAGTAGATAAGAAAGAGAAAATATTGGTGCTATGACTGCGAGATGTGTTATGATCTTCTCTGAATGAATTAGAACACTTTCAGTGAAAGTGAGTGACTGTTATGACGAATAAAGCATATTATGTGTTTGTTTATTATGACGGTAAATTTGTGTTTAGGCTTTTTTTATTGGCATCCAGTTGCTCGGTAGTAACTGAAGACTTATAACGCTAAAAATCGGGTATCGATACTTGTTGTGGGAACAGAACATATAGCCCATTGTGTACCTTTTTGCTTAGCAAAAAACAAAACAACAACCTTTAAAGAAGGATGTAATAACAAATCTAGTCATATAATGGTTTTTTGGAGGAGGGATAGTTGACTTATTTCACTTGCAAAATAGAAAGAAATGGGAATAGTGAATTCATTGGTAGTAAGTGACTGTAGTAAAATGAACTATTTCATAAATATCTGTGATGTTACTTCCCACTTTAGAAATATATATAAATGAAATCGTTTATATTTTTATGTCTAAGCTTTCACCTAATAAACTATATTTATTGAAAACTCAGCGTGTTAGATAACACAGAATGACTTCACAGTAGATTTCCTGAAACAAATCTCCTGTTATTTAGCGGATCTACCTCGTCAGCTTCAGACGAAATTGTTGATATCACGTTAATAATATGTAACGTAGTTTGGTTTATTATCCTAAGGATGTGTAATACCTTAATGTTTCGAAAGACAAGGCCTCCGCTGGTACAGCGATAAGTCTACAGATTTACAACGCTAAAATCAGGGATTCGATTCCCCTCGGTTGACTCAGCAGATAGCCCGACGTGGCTTTGCTATAATAAAACACACACACTCGAAAGACAATTCCTAACAAAACTGCACAGTGTTACAACGAAAGTGTTACAATTGAACAAAACTCTGTCAATTATAATAAGCTTATTTCTTCTGTGTTAAAATAATGTTGTCAAGATTTAAAAACAATATTTTATTACATGAAGATTCGTAGTTTGATGTTAAATCTAATTCAAACTTGATTCTTGAAACAAGGCCGGTGGCTGATGATGTCTTCACTACCAAATCATGGTAATAATACATTCCGTATTTGTGAATTGTACAGTTTTAGTTTTTCCTTTATTCTGTAGTTCAATCTTGTTTTTATTTTTATATTTTCGACACAGTTTCAAATGATCTGATGATGCCTCACTTGCTGGTAAATAAAACACCCGATTCTTCATGAGAAAAGTATATCTCAGTTTTTGAGGGTTTTTTTTTTTTTTGTTTTGAATTTTGCGCAAAGCTACACAAGGTTAGCTACGTAATAAGAAAAAATACCAAACGTATTTGAACTGAATCTCTTCTGTTGGTTTAAATATATACTTACGACGTTAAAGAATGGAAATAGTGACAACTGTTCTTTGTATAGGTTTACGCCTAAATGTTAAATGACTATTTAAAGTTCAACTTTATATACAGTAGCTTTTACCTTTTATCATATTTTATCGTCCTTCTGATTTTACATGATGATAATTTGCGAATAACATATGAACATTTTAATATCAAAGAATGTTTGTTAAAACGTCTTAATTAGCAATGAAAGGTAAACACATTTAAACAAATACACTAATGTATTAATTGGTTTTAGTACAAGTTTTTATTAGATAAATATTTTCAAAAGTTTTTTTTAAAATGCCGTCACTGTTTGTTTTTTGAATTTCGCGCAAAGCTGCACGAGGGCTATCTGTACTATCCGTCCCTAATTTAGCAGTGTGAGACTAGAGGAAAGGCAACTAATCATCACTACTCTCCGCCAACTCTTTTAACAACAAATAGTGAGATTGGCCATCACATTATAATTCCCCCACGCCTGAAAGGGCGAGCATGTTTGGTGAAACAGGGATTCGAACCCGCGACCCTTATATTACGAGTCGAACGCCCTACCCGCCCGGTCATGTCGAACCATTACTTTTACAGTGACAACAACAAAAGTAAATTAAAACTTGAAAACGACTTAAAAGATGTTCTATGCTAAAATTATATAGTTTATTATTTATACAAGAACATTTCATAATAGTCCTTGCAATAGCTACTTTCACATGTGCATAACTATCTTTAACAAGATCTGAAATCACTGCTTTTACACAGCAACGAAATATATGAAATGTGTAAAACTTTGTACAAGAGCCATTGCAGTCAACACATATTGTGAATATTGTTTTTGTAATACAAGTTCTGGATTCAACTCACGTGAAGTAATAAATGCTCAATTAAAGCGTAATTTAAGTAATTGTATTCGTGAGAATTTTGTACAATACAGTCAACAGAGTGTGTGCGAGTTTTCTTATAGCAAAGCCACATCGGGCTATCTCCTGAGTCCACCAAGAGGAATCAAAACCCTGATTTTGGCGTTGTAAATCCGTAGAACTTACTGCTGTACTAGCAGGGGACCAATCAGTTGAGAAATTCTGAGTTATATCAGTAATAAATAGTTAGTACTAGTTCAGAAAATAACGCCCAAAGATAAAGGATTAATGTATTGTGGGGTGGTAAATTTGAACTGTTTGTTTCACTTGTTATAAGCTATATTTTGTAATTTGTATGTTAGTTACGAGACAGTTGTGGAGATCTTTTATTATTTCAATCAAGACAGTTGAATGATTTAGTGAAGGACTTGGATCTATATTTGCTATTGTGCTTAATGAGCTAAGACGATTTCTTTTCGTTGATTAATATCATTTGTAACGTAGGCTTACAATAACTTACGGCAATGTACAGCTGTTTAATTTGAAGAAAATTTAAAAAATACAGCCACTTGCTACAGTTTGCAGGTTGGACTGAGAATTATTTTGATCAGATAATTTAAAATAATCCACCATCTAATGAATGTCATTACAGTTTTTACTGTTTGAATGGACCGAACAACAACAAGAGAGTTTTCTAACGAGTAGGACGATGTAAAAATTTTAATAAGCAATGCAAGTAATTGTTTTTTTTAGTTGTGTTTTTTGTCGATTCCCCTAAAAGATTTAAAACAGCATGAAATAGAGCCTAATGAAATCCATCACCATAGGTTAAATTATCCAATAAATAATCTCATATAAAATCACTATGAGAAAATTAACTAGTTTTTACTATAGTTTCAAGTAGAAATAATTGATGTTTCATAGTAAAGAAAGTTATATTTATCACCGAATATAAAACACAGCAAATCCAAAGAATTGGTGATGGACTTTCTCTTCATTATTACATACCCTTGGCGAACTCAGCAGATAGCCCAATGTAGCTTTGCTACAAGAAAACACACACACACTCATTAAATAAAACGCACACTTCTCACAATAATATCATCAGTTTTGTGCAGTCGAGTGTTATGTACCTGTATACGATTTAATAAGAAAATATAATGCTTCAAATTATTCCATGCAATTGTTTATCTATGACCCTATACTTAAGGATTTTTGTGTTATTGTGTTTCTTTTAGTAACTTGTAAGTAAAATTTTTATCAGTTTTCAGTAATTTTACTATGAGAAAAAAAGGTAAAAATTGTGTTCATGAAACACCTAATCTCCAGTTTCATCTTTTACCTTCGAGTGTTAATCAGATATACAGCTTTGAATGTGGTAGTTATTGTATAAAATTAGTGAAAAAATCCATCCATCCGATTCTGAGATAATCTATCCTCAAAAACAAATTAACAAACAGAAACAAACTGATATGTCCTGCTTTCAGTTGGAGTTAGGGAATAAGCTGCCTAATAACACATTGTAAACAAATAAAATTCAATTATTGGTGTTTATTCCACTTTTATCAAAATTTTAATTTTTTTTCATGATGTTATGTGGCTACATTTTTGTGGTTAAACAAATTCATAGTTCCAATAGTTTTCTGTAGCTAAACATTAATAAGTTTTTAACAAATAGTTTTTGTTTTTTTTATTTCGCGCAGAGCTACTCGAGGGCTATCTGCGCTAGCCGTCCCTAATTTAGCAGTGTAAGACTAGAGGAAAGTCAGCTAGTCATCACCACTCATCGCGAACTCTTGGGCTACTCTTTTACCAACGAATAGCGGGATTGACCGTCATATTATAACGCCCCCACGGCTGAAAGGGCGAGCATGTTTGGTGCGACTTGGATTCGAACCCGCGACCCTCGGATTACGAGTCGAACGCCTTAACATGCTTGGCCATGCTGGACCCTTTTAACAAATAGAAAGAGCTTGGAAAATATTTAAATAATTAAATTTTGAAGAGTCAACAGAAAGTTCTTAATGTACAAGTAACGAATGAATTCCACTTAGAATTTTTACATTAAAAGTTTGAAACCCAAAAACAAACAAACAATTTTAAGTTTCTCAAAAAAAAAGAAAATGAAAAAAGGGAAAAATAAAACATCAAAGCCTTTATGTGTTACCAACTAAAGAACGCAACTATAGTTTCTCTAAGTAATCAACTAAAGTATGTAAGAATAGTTTCCCATTCTACCTTACCAACTAAAGTATGCAAATATAGTTTTTCTTTCTGTGTACCAACTAAAGTATTCAAGTACAGTTTCCCTCTTTAAGTAATCAACTAAAATATAAAAGTATTGTTTCCCTTTCTAAATAATAAACTAAAGCAGTGATGACGAACCTATGGCACGCAGTGCCACCTCTTGATTCTTTAAACCCCAACGCTAACCAATAACAAATACATATGTTTACAATGACTATCATTTTTGCCAGATGTAGCAGCGAATAAATCTTTCCAACCCGGGAGCACTGATAAGTGTTCACAGGAGACGTCTCGCATCCTCTGGGCGCCAGCTTTACGGTTGAGGGAATTCCTCACAGACCCAGTGTACACATCAGTAGTTAAGTAAAAACAGAAGTAAACTGTTAGTACTGGCTTCACTCAATTTATATTTTTCTTCTGTTTGTTTGTTAGTGAATACATGATATTTAGTAATAATAACAGTAAATATGCATTTATTTTTTCACAGTAAATATATGAATTATATTATTAAAATTATGTTATTTGGTGTGGCATGTGTATATTTTTTATCAGTTAGTTAATTATAAATTTATTTATATATCAATGACATAAATTTTCACCTGATCTTATGTTACAGTAAGTGAATTGATGCAATATTGTTAAACTGTATTTACTCTTTAAAATTTGTTAGAATGTCAGCTCAACCAGCAAAGAAACAAAAACATTCAAATGGAAGGAGCAGCAGTAGAGATATTCAGGAATCATGGACTGAAAGATTTCACATGATCAAAATGGTGATAAAGCATTATGCATCTGATGTTTTGAAACAATGATGTGCAGGACTTCCTCTGTAAAACAGCATTATGAAACTGTTCATAAATGGCTTTGTGATAAGAGTGAGTAAAAACGAAAATAACATTTCTTGAGAAGTCAGCAATAACAGCATGCAATTAAATGTTTTAATGAAATTTGTTGCAGGAAGTTTCAACTTAGTTGCTGCTAGTTTTGAGATTTTAAAGGTTGTTGCTCAACATGAGTACTGAGGAGTGTATTATAGAATCATGGTTAGAATGTTTTAGTTTTGTCTAGAAATAAACTATTCAGCGAATAGAAACACAAAAAACATAGCATTTTAAATATGGAAACAAACATAGCAGAACAGCTAACAAAACATATTGGTTTGTGTAAACTTATTGCCATTTGTCTTGATGAGAACATTGATATTACATCATCAGCTGGGCTAGCTATTATTGCTCGATTTTGTAAGGGTGATGAAATCTTTCGTAATGACGAGAAACCCACTTGAGTAGAAATACATCTCAGGACGGCTGTTAACACTTATTAATAAAGCTGAAAACAACGTTTCGACCTTCCTAGTTCATTTTAGGGTTAACAAAGAAAGAGTTTACAACTAACTGTTGGCGGGCGTGTCTTAGGAACGAGTGTGTAAACGGGTACGGGATTGTAGGGGGCGTTGCAGTTGGATGTTAGTTTATTAATTAGTATAGGTTTAAAGTCGTTCCTTTATACCGGTTTAATTATAGTTTTAGTTATTGTACGAGTAGTGCTTCTTTGACTTTGCGTTTGTTTGTTTCCCTATTTGGTACCTGGGTGTTTCCTATGGTTATGTTTGATTTGTTTAAAAACGTGTGAAGGTGTTTTTCTGTGTTCTTTGAATCTAGTTTCCATTTTTCTGCTTGTTTCTCCAATATAGAAGTCGTGGCAGTTGTTGCATTGTATTTTATAAATAATGTTGGTGTTGCGTTTCTCAGTGTAGTTTTTATTTATACAGTATGGACTCTTAGTTTTGAACCTGGTTTTTGAATAAATTTGGTGTTTACTGGAATGTTGTATTTTATTACAAGTTTTTAAAACGTTGTTCTCTGCTTTATTAGTAGGTGAGGAAATCTGTGAAGAACTGGTTATGGTAACGTTACCTGAACATACCACAGGGGCTGAAATACACAAAGCAGTAGTAAACGAATTATTCAATCGATGAGATGACTTTTCAAAAATAGTTTCCGTGACAACTGATGGTGCACCCAACATGAATGGTAAAGAAGCAGGTTTTCTAAACCTGTTTACAAAATACGTTGGACATCTACTGGTAGACTTTCATTGTATTATACACGAGAAGGCTTTGTGTGCAAAGCTAGTCTTAAGGAAATTCAAAAGTGATGGAAGTTATAACCAAGGTAACTAATTTTATTTCTAAGCATGTTTAAAAAAAAAAGACAATTTCAGAATATATTGCGAGATGTGAATTCGGTGTACACAGAACTAATTACGTACGACAATATTGGCTAAGTAGAGGTTTTGTACATAATCGATTTGTTGAGTGTTTGGATGAAATTCGTCTGTTTTTGACAAATGTAAAATTTTCTTATCAAGAATTATCTGATGTGTGGATTTGTAGATTGATATTTGTTTCACAGATTTCTAATCACATTTAAATGATTTGGACACCAAATTTTAGGGATCTGGAAAAACACTCGATGTTATGTTTGATAACATAAAAAGTTTTAAAATAAAATTGAGAATTTTTAAATGTGACGTTCACAATAGCACTTTTAAATATTTCCCAAACCTAAAACAAACAAACGACAGATCTTGAAATTCATGAGAAAATATACATTTGGAGCTTGCAAATGCAATTTTCAAGTATCATTAATTCAACTTTTGAACAACTTTCTTTAATATTTAATAAGTTCAGGTTATTTAAAGAAACTGCAAAATTCATGAAGTATACAGACAGTGTAATGCTAGACAAACTAAATTTGGAAATGTTGCAGTGGATTGACTTGGATAATTTTGAGATGCAACTGATTGACTTACAAAGCAGCTCAATTTGGAGGCAAAAAATTGTCGACTTAAGAGCAGAACTAGAAAATATTGAAAGAGACCAGTTAGTGACTGGAATAACACAGAATAGTAGGTTCTGAAACTGTGGTATTCTGTTACTGAAACTTTTGACTGTCTGAAAAATGTCACAATGACTGTATTACAGTATTTTCATCAACTTATTTATGGGAGTATTATTTTCAGATTTAGAATAAGACATTATGTTTTACTAAACAAAACAGTGGATTAACAAGCAAGGTGAGATTGGGTGTCTAATGTGTTAACACTAGTTATGAGTGGTTGAAAACACATGCATTGACACAGAACAAATGAGTGAACAAACTGGATATAGTGACCTGCTATAACACTGCACACATTTGTTATATGGCAGATACTGTGTTTTATTGGTTATTTTGTTATGAGGTAAGAGTTATTTACGTGTTACAATCACATTAAATAACAAAATGCTATATATTATTTAACTGCTCCATTGATCATGTTGATGTAGTGTGTGTATCTTGAAATACACTTCACTAAATCTTGAGAGCTTGTATACTATTTGAAACAACAACATACTGTTCTACTATGAATTAAGAAAACTATATGGGTATATCCCTCAGAGGTGTGCCTCTTCACTCAGATATGCAGTTTTGGTTAACCTGCAGCAAAACAATGAATGGTAAATGTACACTTTTAGCTCCTTCAAGCAACCAACCAACCTCCAATATTATATTACTTTTATTTAGTACTGGAATCTTCAGTAAAGTAACATGTTATCTAATATGACAAATCAAACACTTGTCATTACATTAACAACTGTAACATTACACATTTTCTGGGGAGATGACAGACTGGTATTAAAACAGCAGTTTCTGAAAAAACATTCATCAATAGATTTATGACTTATCAACAATAAAATAAAAACAAATATTTAAGGCCACATTTTCTACACATAATTGAACGAACATTTCTCAAAAAATGTTTTTCTTACACCAGGTAATATATTCCAGTCACTGATCAAACATACTCTGTTCATAATAACTTGGTTTTCATTCAGTTTTTCTACATGAAATTACAATAATATACAATTTAGTTAAACATTTGGTACAACAGTATATCATTAACTTTTATCATAAACTCCAACAGAATACTAATGTTAAAATACATTCTGGTTACATGGATACCTCTTTTATGTAGTGGAGAAATAAGATTCTTGAATATAAAATAAAACAACTATTTTAATAGAAATAAAATGTGACAATTTTTTTAAGACACTGAAGACGTCAAAGTAATCAAAACATCATGTGTTACCACTTTTTGTTTCTATTAAAATATTTTTTAAACTAACTTATTAATTGGCTAATTTCATTAAACAATTAACTCACTCAGTTTGTCAGCAAATAATTTTCTAAGTAGCTCAAACTGTTTAAAACATTTCCAGACAGTAGAATGGGAGCTCTTCTTGTCAGATCTAACATGGTAAAATCATTTTATCACTTCATCCACTATACAAAATATGCCCTATTTTGGCCCCAACATTTCCTCCGGCTTTACTAACTTATCAAACTGTTCAGAGGTTAATAACCCGAGCTTAATAGCAGTTTCTTTGAGCGTTGCTCCATCTTTGTGAGCTGTCTTGGCAATTTTGGCAGCTTTGTCGTATCCGATGTGCGGATTGAGTGCAGTAACTAACATGAGCGATTCATTAAGAAGCTTACTGATGCGTTCTCTGTAACAACAAAAAATTAAAATTACTGTGTTATGGCATATAAATAAATAAATATAAGGACTTAATTATTACATATTTCATTTTTTGCAGATCTTTTATGTTCTATAAAAGAAAAGTATTCAACTTATTCTGATGTTTTGTCACACAAACATCCCTTCTTTAACAGACCACGTTCTGCTAAGTACTTCATGTAGTATGTTGGTGATAAGGCATGAAACTTAAGTAACTTGTAAATTATTATAATTTACAGTCAATACCACTTGATACACCATAGAACTGATACATATTCAAACTCTGAAATTTCATTCTTATAGAGTTAAAGTAATTATTTCTCTTGAAGAACCTGTACTAATATCCACAGTGAACAATGTCTGTCAAAAAAAAAAAACGTTCGACTGTTTTCGAAACTTTTAGCATGAAGGAATTGCCAATACAGTTTTAAAATATATAAGTGAGTGATGTCTAATAAATAGTTTGAAGATACAACATTAAAGCATGCTTCAATGTCACTTTCCAAAAGTAGTTGGAGTTAAAAAAGAATTAATTATAATCATTCTATTTTACACTATTAATAACTGTGCATCACAGACCTGGAGTTTGTTCTGTAGTATGCATTATAATCTAATAATAATCATGTCTATCCTCTCTGCTTACCATTACATATTTTTTCACTACTATACCACTTACTTGTTTGCTTGAATACCTGCAACACAGTTATTGGTAAATGACACGCAGCTATCTGCAATCAGTCGGGAAGAACGAAGCAAGTTTGCAACAATCATCGGTTTGAAGACATTCAGTTCAAAATGACCATTGCTTCCACCAATAGTGACAGCTACATGATTTCCCATGACCTGGGCAGCTACCATTGTGATAGCTTCACACTGGGTTGGGTTCACTTTACCTACATAAATAAAACCATTTAATTACACAGTTGCTGATAAATAAAAATAGATATGATGAATCCCCTAATTTCTCTAAACTTAAGTTACACCTGGTGAAGAAAGCAAGCCATACAAACCAAACCAAAGTCAATACATTTCAGTATTCATGTACTACTTAGCTTTTATGTGATCCAGGGCAAGAGAAATGATGTGTAATTTGGCATTGAACACAGCAACTGTAGAGGAGATTCTGTGTGCAACCACTGAACCATAAAAAACCATGTCAGAGTCCACTTTTTTGAATTATCCATACAAATGGAAATAAAAAAGATTGAAAAGATGTTTGGCAAACAGAAGACGAAAGTATCTGCCTTCCTCATATGATTCAAAGAAAGGTCACACTTGGGGGTGGTAATAACCTATGGTGAGATGGGCTGACCAGTTGATACAGCAATGTAGCAATTTTGTCCAAGGACAGACCAAATTCATCTAACTGCGCCTGGATACAAAAGCCAAAAGGAACAATGACAGACTGTCTGTTCTGAAAAAGCATGGGATACTGAGGAAGAAAAACAATCCCAGGTGGGATGTTGTGGTAAAGATCAAAGTTTTGATATACACAATAAAGACAGTTGAAAACAGCAGATGTAGAGGAGGTTCACAAGATTCTGTGTACAAACTCTGGATCAGGGAAGTGAAGAAAGCCCTGATGGTGAATAAGGTCAAGCATCTTCAAACCCAAGGTCATGGCAGACCCACATAGTCCAGTTTTGATCAAATGAGGGCAAGATAGATCTTTAGCACAGAACATTAATCAGCACCCCAAGAGGTGCAAGAGAGGACACAATGGATGTTCAGTGCTCTTGTACACTTGACTCATAGATGCATGATGTGTGGTATAAAGGTTAGCTTGTGGTCAAAGATAAGCCCAAGAACTTTGCTTCAGGGACCATGAGAAGCACAACTTCACCTACATGGAGTTTTGGAATGGGGTAATTACCCTGTTGACAGCAAAAGTGCATGCAAATGGTTTTAGAGAGAAAAAGTGAAACTGTTTGCTAAGTTCCACTTCAGTAAACAAGTGAGGGCAGTCTGTAGCTGCCACTCAATGAATCTCATGCTTGATGACTGGCACGAGACATGGAAGCCATCAACATACAGCATGTTTGCAATGACAGGAGGAAGTTTTCTAATGATGGTATTAATCTTTATCCTGAAAAGTGTGTCACTCAAAACACAGCCCTGAGGGACTCCAGGTTCCTGTAGGAAAGAATGGAAAAGTGTTGAACTTGCATGGACTTGGAATCACAAACCTATTAAAAACTTCTTAATAAAAATGGGCAAATGGCCACACATCCCATATGAGTGGAGGTCTCACAAAATACCATACCTCCACAAAGTATCATAAGCCTTCTCAAGGTCAAAGATTACTAACACAAGAAGTTGTCACTTGAGAAAAGCTTCTTTGATCAACATTTCAAGTTGAATCTGATAGTCCAAGGTGGAGCCCTGTTGCTGAAACCTGCACTGGGTGGACGAGGAGAGATTGTTTGATTCAAGGAACCAAACAAGATAAGCATTAACCATCCTCTCTAAGATCTTACAGAGACAGCTCATCAAAGCAATTGGATAGTAGTTTGAAGGAATTCTGGGATCCTTCCCAGGCTTAGAAAAAGTTAGGGCAATAGCCTTGTGCCACGAATCAAGAAAAGCATTTTCCTGCCAGATCCAATTAAAAACAACAAGCAGAATAACAAACGAAGCAGGAGAGAGATGGTGCAGCATCTCATAGTGCATATCATCAGGTCAGACCAATGGTGCATATCATCAGGTCAGACCAATGGTGCATATCATCAGGTCAGACCAATGTACTGCCAGACTGATGAAGAACAAGTTTGAGTTCCACCAGTGTAAAGTTATTATAGTCAATCAGCCCAAAAGAAAAGAATCAATCACTCTGCTCAAATTTTAATGGCTAAGAGGGTGGAGGATGAAACAGAAGTGCTAGATACACAGAAAAATCTTTTGCTAAGAGTATCGGCAATACTCTGGGCATCAGTAACTTCCTGAACATCAGAGATCAAGTTCAAAAAGGGGACAAAAGTATACAGCCCACTGACCTTCCAAATCTCGTCCCATATGACTTTGGAACTGATGGTAGAAGAGATGCTGGTTGTGTACTTAATCCAAGATTCTTTCTGACTTTGACATTTTACCCGCCGAGCATGGGCATGGGCTTGCTGAAAAGTGTTGTGGTTCAAAAGTGTGGGATACCTACAAAATGTATCCCTAGCCTGTTTTTGAGTCTTCCATGCCACATGGCAGGCAAGATTCCATGAAGTCATTTATCAATGGCTCACAGATGACAGCAAGATCAAGTTCTGAGAGAGCAGTGAAACAGAGCCAATAGCTTGGTCCAGCTCAATTAGAGTAAAAGACTGACTACATACATGAAAACATGCTTAAATATCAGTATTGAAGAGAGAAAAGTTGTGATCCAAGAGCACATGCTCTATGGAGCAACCTCTCCCATCAATATCAGTACCTCCCCAGAGGGGATTATGTTCATTAAAGCCCCACAGAAATCAAAAGGGAGGTGACAACTGTTCAATGAGAGCATTAAGGTTTGATTGATTATAGGTCTCTCTATGACGTAGGTAGAGAGAACAAATAGTGATGGTACGACCAAAGGAAACACAGATGGCTACAGCCTCCAAGGGTGTGTCGAGTGGCAAAGACAGGGTGAGTACATGCTGATCAACCAACAGTGCCACCCTCCATGCACTCATCCACCACACAGCCTGTCATTTCTGTATAATTACAACTGCCAAAAGGTGGCTGTATCAGCTGGTTTCAGAAAATTTTTCCTGTAAGAAAAGACACACAGGATGGTAAGAATCAATCAGCACTTTGATTTCATCCAAATTAGAACACAAACCTCAACAGTTCTACAGTGGCCATTTTTAGTTATGTAAAGCAGAATTGGGCAGAGAGCCCTTCTGTTTTCGACCACATCTTTTCTCTTTATTTGAAGGAGGTCTATCAACCTCCACAGATCCCACCCTGGATCAAGTGGGCAGGTCTGTGTCATAGGAAGAAGATTCCAGCTGCTGAGAGCATGGACAAATAATCATTCTACATCTCAGGGCCAGATAAGAAGATAGACCTCAGGAAACTCCAGAACCTGGGGCCAAAGGAAGTGGATCCAGGGAGTCACTGAAAAGAGTGATGGAGACAGAAATGGGTATATATGTTGACTCATCAACACTCTCAACCATGGAAAGCAAAAGACTCTTCAAGGTGGTTTGAAAATGACTCTGTTGGAGGCATGGAGAGATCTGTCTGCACTCCCACTGTACCAGTGGAATGGAGTGTAACAACATGCGTGGAGTGGGGGGGGACTATAATTTCTATAACAGACACGAGATATTATTTGCAGTCTTCAAACATTGTATCCCTTTCTCCTCCATCACTTAAGAGCAGAATGCAAGTATAAGGGGAGTGAACCACTACAGTTGATACAGTGTGGTTCCAGTTCACATTTGTTGACATTGTAGTCTTTGCCACCACAACAAGCACATGTTAATGATCCATGACAAGAGGTTTTTGAATTTCCAAACTGCTGGTACTGGAAAACATTGGAGAAGGTTTGGAATATATGGCCTTACCTTACTTGGATAGTGACAGGTGGATGTTAACCTGAAGATGACCTAGGAAGGTCGAAATGTTGTTCTCTGCTTATCAATAAAAGTGTTAATATCCATAACAAGCAACTTTATTGAGCATGGCAGTACATCCCCAGTAAACTAACTCACAAGAAGCAGTTTATTGAAATATAACAATATATACCCTCCACACTACACAATGACATGCCTAACGAAACTTGGTAGCACTCACCCTGCACGCCAAACAACGACGTTCCTAACGAGATTTGGTAACACATAACATACTCTACATAAGAAGCTACCTATTAAAAATGATAAAATATACCTTAAAAACAACGTGACAAACTAATTAGATGCAAGAACATGTACCCCAGACACAATATAACATGCTACCTAAATATGCATGATATCATGCAGACCACAAGATAATAAGCTATCTAATTAAATATGATAAAGACACACACTATAAACCAAGCAAGTTTCCAATTACCATACCTAAAATCAAGACAATTTACGTAGCCAACTCCAGGCGATGGATGCTAACACATGTAAAGAAGCATATTTATAGTAACATGATACATATCTTGTAGCATACACGAGAACAAGCATGTCTTATCCAGCAATAACCTATTGAAGATCATGCTGTAATCTATATTTTCAGTGTTATAATTTAGTAATAGTTGTTTGCTAGATGAAGCTGCTAACCTTGATGGTGTATTAACTAAGAACCTCTTAACATTTAGTGACAAGTGTACATTACTTATAAATAAGTAACCAGTATGTGAAGAATGAATAAGAATTTTATACCTATTTAATGGAGTGTTTCAGTTCTGTTCTCATAATCAGTTATTCACTGACTAACATGATTACCAATTCAGGCAAAGTATGTTATATGTATGTACAGACCACCAGTGAGAAACATTTGTTGAAACATTATCTGTGAACTTAAAACATATAACTTGTGTCAAAATAAGTAATACCTACAAAAAATATTATAAATGAAATATGTCTTATCATCATATGGATTGTACTTTACCAAATGAAAGAGCAATATTACAACAACTGTGTAGGAAGTGGGATTATTTTGATGAAAAAACAGAACATCAATGAAACTTTCAGAATGACCACTCAGTTACGAAGCAAACTAGTACACATGGTAGAGATGAAAAACAATGAAAAGTAGAACAAACACAAAGAAACAAGAATATTAAATAAGAGAGAAACAAAACTAGAAGAATTATTTATTTATAGATCTTGAAGTGTGTTGACAAACACTGGTTCTTTGCCTTCAACTGTTCAATCTGATTTGGTAAAGAAACATGGGAAATTGCATCTGAAGATTATGAAAGAAAATTAACTGATGCAAACAACAAATGAAAGAGTTTCAAAAACTGAAAGGTTAGCTTCTCTACACCTCAAGACATGTGAATAATTTACATCAAGGAAGGATGTATATTAATAACAGACATCATGCAGACATGGTCATGAAGTGATACTAGTTTTAAATTGTACACCAGAGGTTGAATTTCCAGTAACAACTAGAGTTATTCAATTAGTAGCATTTGCTAATTGTTTAATTAATGGATGCATTAATTGACTAGTGTAAGCTTCCTACAACCTGCCAGCTAGTTATTAGGCCAAAATTACTGACAGTGGCAGATACCCTTACTAGCTATCCAATAATAAAAACAGGGAGAGCGTGTTTGACAGCAACAGGAATCAACCATAAGTCCCCCAGTTATGCACTTTTGTGCTTAATAAACAATAGATATAACACCAATACTTCAATTAATTAACTGTTGGAAAAAAACAGCTAGTGAGAAGGTAAAAAGTGGCTAAACTGTTAACACTGATACAACAGGATACAAACAAAGTAATATGATATGGTAAAGTGGCTAAACTGTTAACACTGACACAACAGGACAGGAACAAAGTAATATGATATGGTAAAGTGGCTAAACTGTTAACACTGACACAACAGGACACAAACAAAGTAATATGATATGGTAGTACAAACACTGCCACAAGAAAAGACAAACTCCAAGTCAGATCTCAGTTTGTGATCATTGAAAACACGATATTATTTGATTAACTGTAATCTTAATTAATCAATTAATTTACCCAGCTCTGGTGAAAATAAGAGAAGGTCACCACACCACCAAGACGTCACTTGGAGTTAAAACAAATAAAACTACATCTCGTGACTAGGGTTTAATGTAACCAAAAATACAGCATGTAATAAGGGTTGGTCTGTTTGTGAGCAAGCAAAAATGATAAACAATGAATTATCTGTACTCTGCCCACTTCCAGCATTGTAAGACTGTAGACATGTGCTGCTGGGGAGATGGGGTGCATGCCATAAGAAATCAATGATTAGAACTCTTGTGTATCTAAAGAATAATGATGTCATACATGACTTTGTTCTGGAAATAACCAATTTAATTTGTGATAAAATGAAAACTAAAATGCTAATGCTGATAAGACTAGATTTCTTTAAAATGACGTTGTAATAGTTTAATAATTCCCTTTGGAAAAAAAGGACAAACACCAATTTAGGCAGGTGTTAAGAAATATGCATTGTAAAGACAAAAACCAATGATGTGGTTTACAAAATACAGAAAGACAGGCAGTTTGAGCCAAAGTTCATTTCACCATAATTGCTTTAAGAAAGTATATTGGAGAACAACCATTTGAGTGATCACAAAGCAATTTGTCTATGGAGAGCCATTCTGCTAAAAAAAACACAGGGTCTTTGTTAAGACCTCTTCAAGAGATTCAAAGACAGAGTTTCCAATATATTCACTCAGAATTACCCAACTTCCCCAACAGAAGAATAAGTGAATGGACAACAATTGGTCCTGGAAAAGAAAACTACCACATACACTTGGTGAGTGGATGATTTATTGTGATGTTTATTTATCTATTAAAACTGTTCAAGAAACTTCACAGTCCAGAAGGGAGGCAGTGTTGCAGCCTACATTTATAATTTAGTTAAAGAGATCAGCTATTGTTGTTGATATCCAATATCTCAAAACAAGGGTGCATCATTCTTAAATACAAGTCATCAGTGTGCAAAAGTTTAATGAGAGTGTTGAATAATTCAATGAGCATATCAGTTATATTTTGCTAATCAGTGAGCTGCAGGTTCATCAAAGCTAAGTAAGTTAGACCTAAATAAAATTAGAAAGGAATTTCTGTTAATGCTGTTTGTGAACTTAGCCCTACAACCCGTGCCAAAGCTAATGTACAAATGTTAAAAGAGAAATAAATCAATTTGTTATCACTATGTGCACTGGACTTTGTATTATTTTTCTAATTAATCAAAATGAACCCATTGAATTAAAGAACAGTGTTACAATAATACATTATCTGTAAAATACATAACCAGCCTATTTTACCTGGCATGATACTACTTCCTGGTTCATTCTCAGGTAAGATTAATTCTCCTAATCCACATCTTGGGCCAGATCCAAGGAATCTGATGTCATTAGCAATTTTCATTAAGCTACAAGCAATCACATTCGTAGCTCCAGACACTTCCACCATGGTATCATGTGATGCCAGCGCTTCAAACTTGTTTGATGCTGTTACAAATGGCAAACCTGAAAGTGAAATGCAATGAAAAATAGGGCAAACAGTCACAATTCAAAAGAAATTTTTGTTATCCAACCAAAATAATACTGTTATTTTCAATATGGTTTCATGATTAAATATTACAAGCATTAGCAAAAATATAATATTTGTTTTAGTTCAAACCTAAATAGTTGGCTATATGTTTTGTATCTGATGCAGACATGAGCCCTGAATTTTAGCATAGTTAGTACTCAAAAAAATGTAAATATTTCATACGAATTTCTTTAAGGGTTATTATACTGGAAAGTGAAGTTTAAATTTTCACCCTCATAAGAAAGAAATTTAGATTTAATTTCTGAATTAATTAAAAACTATTCAACAAAGGACATTTTTAGGGTTAACATTTTTCTACACTGAAGATATATTTCCAATAGATACACAAGTGTTTGCTTGCCATGAGCCTGAAACTCTCATTGAATTTGATGTGGTTCACTTCCATTTAAGTATTCAAACTAGCATGTGACAGTCCTCCACCAAAAGAAGAGTGACAAACCTTCCTATTGCAGCTGACTCCCTCTATGCAGTTGAGCCCAATCTTCACTTCATAATTAAACATAAAAAATAAAACTGGAAATAGTAAGGATAGGTGGAAAGTGAGAGAGGAGGTAATTATATATTAGAAATATATTTTCAGTGTAAAAAAATATAAACTTCCAACACAATTACTTACCTCCTATGTAAAACCATCTAGAAGAGCACTTTTCCAAAGTGCCTAAAGTGTACCCTATGGAATATGTCCTCTCTACAGAGAAAACATAGAGAAAGACTGCACCATATCTGAACCAGGTATATTTTTTGCCCATGTGAAGCTAATGAGTTTGGTGTCACAATCAAAAGGTAGAACAAGGTAATCATTTCAACTCCCTAAGAAAGAGGAATGTGTGTAGTGGCTAGGGCACATCTGACCACAAGGAAGGTCAACTCCAATCCATAACAATAACATCAGGAGGAACTCAGCCAATCCATGGTAAGAGTAGAGCCCTCAACCATTCACCTCATGTCTAGTGAACAGAAGATAAGAGGAACCTTTATTCCCAGATGTAAAATATTAAGTGTGAGCATCCAGCACAACCAAATGGAAAAATCCTTGAGAATGTACATTTGGACGAAGACAAAAACTTGCAACCACAATGTGGAGAGTCCATTCCAGTCTAAAATTGATCAGTATTGGGGATATAAAATCCAGACTGTTGCAGGAAAAATTTTCCAGTCTATTCATATGTGATGATTTATGTTGGCTGATCCAGCTTCAACCCAAACCAGTTATCCAGGAACTAACATCCAGATGGCAGTACGAGGGAGGGTTTCCAGCCAGAGGGACATATTGCACAAAATATTTTTAAAATCCAGTCCAGACCAGCAACATCTGCAATAAAACATCAAACCTTTTAAGCAGGAAAATATTGCTGGTCTACTCTTTATTAAGTGGTATTGTATACACTCAAGAAGATTCTCTAACTGTCCATACCCTCAATGACTAAAAGCTGAGAAGTGGAGGGACTCCTGTATTCCACAAGAAAAATGGGGAACAAAAATGTGATGAAGAGTCTAGAGGAATGCATCGCTGGCACAAGTGCAATGGATGACCACCAAGCCCTATTTTGAAAAGCAAACCATTCCCAATTCCAGCAATCTAAAGAATGTTAGAGATAGGAAGCAATCTCATTTCATTTTATTCATGTTAGTCTACGAGTGTACAGCCTAGTTCAAACATGCTTACGATGCAGTATACCATGAGGAAAAACTTGCAAGTGGTCTTGTGGAACACCTCATCTCAACAGTGAGCATGATAGACCTTACAAACTTCACAGTGCAGATTTTGGATATTAGTAAACCTTGACAGGTATTACTCATCACAGAGTGGGATCCATAATGTGTGAAGTTGGTTCCTGGAAAATAAAGGAATAAAAATAATTTGCCACTCACTTGTACTGATGTATGAAGAATGGCTGCAGGAGGTAGATGATACCTGGTTGAACAGAGAATTGTCAGATGGTGCAAGTAATGTGACACGAAGGTGTAGGAAGTCATCCACATACCCTCCTGAATAAGCTCCACCACAGGATAATAGAAATGAGCAGTCAAGGACATTGGGGGTGACAGATATAATATGATGAAATCCAGAACTGGCAAAATTCAGGAGAAATTGAGAAAAGCCATAGAAGATGCTGTTAGTGACACAACACTGTTAAGTATGGACTAGACACAGAAAATGATCCAGATCAGAGAGGGAGAAAATATGGGATATGGAAAATAGGAAGAAATGGGTGAAATTGAAATATCCTTTGTGACATATGATGTTTTAGGAAAGAATAGTTGGGATATAAAAAGGACATATATTTTGTGGTACAAAATGTGGTGAACTTCAATGGCAAACAAGTCCAACCAGTGATTTCCAAAAGCCAAAGGAATGGGAAGAATCCATGCTGGATGGACCAATGACAGAATATTCTTAGTTCATGTTGATATACAGGTATGAATGAGAAATGGACAAAGTGAGACAACAAAGATGCTACACTTGTTGATAGTTCCAAACAACTCATAAAGGATCAGACAAAAACTGTGCATGAAGCTGAAATGGAAGGATCAAGCATCCCAGCAAGGTTGCCAGAGGAATGATTGGGAGAGAAGGAAAGGTAGTTCCTGGAGAAGGAACATGGACAGAAACCATGGTTGAGTCAGCCAGAAAAGAGAAAAACTTAGGGTATGTACAAAGAAAAAGATACTTCCAATCCTGGCTGAATGTATCCAAAAGAGAGGGAGTTTGGCATTCAACCGAGTTACAAATGCATACAGCTGGGAAGCATCCAAGTGAAAACATAACTAGTTGAATAACTTGATGGGTAAAAGCTTGTGAGGATGAGATAGACAAACAGCTACAAGACTGAGTATGTGACAAGCAGCAAATGAATTTGATGGTTGTGAACCCAGAAGAGGAGCACTATTAAAGTGTTGTAACACAAAAACTTGGATTGAGTCCCCCCTATTCAGATGCAAGAGACAGTAATTGAGTTGATAGAATGAATCATAACTATTATGCCCTGCACAGACAACAGAAATTGAACAATTACTTGATGCATAGCATTGAGTTCCAAAGAGTTGATGTAAGGACCTAACCCTTCCCAAGAATAATGGGTCAAGCTCTCATGTATAGTGCTACATATACCTCATCTGACAAAGAAATATATGCGAAGATGGGAGAAGTAAGAATTACGTCCACTGTTGTGTAATTCCTCTTGAACTATCAGAGAAAGTCAAACACAAGGAAAATAATGAAAGTCCATGATGAGGTGTCACTGATCTTGTAGTTACCCACTGCAAGGAAAACGTGGACATGGGCCATAGTGATAAGAGTATCTGGTGATGCCAAAGACCCTAAAAGAAACAAACTTCTCACACAGGGAGAGAAGGTGCTGAATGTGCTCTCCAAGCTAAAAACTCCTCAGCTTGCATATGAAAAGAAGGCTGGGCTCCATGAGATGCAAATTGCAAAAAAACACTCCGAGAAGAACAAAATATTACATTAAATGGATAAAAAGACTTCTCCATCTAGATAATCTAGTCCAATTGGGTATCTTCTTTGATGAGAGGTTTGGTAAGTGTGGAAGACTCTCAAGGGATTGAGCCACAGAAGAAATCAAATGTACATATGAGAATGGAAGTTGAGCCCATAAAAAAAATACAGGAATATGACAGATGACTGGACTATTGACAGCAAGCAAAAAAAAATTTATTGACATGATCCTTATGGACAAAACGTAGATAATGATATGATCACCAAGCAATAGGAAAATAAATATTATCACCCAAAGGTCTATACAAGAGACAGGTATGATTACCATGGATTCAGATGGGAGAAATAAAAAATAGGACACCAATGCATGTTTTTATTGGGGATAACAAAAGATCCATGAGTAAAATCATGGAAGAACAGGAGAAAATTGTTCAATGACATCCTTAATGAGACAGTCTTAAAGTGGTTCTGTAAAACAATGGTGGAAAACAGGATCTTTAGAGGAGAGAATAAAGTGGTGCAGGAATAATAAGATGGGGGTGAGAGGAAAAGGAAGAGAATTCCTTCTAACAAATCCCAATTGACCCAAGGGTTTGATGAACAATGACATGCATGTGAATGAGCTTCTGGATAATATGGCATATTAACTTTCCACATGTAACTGATCTGCAAAACATTAATGATGGTTGCCAATATTAGATGAGGGGGGGGGACTCAAAGCTAAGTTAACACATTGGCTGCAATGTGCCCCACTGGTGGGTCACAGACAATTATGTGTCAAAGTTCTGTTGTGGCATATAAGTTTAAAACATTTCGATTGCTTGTTGGCACCTTCTGAATGTTACATTATATTTATATTAAAAAGGACGAGGGAGAAACGAAATCACATGGTGCATAAAAAATAAAGTACATGCAATATCAAGTCTAAAAATGGTGACAAAAATCTAGGCTCAGATCATGCCTGCACAGCAAAGAAAGGGGGAGAAAAAGCTGTTCAGGTCCATACCATCCTAATCTAAGTCTTCGGGTGAAAGAAGACATCTCATGACAAACTATAGCTGATAACTTCTCCACTAATAATGCCAGACTGTCAAAAACTGTTAAATGCTAGTACAATCAGTAGCCATTGTGGTCTTAATGGTAAATCATGAATTTAAAAATATTGACTGACTACCAGTGACTGAGTGAGAAAACAAATTTACAATCAAAGAAAGAAACCAATTTGACAGAGGATTATAAAAAAATGCTTTGAATATGTTTGAAACACACTAAAAAAAAAAAAGTTTCAACCTAAGCACTAGGTCTTAACACGGTCATGCCAAACTGAGAAGTTTAGATTGTGTTTAATTGCAATAAGAGAATTTGTCACACACCTACTGGTAGAGGACTGATGCATTCTAATTTTTATGATTAAATGTAACTGAACTACATAGTATAGATGGAAGTTTTAAGTCTAGTGCAAGGAAACATTTGTGCAGTAGAAAGCAGTCAAATCAAGAATACCTTTACTGGAGGGAAGACGTAAGAAATAATATTAAAAGATAACCTTAGTAAAGTCTGGAAGATTTAATTATTCAAAATGTGATAAAGACAGTATTTGTGTATTAATGAACTGAAGGTTTTATAACAATATGGCTTTTGAAATTTTAACTTGTAAAGCATTTTATGGAAAGCAACACCTGAAAATTCTTCTTTGTACATTAATATTAAACAATAAGTTATTAATTATATTAATGAATTTTATGAAATTCTTCATAATAAAGAAAACAAATATTCTGTTAACTCTCTGAATACAAGCTCAGTCCATATGTTTTTGTTTTTGAATTTCGCTCAAAGCTACACAATGGCTATCTGCACTAGCCATCCTTAATTTAGGAGTGCAAGGCTAGAGAAAGGGCAGCTAGTCATCACCACCCACTGCTAACACTTAGGCTACTCTTTTACCAACAAATAGTGGGACTGACCGTCACATTATAACGCCCCCACGGCTGAAAGGGCGAGCATGTTTTGGTGTGACGGAGAATCAAATTCATAACCCTCAGATTACGAGTCGAGTGCCCTAACCACCTGGCCATGCCAAGCCCAGTCTATACGATCAACCACATGACCTCTTTGTACTCAATTTAGCCTTTAAGATTTCATTTTAACTTTAAAAACAGTGTACATACCTACACAAAATTTGGCAGTCTTCACATAAAAAAACAAACTTTTTAATAAAGTATTTTTAATAAAATAAGGATTTATCCATGAATATATTGGAGTATTTGTTTTGAATAGTCCATGTGCAAAGTAATTGTCAGGTTAAGATTAAAAGTACTTTTCCTGATCTCAAAAAGTATCAAATTTCCTTCAAGTGATCTCTAAAACCTCCTACATGTATTTCAAACATGTTTTTTTCAGTAAAACTTTATAGTTATCTGTTACTTTCTCTACCTTATCTCAAATGGAATCACTCAATTTTACTAACCTTATAATCACCACAAAATATTGAAATTACTTGCTTTTTGTTTTCTTTCTAGAATGACTTCAAATTGTAACATGAAACTACATTTGTTTACCCTAAGTAGCTCTAAGTTTGTAACAGTATCTATTTATACTTAAATTTTATTAGTCTATTGTCCTTTGAACCATGTCTAACTTCTATCTGCACCATTATAAGTTGCCTGTCATTTAGGGTGTGTGTAGTTCATGTTACACTAATGAATTACATTACTCATAAGCTACAACAACCTGCATGTGTGCATGTCTCATGAAACATTTTTATTATATTGTTATTTATCTTACTTAATCTAATCTTAAATAACATAAAAATCCCTGTTTTTACATCCAAGTTAGTTTTAAAATTATACATAAAGAATAAACATGAAAAAGAAAAAAGAAAAGACTCGAAAATTTTTTTCTTGCTCTCACTTGTTAAAGAGAGTTAACCCTAATTTATTTTATAGTAATTATAGTACTGCACCTAATTTTTTATTTAATTAAATAATGCACCAAACAATATGAACTAATAAAAATGGAAAAAAACAGAAAAATTCCCTTACCTCTCAAAAGTTTCCTGGCTTTCTAACTATGTGAAAAAAAAAGAGTCATTACAAATTCATCAAAGTTGGTTGTTAACTTTCTCATAGGAATGATGTTGGAATTCCGAGTGAAACTTACATTTAACCATTCAAAATATAATGTTATACAATGCATCATTTGACAAATGAAAACCTTGATTTTCTATTGGTTATAGGCAATACATATTTAAACATAGGAGTAAACTATTGATGAATTATGAAAGAAAGAATGTGACAGGAGGGGTCTAATTTTCTATTCAGTAGCTCTGTAACCAAACAAAATTGAAGACTATAATGAATGCAGTTTGTCTGAACAATGACAATTTTATAGAGAATAACTGATGTTTAATTTTAATTTTTTTTGTAAAGGCATTGTAGTTTTATTTTTCACCAGTTTTTCTAAACAGTTCCTTGTTTGGCTAGGTAATTTTTTACAATATAATGGTTTTTAGCTTCAACTTGCATCTGGCTCACTCAAATTCATATTCACAGTTTCCAAAATTCCAACTTCAGTGTAGCTGTGATTTACAATAGCTGAGTGACATCAGTAAACTGGCTGTTATAACACTCATTTAACCAATGCTAAGGAAATAACTAAGCTGAAATATGGTAAAAAATAAACAGAAATTATATGAATGTTAATACTTCACTCCTCCCCCCCCATTTTCAATTTCCTGGATACACCAATACTTCCACAATTGTCTATTTTCTTTGAGAAGTAAAGATATTTAATTCTCCATAAAAAAATATTGTAAGATGTTACTCCAGGAAGTAATGAATGTGAAATAAATAACAATCTAGTGACGGGTATGTTTTTGTTGTTCTAAAATTCAAGTTTAAAAATTATTTTTAAGACAACTGGATAAGTAGGTTTTACAAAAGCAAGAACACTTTCAATACAAATCAGTCTAAATTTTGGAGTTTTTGTTTAAGTGCATACTTTGTTTTCATTGTTACATTTTCTGACAACAAAACTTTTACTTCTAGAGATGTGGACACATAAAAAACAAAATGTATTCCACCACTATTTAAAGCAGCATCTGGTTAGAGTACAACAAGTAGATCAATATCTCAAATTCTTACTTGTAATTTCAGCAATCTTAGATGCAACTTTCTCAGCAAAACCAATGCGAGTGTTCAGCCCTGTTCCCACAGCAGTTCCACCTAGTTTTTGCAATTAAAAAAAATTATATATAAATATATGTATACATTTCACAAGGAAAACATGCAATTCATTGATATAATGAATATAACAATGACATATGCTATATATTATATCCTTAAACTAAGTCTAGACTGTTAAATAATATTTGAAATTTCAGGAACAAAATTATATGTACACAGTATACATGGTCTGTAAACTCATAACATATAAATTTTCCTTTGATTCATAAAAATCTAACAGTGGCATTAACATTTTAATAATTTGTACATTTTTTAGCCTAACATGCTAAACACTTTGAAAAATTTTATTGCTGAAGGATAACTTTCAAACAAAATTACTTTATTCAGACAAAAGCATAACCTTAGCATTATATCATCAAATGTTATTACATGTATACCTTAGTGACAGTTTTTCACAATAATGATTATATTGCTACCTGCAGCGAGACAATGCAACCTTGGAAGTGTTGCTTTCACACGTTCAATACCCATTTCTATTTGAGCAGCATATCCGCCAAATTCTTGACCCAGTGTCAGAGGTACAGCATCCTATGTTGTGAAAAATTAAAGTTTCTACTAGATGTATGAACAAAATAATTATTTATACAAAAAAATAAGACTATACTAGTAACCACAGTTACAAATCTCAACTGAATCTTACTTCACAAAAGAGGAAGAAATAGAACATATAAAAATCACCAAACAAACAAAACTATTCAATGAACCAATCCAGACTCTTTACAGTTCAAAAAACTTATTTCATTTATATTAAAAAATACATACAACATGGCTACACATACATCATCTTGCAAACAGATTTTCACCTGAGTATGAGTCCTTCCAATTTTTACAATGTCTTTGAACTCTTCAGATTTCTTTAGCAAAGCTTCATGCAAAGTCTTTAAAGAAGGTAGAAGGCTTAATTCAATTTCCATAGCAACTGCAATATGCATTGCTGTAGGATAGGTATCATTGGAGCTCTTAAAAAATATAAAAATAAAAATTTTAAAATAACCAAGAACGAACACCAGAACAATTTAAAATGTACAAATCAAAACTGTCTTAGAAACAAGCAACTTGAACAATATAAACTGGAAAATATTTCTTATACTATTAGCCCTAACGAAGCCACAATGGCAGCTTCAATAAAATTTTTTGTCGTTTTTTTTTTTTTTATAATTATCTACAGAAAGAAAGGTAATTTTTTGGTTTTCCTGAACTTTTCTGCCAAGAAAATTTAAAGCTTATAAAACATGTTAAATGTTGTGCAGAGCTAAAATATGTTTACAGGTGAAAACAAACATTGTATGTTCATTTTAGGTAACATGTACAAAGGTATACTCATAATGCAACTTGAGATTCCCACACAAACAATGTTTTTTAAATAAAAATAAAAAAACAGCAAAACATTTGTGATTACTTTGATGTATCTAATAATGCACTTTCAAACACGGAGCACAAATTCCGTTTCACACAAAGACAAGATCTACAATATATTGAAAGTATTCATAAAATATGTATAATAACAAATAGCACATCTTGTAGCACATTCACCTGGCTTTTATTCACATGATCATTTGGATGAACTGGAGATTTGCTCCCAAGTTTCCCACCCAGGATTTCTATAGCTCGATTAGCAATGACCTCATTCACGTTCATATTGGTTTGGGTCCCAGAACCCGTCTGCCAAATTACAAGAGGAAAGTGGTCTTGCAAAGTTCCATCAATAACCTGAAAATACAGGTTTTAGATACCTTCAATACAGACCCAGCTGAGAAATTCCAAAATTATTTGTGTTTGTACCAAACTATGTAGTCTTTAACTGATACACCAAAAGCAACCTGTATAAACGTACAAAATGTTGTCTATTACAGATTTAAAATGAAGCAGATTAGGAAACATTAAATCTTACATAGAACAAATCTAAAGTCATACAAACTTAGCATTAACTGTGAAAAACAGGGAAACACTGTTTTCTTTTCTACAAGACACAACACAAAATATTAATTGTTAATAAGGCTTTTCTTAACGTCTTATAACATCTACAACTAAACATATTCTTCCCAGTAGTTGTATAAACATAACTATTATGGGTACACATATGTAGAAAGAGTGAACTTACTTCATCAGCAGCCTGACATATTGCATCAGCTATCTTCTTGTCCAAACCAAACTCCCGATTCACTTCGGCAGCTGCCTTTTTCAAAATGCCGAATGCTTTTATCACTGGGAGCTAATGAATATAAAAACTATTCAAGTAACAAACAAAAGTAATACCACCACATCACACAAAAATATATCTTACTTTCCATACTTAGTATTTTCCTGATGTAATGTACAACTTTGCATAAACTTTTCAGTCTAAGAAAGACTCTTAAATGTCAACATTTCCTAAGCTACATCATAAATGATATCACTCAATTGTATAGCCTGCTGTACAGAGATTATTTATAATTATCAGTCAAAATAAATAATGTACTGATATATGACTAAATTAAAATTAAATTTAACAGCAACACAATAAGCTTATTTTATAATTCACAAAGTACTTACTTGTTTTAGTAAAAAGCTATAGAATGGGTTGCCTTGTATCCACCATAGTAACCAAACCCAAATTACAGCATTATATGCCATGAAGCTTACTGAGACATCACATGGTGCAGCACACTCCAAAATAATTTATCACTTACAGTATTAAAATTGATAATAAATCTAATTTCTGTCTTTGAAATAAAAACTGCATCTTTGTAAATGACATTGAAACTGGTGACCTTTGCTTTCACTTGAATAAACAATTATTTCTTGGAACTAAAACTTGAAAAACTGTCAGTATTTGGTAAAACTCCATAATTACAGAAATGGGAAAAGCAAAAATAATATTTGTAAATAAATAAATATATATATCAATTACTCCTATTGTGGTTTTGCCAGTAAAGGAATTATCAGGCTTACAAGTTATTTCTGTCTGAGCCTAATTACATCATTGATTCTGTAATAACTAAGTCCATGACTAGTAAATAACATAAAACATTAGGACAACAATGGACCTACTGGTCTATTTTGGCTGCCCCATCCTCTAAACTGAACTAAAACTATCAAGCAAATAAATTAAAATAACAAATAAAATAAAAATCTTGAAAGCAGACCTTGTCATTCATATAGTTATCATGCTGTCTCATTTAACCCTTTACTGTCTCCAAAACATTCCCCAGGCAAACCTTATCATTCATATAGTTATCATGCTGTCTCATTTAACCCTTTACTGTCTCCAAAACATTCCCCAGGCAGACCTTATCATTCATATAGTTATCATGCTGTCTCATTTAACCCTTTACTGTCTCCAAAACATTCCCCAGGCAGACCTTATCATTCATATAGTTATCATGCTGTCTCATTTAACCCTTTACTGTCTCCAAAACATTCCCCAGGCAGACCTTATCATTCATATAGTTATCATGCTGTCTCATTTAACCCTTTACTGTCTCCAAAACATTCCCCAGGCAGACCTTATCATTCATATAGTTATCATGCTGTCTCATTTAACCCTTTACTGTCTCCAAAACATTCCCCAGGCAGACCTTATCATTCATATAGTTATCATGCTGTCTCATTTAACCCTTTACTGTCTCCAAAACATTCCCCAGGCAAACCTTATCATTCATATAGTTATCATGCTGTCTCATTTAACCCTTTACTGTCTCCAAAACATTCCCCAGGCAAACCTTATCATTCATATAGTTATCATGCTGTCTCATTTAACCCTTTACTGTCTCCAAAACATTCCCCAGGCAGACCTTATCATTCATATAGTTATCATGCTGTCTCATTTAACCCTTTACTGTCTCCAAAACATTCCCCAGGCAGACCTTATCATTCATATAGTTATCATGCTGTCTCATTTAACCCTTTACTGTCTCCAAAACATTCCCCAGGCAAACCGGCCTATTTGAAAAATAAAACTGTCTTAGCTGAAGACGACTTTTATCTTTCCTAAATCTATATTTTTGTCCCATAGATCTATAATTCTCACTGTTAAGTATAAAAATGTTGATACATCAACAGTATCAGTTCCTTTTACAATCTTAAAATCTTCAATCAGATCTCCTCTGACTCTTCTTTTTTCAAGTGAAAATAATTTTAAGGACCTTAATCTATCCTCGTATGACAACCCCTCCATCCCAAGTATAATTTTAGTAACTCTTCTCTGAATTATTTCCAGCAATTCAAGGTCCTTCCTAAGGTAAGGAGCCTAAGACTGAACACAATGCTCCAAATGTGGCTTTCAGAATGAAATTGTAACCTCTTTAGACTTGTATTCAATATTTCTGTAGATACAACCTAAAATCCTGTTTGCCATAACACTAGAAATAGCACACCGATTAGAAGACTTTAGAGACTGATCAACTGTTATACCATTATTCCTTTTATGGCACGATTAAGGCTATTCCAACACAAATTACTTGTAAATTAGGACAACCAACATGTATGATCTTGCATTTATTATAAATGAAGCCCATCAGTCATTTATCTGCCCAACTCACTAAATGATTCAAATCCTTTTATAAATCAACAGCATCTTCTTCACATCCAGCAACACCAAATTCTTTAATATCATCAGTAAATGTACTGACTATTCCTTCATCTCTGTTACTGTTGCAAACCAAACATTGGAGACCTTCTACAAATAAACCCAAAGGTACCCCACTTGTGATTATTAATCCAGTTTGACCAAACTGCTTTTACAACTCCACTTTCTTCTATCCAATTTCCTAACTTATCCCCCGCACCTGTTGAGATAATTTTCTTAACAAGCCTTTACATGACACATCATCAAATGTTTTCTGAAAATACAGATACACCAGAACTACATCTTTACTGTTACACTACATAACCAGTAACCACTTCAAAGAATGTCAAAAGATTTTCCCTTTGTGAAACCATGTTGACTATCCAATAAAATTCTAAATTGTGTTAAGTGGCTAAGCAAAGTATTTTTCATCAGACTTTCAAAACCTTTTCCTACTAATGTAGGACTAATGGGTCTTTAATTATTTGGAAGATTTTTTATCACCTCCCTTGAAAAGAGGAAGAACATTAACTTCCAATATTCTGGCACCTGCCCACCATTTAAAGATTTCCAAAAATATTAGGTTGTTCAGAAATGTTTTTGAGCTGTGAAGTTTGGAAAAGTATAAACCAGTGTTGTAAAACATGTTTTAATCAAAGCAAGCACCATTTGCTTCAATACACTTTTGCCAATGTGTAACAATGCTGTTTATGCCTCTCTTGTAGAAATCAGAGTTTCTATGGTCAATAAACTCCCTGAAAGCTTCTTCTGCAGCTGCCTGATTTTGAAAGCATTTATTGTTCAAAAAGTTGTCAAAGTGCTTGAAAAAATGAAAATCTGTAGGGGAAAGGTCTGGGGAGTGAGGATGGTGGAAGAGGCAGAACCTTGATTCCAAATTCTTTCAATTTTTAGAGCATCATCCTTGTCAGGTCTCATAATGCTGATTTTCAGTCAGCTCATACAGAACTCGCTTATCTAACATTTTGTCTTTCCAATCACACTCAGGTGGTTGGCAATGCTGATTTACTTGTGCCTAGCTTTTCTGCAAGCTCAAGTACTGTTGTGCAAGGGTCTGTCTCAACTGCTTCCCTTGGTGTATTTTTATCTAAGGGCAGCTTCCTTCCATGACCTTCAAGGTCTTCAAGACTTTCACCTCCATGTCAAAACCTTAGGAACCAAATGCCTGGTTGATGTTCCATGTAGTTTTGGTAGCTTTTCATCCAGGTTTGAAGTTGTAGAGGAAAATCAGATGCAAGTCCTTCTTGTCCATGCTGCTTTAGGGGTTGCAAAACTTACTCTGAGTAAAGTTGAAATAGCAGACAATTAAGACACCTTGTAAGTGACAAATACTGGATTAAACTAACCAACCAATGATAAGTAACTCAATATTCAGCTTCTAAACCTCATCGTAAGAATTCTTACTTTTATTTCTGGATAACCTAATAGTAGCAAGTGGCTCACATATCAGTTCCTTATCTCCCTTCAAAACTCTTGGGAAAATATCACCTGGCTCAGGAGCCTTACTGTTTACTAAACTTCCAAAGTTTTTCTTAACCAGCTCTGAATTCACACACTCGTATTAATTTATACATGGAAACAAGACCAGACATCTACCTGAAAGATACATTTCATAACAAACCACAATATTAAGAAATTTGCCTCGCAAGTGCTAAAGTTAAGAACTTAAGTATTAATATAATTACTAGGACTTTCAGTTACATGAAGACACTTCTCCTGCTAGAACACTTTACAAAATACACAGAACATTCTCATCCAAGGGTTAACCTTAACTATGTGTTGAAGCACCACACCACTGTACAAGTGTGTGAACAACAAAACCAATCTGTAACAGGTCTAAAGGTAAAGTTTATTACAGTACATATTCAATATAGATTTTTTTCTATTTATTTTACATTTCATAAGGCATTTGAATCCTTAAATAAGGCAAACAGTGAGCTCACAGTCTGGTTCTAGAGTTCTGAAACATTTTTCTTTGTGCTGCTGACATCACTACACACACAGTCACTGTATGTGTTCTAAAATATCTGTTATTCCAACATTCTCCACTGACCCCACCACAACAGATGGTCAGGATACCCAGTCTGAGAAATATTGGTCAGTTTAATCAATAGTCATGGTTCAAAAGATGCAAAAAACCCAACCATCCTGAATGACAGCCTGAGGCAGAGATCTTCAGATATTCTAAAAACTTGTTTTTATCTGGTCTTCAAGCCCAAAGTCAACTATACATGATTCACATCTAACTTTGTAAGGTTTCTTATTAAAGTCCCTGATAATTTGATATATTTTACTGCAACATAACTTATTACAAAAAGACCAGTAAATTATATTACCTAGATGAATAACATAACAGCTTTTAAGAGAAACAAAATATATCTGCAAATACTATACAAAATATAGATGTGAAATATACACAGCATAATTGAGGATTTCAACTTGTCCAAAGTATAGAAACACCACATAAGCTTTTCTGTGCTCTTTTTAAATAAAAATATTTCTGCACAATTTAAAATGTTTTTCCTGATGTTTGTACACATATAGAATAGTAGGTAACCAATATTACTAGATACACGTATTTACATTAATATAGCAGAAAAAAACAATGTTTCTAAAATACAGTAAAATACTTATATTAAAAAAATCTCAAGATATTCTTCAAAACATGTTAATTAACTAGGAATCACTTTAAAACTGTTAGTGAGTATTATTAATGAATTACTGTACACATCTAGTATAACTGCATTGCAACTTTTCTTCATTGTCCACACAATACACTCGGAACTCTGTGCATACGTGTAATAATCTATCTATCTTGAAAACAGATAACTAGAAAATACTCTAAAACAACACTTACGGGCATTTTTTCAGACTGTCCACCAATGTTGAAGTTCATCATGGATCGCATAGTCTGAGCTCCATAGTACTTATCTACTGGGACCTCCAGTTCACCGAAAGTGTCCGTTTCTATTCTGAAGTCCTTAGAAAATGCAAAGAAACTCCAATTTATAATACATTGTACATACAAAACAGATTTATATGTCACATATATGAAGTCATTCATATTCTCACAGTACTTCTATAATACACTTAGTACAGCCATTAGATCATTCAGGTACTGGACATACTGTCCACAAAATAGCCAGTCCAACAACTTACATTTCGATTTTTTATGTTATTCAAAATGTTCTCTATCTTATGTATTTTCTTCATCAAATAGGAATCTTTGGCATTTGTTGCTTTAGCCATGGAGAGAATGGAACACAAAGTAGGAACAGAACAAACTTGGCAGTTTTTTGTTAAACCCTAGCTCAAAAGCTTCAATTCTGAGTATAGACAGATGCACAGGAAAACATTTTACCTGTACGTATCAATGTGCAAATGCAAGGCCTCACAGTTGCTTACTAATCACATTTATTAAAACAGGTGGGATGTGAAATAAAATTAGCCTCTGTACGGAGTCCTACTTCCCTTAATGTACATGTAGTTCAGAGTACTAGAAATGAAGTGTCTCCTCATTACTTGAATAGCGTAATGCCAAAATAAAATACATTATCTTTTAACCTACTGACCTATCAATCATGTTCATTTTACAATACAGAGAAAAAATAAACAATTGACCCATATATGTGTTTGACACAAAATTTAAACTGAAACATTTAATACATATACATTTGACAAGTTCATTTTTTTTTATCTGAGTAATACAAATAAAATCTAAAATTAATTACATTGTTAAATTTAAGTTGGAACAAGAACAGCACTAGTAAAAACTTAAGTTTATCAGTTCCTATTTCTTTATTAAAAATGATTCAAAGTATGGAAAGCAGTAACAGGAAACATTAAATGCTTAAGCACACATATCTTTGTCTATTTGTGTTTTAAATTATGAAGAGATGGACTTGTTATAAAATGAAAACCAAAAAGTCCTCTAGTGTTGCATATTCACTAGGTGGCATCAAACTTATATAGTATTAGTTCCCAAATTTTCTGGAAAACAAAAATTTGAAAAAGTACTTGTACTTCTAGGCCAATTTTACTGAATTCAGTGGGTAAAAGGCCTTGAAAATCAAAAATATTTTTCTTCTTATATTAGAAATGAATACAAACCCTATAACTTGAGCACTTTTGAAAGGTAGACCTTTCTCAAAGAAGAAATGTATATATAAAGACACATATTTATATAAGAGCAAATTATTATATTAAAACTTCTGTTTTTCTTTAATGTTTGAAAATTTTGAGTGTCTCCTAAAGTAATTATTATCCACATGTTTGAACTAACAGATTTGATATCCTAACTTACTAGGTGACCCAAAAGACCTTCAATTTTAGATTCCTCTAGTCTTGTAATTTGTTAATGACATGTGAATTTGAGTTTCAGAAGTAATTTTTCAGGTGTTTTTGGTATCGCGCAATATTGGAGTTTTCTAGTTTCTTTTTATCCTTATAAATAAACAATACAGAAGACCCAATTTTTTTTACTATTACTTTAATGCATCTTGTTCGTCTATAACGTGTAAAATTGACGATTACGTGGGGAGTGTAAGAAATATTTCATTTTTTTTCTATTCCAGTACCTCTTAGAACTAATACATCTAATGCTCCTTTATCGGTAAATAATCGTAAAGTTATTTGCTCACTTCAAAAATCCATGTTTCTGTAGTAGTATAAAAGTAACAAAAGATATATATACTTGTTAATATTTTCCCAATTCTATGTACTTACGAATAACAAGGAAACAGGAAATGAAAACTAAGTCAGCTCAGAGGCTAATAACTGCTATTTTACAGTTAGTTAATAAATCACGCAATGACAAACACTATTAAAGTTATTAAATAAATAACTTACCACTTCTTTACATATGACTGAAGATGTATGAACTGGCATAGTTTGACTTGTAATCACTGGGTGAAATTTATTAATATTACTAATATTAGGCCTAGCATTTCTTCCCTCGCAAACCAAGGCCAAATCTACGTACTTCCTATACAGAATTCGGCGACTTACAATATTTAAGGGCTGTAGACTAACAGTAATATTACTGCAACACAAACCCTTAAAGGGAAATAACCTTGGAATTGGCATGATATTACGTAAGATAAGAGTCACTTGCCTCCAACGTTGAATAAGTTACCCCACAAACTAAATTTGAGACCGTCTACACGTTATACGAGAGTATCGAGGCTGAAGTTCTCTCCTTCTGGTTGGCGCTTTCCAATGTTTTTTTGTTTTTTTTTTAGTATTGTTAAAAGAAGAGATTTAAAACAAGTGCTAACTACTTTTTCAACCATCTCATAATTGAATGTCTTTACAAAACAGTTTATAAATATGGCATAACATCAAAATGCTCTAAATACTGCTTTTTAAAGAATTAGCTGGGGTATTTCGGGGGTTAATAAAAACTGAGCGTCTAATTTAAAAGTAAGTTTCACAAAGGCTGAATTATATATTTCTCTAACCCAGAAAGAAACTTCCTTACAAAACAAATTTATGTGGTATTAGAATATACCAGGTGTTTCTATCTTATTATACTATTTATACCGAATTTATTTTATTCTATATATGAGTAGATTTCAGAAAATGTGTAGTCAAGAATGCCAGAGTTGAGTTTATTCTGTGCTATGGCTGCTATTTTCGAAGTGGACAACACCTGCTACACCAAGGGTACATGTTGTGTAAGGATGTCGACAACAGTGTTCTTCAATGACTGCTCAGGCCAGGTAGTTGAGGCACTCGACTCGTAATCCGAGGGCCGCGGATTCAAATCCCCGTTATACCAACCATGCTCGCCCTTTCACCCGTGGGGGCGTTATAATGTCACGATCAATTCCACTATTCGGTGGTAAAAGAGTAGCCCAAGAGTTGGCGGTGGGTGATGATGACTAGCTGCCTTCCCTCTTGTCTTACACTGCTAAATTACGGACGGTTAGCGAAGAAAGCCCTCGAGTGGCTTTGCACGAAATTCAAAAGTAAACAAACAAACAATCAATGACTACTCAGGTGATATTTAGAGGTCACACGGTCACACATAGGTTAAATTGTGAATTACTATTCATACGGTAAATGTAATTTCTCTGAGTAGTTTAATGTTTCTTACAAACTAACGAGTGTTAGTTACATTCAGTTAGTTTGGTGTATTTTTTCAACTTGAGTGGTTGGAAGAGTTTGTTTGTTTTTGAAAGACTCGCCAATATTTTGATTTCATTTGGCTCTTTGTTTTTAAGGGATATTCAAATCTGGTTGTTTAGTATTATAATTGTTTTCATTTGCCGCTGAGTCACTGAAAAGGCCAATTTGTAGAGGAAAGTGACTACAATTGGGCAACTCCAGGCAAAGAATCTTACTGGCTACAGGAAGTGTCTTGCACTGATAAAAATTAGGCGTGGCTCTATTGGAGGTTTACTAAGCTCATCTTGCAAATACAAGGAAATTGGTGGCAATCAGTAACGTTTTACAATACGATAAATTTAAGAGTATGGAAGATCTCCAAAAAGTAAAAAAAAAAAAAAAAAAAGAATTATTGAAAGTACTTTTTCTACTGAAGTAATGTGAAGAAAGAAATAAGGGCATTTTTATTGAATAGTTGAATTTATTCCTGAATAAATATTTTTGTACATGAATAAGTTAAATACACTTTTTGTACATATGTGGATTAATTTTGCTGTTTTATTTTCTTTTAATATGTAAATATTTGTGTATTTTCAAAGGTTTTGTTCTGTGTATTTTTTGCTGAGAGGTTATTTCACTATGGTTCAAAACATTTTACTATGAAGTGTAAAAGGCTTATTTTGTACAAAGATATAATAAGTTGATGATTTTTAATATGCAGTATGGATTTTGTGTGTAAAAGATTAGATATATATTTTGGTTTAATATTGTTTAGGGTTATCGTATGTTTAACGGTTTTTATTTCATGTATTATGTAGTATAGCTTTAATGTAAAGGCTTTTTTAATTTTGTATAGTATGCTAGACTTATTTTGTCTTATTCTTTGTTGAAGGATATTATGTATGATTACTGTAAAAAGAGTTATCGCTGGATATTAAGTATTTTGCGTTAAATGGTTATTATAATGTGAGATGTGACCTTTTTCATCTTGAAGAGTATTATGATATATTTTATGAATGTTAAAAAGCGTTTATTAATTTTCTGTCAAGCTTTTAGGTTAAAGGGTTTACAATATGATTTTTGTTGCTCAAGCTTCTATGTTAATGTTTTTCTGTGCTTACACCTACGTAAAAAGAGTTTCAATTATGTATTTTGGTGTTAAATGATTCTTACTTATGTAGCGTTTAGTGTTAGTTTGCTGTAACTGTGCTTTTTTTTTCACGGTTGTGACGTCTGTTTGCGTGTTTTCTTATGGCAAAGCCACAGCTGGCTATCTGCTGAGTCCACCGAGGGAAAACGAACGCCTGATTTTAGCATTGTAAATCTGCAGACTTACCTCTGTACCAGCGGTGTGGTGTGTGTTTTAAGAGATGGAAAAGAGCTCGTGCATATGTTAACCAGCGCAAATCTAAAGTTTATTAGTTTTAAAATTACAGTTAATTGTCAGCTTGAGTAGAAACCTGAAGAAAGGGAAGATGAGAAGTGTGGCACTTGATGAATATGCCATGCATTCCTATCTACTTGTATTATTATAGTGTTTATTCTAAATATATGTTTTATTGTGTATGTGCAGGTTTTGCGTAGCACATAATCAAAAAAGCTGCTAAGGTGACTTTGCTCTAAACTACCTTTCTTCCTTTTGTTCTTTTCAAAATTGATAAAGCATCTTCTGCTAAGGAATAATAATGTTTAAAACTACATGCTGTGTGAACTGTAGTGTCCTTCAACGGTTTTCTAGGTGATATCTAGGGTTACAGCCTACGTTGTAATGAGAATAACCAATCACGTGGTTAGCACAAGTCTGTCTGAGGTTAGAAGAGAAGATTTAGAAAAAGTGGTCATCCACAGTAAATATTACACACACGCCCACACATACATTATGCACACAATTTTGTTATTAATTTATATTACTTTATTAATTTTTTATATGTTTGTGGAACAAATATAATACTTTCCCAAGTTATTGTTTCCAATTTTACAAATTTGACGTTTGTTATTGTGAGCTGCATAAAATTAACATAATTTAAAAACTAAGCTCTCAGGCTACGAAAACGATATGTAACAATACTATACTCGAATTAACAAGGTCAGCATATGCTTTAACTGAAAAGTTCAGAGTTTGATAGTGTTGTGGTTCAGATTTCGTTACTATGCTGATCAAGGTTCTAGTTAGATGTGTGGTAACTAATCATGGCAATAGTTGGATCATGTAGTGACTCAAAGTTCATTCTTAAGTTGATAATGGTATTATTTATATCATACTAACGGATGCTCATTGAAACAGTTCAATGGCAAATTTCCTATGAATGATGATGAATAACTAAAATATGTGAGGTCAATCAAATCTATTGAATTATAGTGTATATAAAATATGATTGTCTCGGAGCCGTTTTCAACCATATTTTTTTCATTCTGCGTGTTATTTCAATAAGGAAAATTACATCGGCTTTGTTTTTAAGCAAGGGGGACTGGCTACAATATATTGCTAGTAAAAATATTTGGGTTTTAATACACTGGATGCATCTAGCACAATATAGCACTCAGTTTCGCTAAGTAATCGCAAGGATATTTTTTTCTCATTGGATGCCATCATTCCTTGTCATTTTACTGAGCACCAGGAAATACCACTGCTAAAGTAAGCGGTATCTGATAGTTGCCATTTCTTTAAGAAGTATTAAAGGGGAGGTGTTGAATTCAATTCAAATACATTATTTGATATGGTAAAATAAAGTTATGCATGTATATAATACCGGCATGAAAAGAAATATATATATAAACTAAAAACAACAAATACACATAAAACACATTCCTCTTTTCATTTGTTTATTCACTGTAGGCCCGACACGGCCAGGTGGGTTAAAGCGTTCGACTGGTAATCTGAGAATCGTGGGTTCGAATCCCCGTTGCACCAAACTTGCTCGTCCTTTCAGCCGTGGGCACGTTATAATGTGACGGTCAATCCCACTATTCGTTGGTAAAAGAGTTGGCGGTGGGTGGTAATGACTAGCTGCCTTCTCTCTAGTCTTACCCTGCTAAGTTAGGGACGGCTAGCACAGATAGCCCTCGAGTAGCTTTGCGCGAAATTCAAACCAAAAAGTACATCATTATACCTCGCATAACTTTCTGTACAACTTTCTATACAAATCAGTATAGGAACAAAGGTGACCGGGCAGTTTGTCTCAGCCCACTCGTCGCGAAAAGGCCTAGAAGTATATGCAGGCATGTTGTCAGAAAATGCCATGAACAAAGCTTTGTTTGTTTTGGAATTTCGCACAAAGCTACTCGAGGGCTATCTGTGCTAGCCGTCCCTAACTTAGCAGTGTAAGACTAGAGGGAAGGCAGCTAGTCACACCACCCACCGCCAACTCTTGGGCTACTCTTTACCAACGAATAGTGGAATTGACCGTCACATTATAACGCCCCACGGCTGGGAGGGCGAGCATGTTTGTCGCGACTCGGGCGCGAACCCGCGACCCTCAGATTACGAAGCGCACGCCTTAACGCGCTAGGCCATGCCAGGCCAACAAACAAAGCAAACAGCTCACTTTCAAACTAGATTTAGATGCTAAAAAAATAATGATACTGTTATCGAACACTATGTATATATATATAAGTTTTAGCTCATTCTTACTCATAGTCGAAGAGGACAAAATATTTAATCGTATTACCTTATGGGAGAAAGATTTTACATAAAAGAATGACAAATTATCAACTCCAGCAAATACTAATTATCAACAACTGATAAGTCGATTCTCTAGTCTGGTCAGTGACGTACTAATCACTTCAGAATAGCTCTCATGATTTATTAACAACTGTTACAATGTGTGTGTTAATGATATGTTCCACGTGACGTTCTTGAAAACAAAGATGTGCTGATAGGGTTAGGCCTTTTAATTTAGTTGCAAATCAAACATGTATGTAATTTAGATTGTTTCAGAATATTATCTTACATTTCTTTCCAATAACCATTTAACTATAATATTTGTTTATTGCTTTTGAAACTTCGCCAGAACTTACCTTTCTAAACACCTTAATAATGAATTTTCTTGTATGGAAAACTTATTTTTTGTGCGCGATTCTACCAACAGTGTTGGGTGGAAGTTTGGAAGTTTCCACCCAATCACTGCATTTCGAAGAAGGCGAATTTCGTCAGTTTTCTGTTCAACTTAGCGAGCCTGTGAACGAGAGTGTAACTATTTTTCTTAATTATGCCGATCTTTTAACAGGATTACCAGAAAACGCGACAATTTCTAACATAGGAGAAGGAGTTCTAAACTTTACCGTAGGAGCCAAAGGTAGCGGACAAACAACGATTCTAATCCATTCAAACTGTAAGTATGTCGATGATTCGAACGCGTTCATTCGAGTCTATGTTGCAAGGAATAGCGCTTTGGACATCGTGGCTGATGTTCTTGGATGGGTTTATTTCTTTGTTTGGTCTTTCTGCTACTACCCTCAAATATATAAAAACTGGAAACGTAAAAGTGTCTTAGGATATGATTTTAATTATCTGACAATACACGTTACTGGATATGTATCTTATTTGATTTACAATGTTGGTTTAATGTTTATAGATGTCGTACAACAGGAGTACAAAACTTTACACCCGACTGGTGTTATTCCTGTCAATAACAATGATTTTGCTTTCAATATCCATGTCATGTTCACAGCGTGTGTTATCATTTTCCAGTGTTGTTTTTATGAGCGTGGAAAACAGACATTATCCTGGGTTATCATCACAGCACTGACAGCTCTCATCATTGGGTTATTCACGTTCTTGATACTTATATCCCTAGAAATTATTAAAAACCAACCTTGGTTGAAATTACTTTATTATTTCTCGTACATAAAAGTGGTGTCAGCTGTGATTAAGTATGCTCCCCAAGTTTACCATAATTTCAAACGCAAGTCCACTGCAGGATGGAGCATTGAAGGGGTTTTACTGGATATTGTAGGTAGTTCTCTGAGCATCGCTCAGATGTTTGTTATTGCTTATAATTACGATGACTGGAAATCAATATTTGGAAACTTTGCAAAATTTGGACTAGGACTAATCACAGTTACATATGATGTATTGTTCATGGTTCAGCATTACTGTTTATATCACGCTAAAAGGGAAGAATACGAAAAACTATCTTAATGCTCCATACTGAGCTGCAGGAAAAGATAAAGCCTACAATTAAAAAAAAAACAACAACTAGTACAATTTCAAACCTAACTTTGATTATTTTGATTCAGGTTAAATTTCTAACTCCCCAGTATAAAAAAAATTGCAAAGAATCACTATATGAATTCCAATTTTAATCAAAGTTGTGATATTTAACGTGTTGGAAATGGTTTCATTTAAGTTATTATTTTCTACTTATAACATGACTTCCTCTGCGACAAAAAATGGATTCATTTTTTTCAGGAAATGTTTTTCGATACATAACAAGGTTTATATTTAGTGCTAAAAATTACTTTTTAATAATAATTCACAATTTTCAACATCATGTGTTTTTATAAATATTTGTAATATTCATTCTGCTAATTTATATATTTTTTATTTTTAAGTTGGTCAATTTGAGTCGCTTATTACTTTTCCATGAAATGTTCGTGTATGTTATTAATTACTCATAATAATATTGTAGTAATCATTGTTCGCGCAGGTGTAAGGTTAAAAAAGAATTTCTCGAAAATGAATAATAATCTGACTGCAGCGCCACTATCTAGCAAGATCAGGATTTGTCTACACACAGTACTTGTTCCATTTTGATTTAAAAAGAGAGAGAGAAAGAAAAGAAAAAAGTCTTATCACAATGTTCAAAAACTTTTTTATGAAGGAGTTAGCACTCACTTATCTACAGCCTTGCCTATCTTTTTTTTCCTCTTAAAAAGTCCATATTTACAGATTTTATAAGTAATAAAGCAGTCAAAAGTTTACCAAGAGATTTTGGTACTCTCAGCTTTTAGGAACTCGACATAGAGTTGTATCTTTAACACTGAGCACGCATTTTGTTGCATGAGCCTGTGACAAGGGAAATCGATCCCCGATACCAACACAGGCAACTTCCAAAAGATTTCTGCTGCATGTCTACAGTTATCAACAAAATAAATTGCCAGATAGCTGAATTCGTTACGCCTGTTCAAATCGACAGGAGAAGGGGAAGCCGCCTCTTTTCACAAGTAAGTATATTCTTTTCGCTAATTAGTGGATAATAAAGTAATTAAATACAATAATTACGAATGTATGATACATTTACTGTATATTATCACTGACAATGTACATTGACTCATTGTGTAGCCTAGATGGGGACTGGCATGAGTAGGCTATTCTGAGATCTATGCTTATAAATAGGAGTAAAAAAGAATTAGGTTCCAGTCCCTACCGCTCTCTAGGATGTATGAGGTCCCTTAAGTTGTTTATGCTGCCTGGGACCCTAAGTATAAACTATGTTTGACATGTCAAGATACTCTTGACGACGAGAAACCCACTTGAAATAAAAATGCATCTCAGAACAGCTGGTATGGGTTTTAACACTTTTACTGATAAGGAGAGAACAATGTTTCAATCTTTCTAGGTCATCTTCAGGCTAAGAAAGAGAAAGTTTACAAACTCTACCTTTGTTAACCTGAAGATATAAGTCAAGATATCGATCATAAAACATTTATGATAAAGATTTAATTAATTTTAAGCAAAATATTAAAGTTTAAACTTCATGACATTATCGATAAAAATCTGTCATTGTATAAAAAATATCAACTGTCATTTCTGAGTCTCACATTCAGTGATTGTAGTATGGTTACAAAGCTACTAAGCAATGGTAAGCCTTTAAAAGATTGACTAACATGAGCACACGCCCCACCTTCGTCTCCCTGGTATCCACGTAGAATGTCATGATTGCAATTGTAACATGTTGCTTGTGAGGAAAAAAGAAGAAGGGAGGGGGTTAACATGTGAAAGTCGCTTGCCCTATCTGTGGTCTGAGACAGAGACTCATATGTACGTTAGACCAGGTTGCGTAGACTTGCTTGCTTTAAAAAAACAAAATTAAATCACTGCAGCTCATTTCCTTTCGTGCTATCCTTCCAGACCCTGCGGGTTCGCATCCTCGTCGTGCCAAACATGCTCGCCCTTTTAGCCGTGGGGGCGTTATAATGTGACGGTCAGTCCCACTATTCGTTGGTAAAAGAAGACCCAAGAGTTGGCGGTGGGTGGTGATGACTAGCTGCCTTCCCTCTAGTCTTACACTGTTAAATTAGGGACGGCTAGCGCAGATAGCCCTCGAGTAGCTTTGCGTGAAATTCAAAACAAACAAACCTTCCAGCCCCCCACTTCTCGTGCACCTATGGTTATTTAACTTATTCTACTAAATATAAAATTATTATTATCAAGGTTTTCAGGTGGCAAAATTTGCGCTTAAAAGATAATTTCGACCGAAAAAAATCAGAGTGATATAGTTTAACTGCATAATTAGCAAAAAAAAATGCCCTAAAGAGACTTAAACATGACCATGTTTTCTATAAAGATGTTAATTTGATTGTTATCAGGTTTCTTCTAAACAGTCGCGACCTTCTCACAAAGTGGTTGACAAATATCAGTAGAGAAAATTCCAAACTTGCTACAAACCGTGTGAGGTGATTACTTCCTCAAGAAGTATTATGACACAGTTACGTTTACTATATGTCTATACGAGTAATCATGATGGTTTTCTAGGACTTTACAGTTATAAATATGTGTTTTTTTTTTTTAATATTTCATTTACAAATTAATTGCTATTGGTATTTCAGGCTTTCCGGTGATCATCTCTTCATTATTCTACTGTGCCCCCTGTGTAAAATTGAGACACAAATAAGTGCTGCAAAGGAACGCCGATATGACGACTTTTCACGAAACGCTAAACTTTATGTTGCAAGGTCTTCCAATCACAATTGCTACGTCAACCCTGTCTCCCTTCAAAACAGACAGGAACTTTTGCAGCTGACACTTCAAGATTAACGTAAAAAAAAAAAAAAAAGCTTAAAGTATAAAAGCACATTGTTTTAAGATTTGTAGTACATACTAGAAAGATTTAGACATTTGGGAAATAAGGAAGTGAAAAAATTTCAATTATTATCTGGAGAGTATAGGTTTTTTGTTTTTCCTAACTTTACAGCTAAACAGAAGATGAAGAGACGAGACGCAACAATATTCAATCTTTTACACAATGCTGAGAAAATGCGAAAATATTTAACGATGAACTTCGCGAAAAGGCTCACGGTAGTTTTACAGTGCTTTTGCGCACGTGTGTTTCTTTATGTTTCTTAGTTAGTTGTCTGTTTTGGACGCTATCTTGGACTCCCGAAAAAGTTTCTCATCAGTTGAGACAGGAATGCGCACTCTGGTGTAAAAGATACAACTCTATGTAACTCGAATAATTCAATTACAAACTGTAACGAATGGTGTATTCAGATTAGATTTATCATCGTTATTGGACGAGAAATTTATACTAATTATAGTGTAAATCAAAGCAACAACTTGTTTATTTTACACTTAATCAACCCTAAGTTATTTTACTTGTGCAGATAACAGCTGATTTGCCTTAATCACGAAAAGTCGATTTGCCTTATTTGTCGTACATTTCTAATGTAACTTTACCTACAGGATAGCTTACAGTTTTAAAACTACGACATATACTTAGACGTCGCCAGCTTTAAGCTTAAAAATGTCAACTATGTAGGCTAATACTATTTGTGTTGCATAGTTTCCTCTTACGTTAGTAAATGTAATCATTTTAATTTATTATTTAATATTTATTTAGATATAAATGTGATAATTTAAAATTACCAACAACGCTGCCTAACCGTCGCGATTTGTTGTTGAACCCAAAGTAATGCATTTTCAATGTCCACACACCAAAAATATACTTACACTGTGACAAAATAAAAACTAGTTCTAAATCTGTCATTAAGAGTGCGTCTTTGTGATTTAAAATTTATTATGCCAAAATTTCACGTTTTATGATTATAGCTCTTTCTTCTTAATTGTAGCCTGAATGACAAATCACATAGTTTTTGCACCACAGAAACATCTGTTTTACATGGCTCAACTCGTAATCTGAAGGTCGCAGGTTCGAATCTTCATTATACCAAACATGCTCGCCCTTTCAGCTGTGGGAGCATTATAAATTTCGATCAATCCCATTATTCGTTGGTAAAGGAGTAGCCCAAGAGTTGGCAGTGGGTGGTGATGACTAGCTGACTTCCTTCTAGTTTTACACTGCAAAATTAGGGACGGCTAGCGCAGATAGCCCTCGTGTAGCTTTGCGCAAAATTAAAAAACAAACAAACAATCTTATTGTTGTAACTGATAATTCAGTCGAACGTCTCCTCGTGCTAAGACTCTTATGATTACTGACAATTATCTCAACGACATTTTATAACGTTGTTCTCGCTGTGCCAATTCCCATTAAATTATCTGGTACACATAATTCATAGTCCAGTCTATTTAAAACTACAATAGCCTAATGTATTTCTTCCCTTGACTTTTCTACAAGCTTGAACACCTGTACACGACTGTAACAATGTAAATTGTTGTAGGTCTACGTTACAAATGACGTTAAAATCTCTAACAATTCAAGGATTAACATCAAATCAACTTGTAAAGAATAACCTGGAATAAATGGTTCACTGTACTATCTTATTTAAACAATAAGAAAACAACGTCTGTCTGTCTCTTGAACTATTTTTCAACTCATTCACCTGTCAAACAATTATTCTGCATTTAGAGTTTCGTTTCGAATGTGCTAGAATACTTGACACAAAATCTTTAAAATTTCTAGGTCCGTCTGAATGTTATTATTTAAGGCCAGTAAATAAATCTCAAAGGTAAAAATGTAGTAGAATTCTAGGCGGCAACAAAATTTGTCTTTTGAGAAGAAAGCGGTATCCATTCACGTAATGTTTGATAAAACACTATATTGTTTCTTTGGTGATTTGAAAGAAAAGTTTTTTATTATGTATTTTACCATTATAGAATTAATAAAATATTCTATAAAAATTAATGTATACTGTATGAAAGTGAATGAGGATTCCTTTCTGGCATGATGCATTGTTAGACTTATGTGATACCTTAATTTGTTTTGTTTTTTCAATGCAATTGGAAATCTTTGTTCGTGAAATTGTTTTATGAGTGATTTTCTAATTCATATATGTTTAACTCTTATTTTGTTTCACAGTTCACACTCAGTTACGAGTCTCTACTATTTTATAATGTTAGTATCATACTAGATTCCTTAAGACTTCAATGTATCCTATTTCTTGCATATCAAATTTTTGGTCAATTATCTCGTCTTTATAACGATCTTTATGTTAATCATTTTACCTTTCATTATCTTTATTTTCCACTGGTGCCTCAGTGGGAAGTTTATCTACTACATAGCACCAGATGACGTACGTCAGGTACACAAATAAATATTAGAACATACACGTTTGAAGTTATCTATATATAAAAACAAACAAACGAAAAAAACAATATATTATTTTTTGTTTGAGCCTGACTGTTATTTTTCATTACAAATACAAGTACCAGTTGGCCATCTTTTCGTGCAAAAATTCTCTTACGTTATTAAAATATGTATCGTGTACTTTAAAACACTTGTATAATTTTGGTGACTTAAGCCTAAATCTTAAACAGTATCAGAATTCTGACGTTGTTGGGTATAACATATGAAATTGTTGCGGGTTTGACCAGAAGTTTCACTAGGTGCTTAAGATTCGGGGCTTGAACAGCCAAAAATTTTGGGACTTTTCGTCGCTTCGGTATGATGTAAATCATGGTTTTCTATTCTGACTTTTCAAAAACACCAAATGGATCTGGGGAATTGTGATATCAAATCGGGAAACGAACCCCGTGTGCCAGTGCCTAGCGACGCCTCTGGGATCGAATACCACTGACTTTAATTTTGACTATAATTACTGAAATATTTGTGATATTCAAATAAAATTAGTAACTATTGTTGAAAAAAATTACAGAATATTTATCATTTTAGTTATATATCCTTATACGAACGTGTATGTATTCATTTTACAAGAGAACTGAACATGCGAGGGTAATTACATTGCATGTGTGTGTGTGTGTGTGTGTATATATATATATATATATATATATATACACTTTACTTTAAATGATCTAGAATTAAAATAAACGTGGGAAAGAAGTATCTTAGCAATGCTTTAAAGTTTAAATATGAATATACACAAATATATTGTCTAAATTATATTATTCCACGTTATAAGCCGTTTTAAAACATTAAAAAACTTTGGTATGTGTACAAGTAAAAAAAATTTAAAAACACTTAAAATATGTAAGATGTTTGTAATAAAAATGTGAAAAAGGCGCGACTTACACTGACGGTTCTTTGTTTATTTTATAAATACAAGTCATGCCCACGAGTCTACAGTTTTTGAAACAAGTCACAGCCTAAACACAGTATTTGTTCATCTGTTTCAATCCTCTCACCCACTAAAAAACGCATTGCTGCGAAGCTGGAACAGTGGAATTTAGATATAATGTTCAAGATAAAAATAATTTTAAAACATCAAATCATTGCCTGGCATGGCCAGGTGGGTTAAGGCGCTCGACACGTAATCTGAGGGTCGCGGGTTCGAATCGCCGTCGCACCAAACATGCTTGCTTGTTCAGCTGTGGATGCGTTATAACTTTACAGTCAATCCCACTATTCGTTGGTAAAAGAGTAGTTTGGCGGTGGGTGGTGATGACTAGCTGCCTTCCCTCTTGTCTTACACTGTTAAATTAGGGACAGCTAGCGCAGATAGCCCTCGTGTAGCTTTGCGCGAAATTCAAACCAAAAAGTACATCATTATACCTCGCATAACTTTCTGTACAACCAGGCCACGCTGGTCGTTACTGTACTTGTTTTGTTTTGTTTTCTATATATCTATCATAAATGAGTTATCGTAAAATTATTTTAAAATTGTTTCGTCTTTAATTGGTTCTTTCCCTTTATTTATAATAAAATTCACTTACAAAAAATAGAAGCCTCTCTTGAAACCATTGGCCTTATTATATTAGTATTATGAAAAGTTGGTCAATATTTTAGTATACTAAATACACAGACTAAACAAAATGAACTAGGTCATACAGGGAAATTTTAGCACATCAAGATTGTTCGTTGTTCTTGCATGTCAGTTCAAACACGTGCAGCTGTCGAAACGAATTGATCTAAACACTCCACAGGCCGTAAGGAATACGCTGGAGTGAGTTGTAGCAAGTGACCAAGCAACTCGTGCATCAGGTAACTTGGTGAGAAAATCACTTTCTTTAAACAACGTGTTTGGAAAACTGGATTTTAAGTTCAATATTTGTTCCATAACTATTGCAAGTACAAGAGAACTGTGTTAATCTGTTGTGTATCTCCATTTGCTTCATAATTTCCGAATCCACAATGTTCAAACTTCACATTCTTTGTATGTGATTCTCTTTGAGTATTAGAAAACAAATATTGTATTTATTACAGTTTTTATAATTGTATAAAATTTTATTATTTTAATTAAATTTTCTCATAAAAAGTGTTGTGCACCGGCTGTAGGTTTTTCAAAATCTTATTCCAATTAACCTACAAAATAATCAAACAAGGTTCTCTGTAGTTGTGGAGTTGTTAAAAGATATTTTAGAAATAAGGGAATTGGTGTTGTGGAATGGCCAGGTCAATCACCTAATATCAGTCCGAATGAAAATTTATGGGCTGAATTAAACCGATTAATGAAAGATCGGAAGCCAAACGCGGAAGATGAATTTTGTTGAAGTATTCAAAGAAAGACGGTGGTCAATCACTCAGTGACATCTGTACAAACTTATTACAAGTATTCCACGTCGATGTTGCAGTAGTGAAATTCAAAAGAATGTTGACTAAATATTAACTTGTGAAACTGACTTGTGTCATTTTTAGTTTCATATTTACGTTTGATTATTATAGGTAAACTTGTTTGATCATTTTGTAGGCTAATTGGAGTAAGAAGATATAATAAACTACAACAGTTTGTATGAGAATATAATAAACTACAACAGGTTCACAACAGTTTATATGCAACTAAAATAATGAAAAGTTCAGGTACTTACGAAAGCCAGTGTTAAAATTAGGACTTGAAATCATATTTGAACAATCTCGCCCAATGCGATCTAACACCATATAGTTTTTACATACTTTTTCTGTTATATAATAAAGGACATAACAAATTAACAACAGGGGCAGGTACATTGTTTTGGTCAGTTTTCTGTAGTTCGCAACATTATAGTTGTTGTTTATACAGTTTGTTGTTAAACACAATTTTACACATTCAGCTATCTGAGCTGTGCCAACTACGAGTATCTGAACAACGTTTTTAGTAGCATGATTCCTTAAACTCACCACTGAGTCACTGAAAGGCAGAGTGATTTAGTGCTAAATTGTATAGTACTGGAGCTTTACCATAATGTATCACGCGTGTGACATCACTAGTAAAGTAGAGATTTCATATTAAAACCCTAATTTCAGTATTTTTCAATCATTTTAAATAATAAAAATATATATAAGCAGCGCTAATTACTGGAAACTCCTTAGATTCTAACCTGAATACCCACATAGTGTAAAACGTAAACATACAATTCAACTTTCTTTAAATTAAAAAACAAACAAACTGGGCGCCTCATGAAAATATCTAACACTAAATTAAAACAAGTTTAATTAACGCATATGTTATTAATTTAGTACATTCTTAACAGCACTATAGTATTAACAACACAGAGTTTTATCCAACTTTTCACACCACCTGTCCTATCGACATGAATAACTAAAAAGCGAACTTCTTTGTATATTATGTTAGTAATAAGTGTTTTAAAATTTGCACGTTTTGAATGAACGTTATAACTGTAAAATGTATTTAATTACGAGTTTTAACACTATATTCGTATGTTTAATAACTATATGAACAATTTTAACCCTCTGACACCTGCTATTGAGCGTGATCAGTTGCAGATGCCTGACACCAACTCCTGAGAGAGAGTGTGTCATGATTTAAAAGACTTTCTAGTGTAGAAGTTATGAATTAGTTTACTTTGTGGATGTGTTATGAATTAGTTTACTTTGTGGATGAGTATGTTATGATTGTTTTGTTTTTCATTATAAGAAAGTTAAAAGCAGACAATTATTGGATGCTGTGTTTGTAACTTGTTGACGTTGAGAATGTGGCGAGTGGATAATAAAGATATAAATAGTGTGAGATGAGCAGGAGAGAGAAGACAGACAAAAACAGTAGCAAAAAAGAGTACAGCTACTGCCAGAAAAAAGTCCAGCGTAAAGTTAACTGTGGTAGAAGTGATAGGCCTAACATTTAATATGTTAGGGTAATACTAACAGTATAAAAGGAGAAAATAATTAGAATTTATTCCATCAAAGCATGGTTTGTTTTGTTTTGAATTTCGCGCAAAGCTACTCGAGGGCTATCTGCGCAAAGCATGGTTCTGAAGTAATTGAATTAGCCTGAGTGCACCTTCAGAAAAGGAACAGAGGATATGTTGAAGAAAGAAGACCAAATGATTACTGGAAGAGCAGTATAAGACTGCGATAACCAACGCCAAAACTGTTAAGTCAATTATAAACAGAATACAAGTGCAATAAAAGTATGGAAAGGTAGTTTGGCTTGCGAGCTAAACTTTTAAAGCAATTGTATAAGCCTAAGTGAGCTTTTGACAACAAGAAGAGAACTATATAATGTTTATTATATCTCTATAATCATCATAGTGTAAAGAATTTATTGTACATACATTTAACTAGTTTCGAATATATATATATTATTTTGAAAAAACAAGTGGAATATATGTTGTTTATTTATCATTGATTTTATCGCCAACAGGTCACAGACACCTACTGCACAAGAATCCTAAGCCTAACAACAATACAATATATACTTATACTATTAAGAAGTGTAATAAAAATATTTAATAGACAATTGGTGAACATAACCTTAACATTTCTCAGAATCATAAAGTTATTATTCTGAGAAAGTTTCACTGATGGGTATGGGCGAATTTCAAACAATCAGAGTGTTCTCATGAAAGACACTTAACTTCAGTTGTAAACTGAGCAACTGGTTTTTATATATATATTTTTAATTTTTGAAAAGTTGGGATGCAACTCGAACTTCAGGTGTTATAATAATGCACCTCTGACTGTTACAATATCTGTCTTTTCTCTACCGGCTCAGTGTGACCTAATAATGGCCTTGTTGGATATGCAAGACTGTTTAGAGTAATTATTATTATCTTACTTATATGTGAATTTATATTTAAAGATTGTTTAGGTTTCATGACAAAATAATTAAAAGTTAATAATTTAAAGAAAATAATTATGACAAGTCTGGTTGTGTAACCCATTAATAGTTGTATGTTGTGTTTGCAATTACATGTTGAAGATTAAGTAATACTGTTGACGTTACATTACTCTTACCTTCAGCATATTTCTCGTTACCTTAACTGAGTATTGTTAAGTCATCGCATCACCAAGACAATTATTTAATGCTTAGGATACAGCTGTGGTAAACCACGTGGTAATTTGAGTGAATTATTCAGTGATACTATTGGGAGAAACGTAGAGAAAATTGGCTTGTCTTATCATTTGGATTATAAAGTAATTGAATCAGTCTAAGTGGACGTTTTACAAGAAAAAGATAAAGTGAAAGAAGTTCAGTCAGAGAAACGGTAGAAAATATGAAGATAGCCAGTGTGTGGGTGAGTAGCAATAATGGGTAATATTTTTAAAGTGAGCTTTAATTAAATAGATATGAGGACATTATTAATTTGTCTTGCCAGAGGGTTACCTGAAGTAATTGAATCAGCCTAAGTGGACTAAGAGAACTGTTTAGAATTTTAGATACAATTTTGATATCCATTGTGTAAGGAATTTTCTGTGCATACGTTTAACATGTTTTAAATATATTATTTTAAAACGTGTACTTGTTCGGATTTATCACCAATACGTCATAGACAGTTACTGTAGAAGAATCCTCAGTCCACCACATATGACCTCAGTCACACAACGGTATATCTATGGACTCATACCGCTAAAAACCGCGTTTTGATACCCGTGGTGAGCATAAATATAGCCCATTGTATAGATTTGTTCTTAATTCTAAACAAAGAAACAAGCCACCGCACATACTAAAAACTTTGTCATTTGGCAAACCAGCCAGGATTATGTAGTGGTAAACGGTGGTTAAAATGACAGAGGAAATAAGTAGGCCTGTATATGCAAAATGGTAGTGGTAGTGAAAATAGTGCATAAACACATCACATTATGGTAACTGGATAGAAAGAGGTAAGTGTTCTGGGTTTCAAGATATTGAACAACGAGTTTGTTAAGCAACAACAAGAACTAGAAAGAGAAGAATGGCAACAGAAGAGAGAGGAAGAGGAGAGACAGAGAAGAAGAAAGGCTACAAGAAGAGAAGGAGAGAAAAGACTGGAAATAGAGAGAATAAGAGTACAAACTGAAAAGTAAGAAAAGGAGAAAGAATAGAGAGAATAACAGTACAAACTGAAAAGTAAGAAAAGGAGAAAGAATAGAGAGAATAGAGAGAAAAACAGTACAAATTGAAAAGTAAGAAAAGGAGAAAGAATAGAGAGAATAACAGTACAAACTGAGAAAGTAAGAAAAGGAGAAACAATAGAGAGAATAACAAATTGAAAAGTAAGAAAAGGAGAAAGAATAGAGAAAATAGAGAGAATAAAAGAAAACAAAAGGCGAAAAAGCAAGAATAAGGGGAAAGCCTAAAATAAGAACACAAAAATTGAAAGAGAAGAAAGAAAAATAAGAGAAAAAGAATAGAGAGAATAGAGAGAATAACAGAACAAAAAAGAAAAGAACACAAACTGAGAAAGAAAAGGAGAAAGAATAGAGAGAATAACAGAGGGAAAGACTACAAACAAACTGAGAAAGAAAAGGCCAGAAGACTAGAAATAAGAATAAACTGAGAAAGATGAGAAACTGAGAAAGAAAAGACAAAGAGAATAAGAGCACAAACTGAGAAAGAAAAGGCCAGAGGGGAAAGGACTAGAAATAAGAACACAAACTGAGAAAGAAAAGGCCAGAGGAGAAAGACTAGAAATAAGAACACAAACTGAGAAAGAAAAGGCCAGAGGGGAAAGACTAGAAATAAGAACACAAACTGAGAAAGAAAAGGCCAGAGGGGAAAGACCAGAAATAAGAACACAAACTGAGAAAGAAAAGGCCAGAGGGGAAAGACCAGAAATAAGAACACAAACTGAGAAAGAAAAGGCCAGAGGGGAAAGACTAGAAATAAGAGTACAAACTGAAGAAGAAAAGGCCAGAGGGGAAAGACTAGAAATAAGAGTACAAACTGAGAAAGAAAAGGCCAGAGGGGAAAGACTAGAAATAAGAACACAAACTGAGAAAGAAAAGGCCAGAGGGGAAAGACTGGAAATAAGAGCACAAACTGAGAAAGAAAAGGCAAGAGGGGTAAGACTAGATATAAGAACACAAACTGAGAAAGAAAAGGCAAGAGGGGAAAGACTAGGAATAAGAGCACAAACTGAGATTGCCAAGCTCACCCAACAGAAATAAGAAGGACCAAAGAATGAGAATGGGGCCCAAATCTAATGAAAAGAAAGATAACGGATGCTTTTCTGAAGGGATATAAAAGATTCGCCCAAAATCAGTATAGGAACAAAGGTGACCGGGCAGTTTGTCTCAGCCCACTCGTCGCGAAAAGGCCTAGAAGTATATGCAGGCATGTTGTCAGAAAATGCCATGAACTATGACAAATTACAAATGGTTTTGCTGGAACGATATGAACTTACTGAATATCGTAAGAAGTTCAGAGAAGTCTAACCTGATACTGGAGAAACTGTATTCCAGTTCGTGGAACGAATGTGGTGATACTTCGCCAGATGAATTTGCATGGCTAAGTGTGAAAATAGTTTTGAGGGTCTGGCAGATAGATTAATATGTAAGCAGTTCATGATCACGTGAGCAACTGACATGTCATTGTTTGTAATGAAGAAAGCACCAAAAGATGTGGAGTCCAAGAATATCCAGTTAAAGTCTAAATCAGTTGTGGCTAACCAAGAGGAGTTTACCGAAGGTGACAGGAAGTTAACAAAAAATGCGAGAAGAGATGCTATATTTGTTATGAAATAGAACATATTGAAAAGGAGTGCAAATTCATAACCAACAAGTAACAACAGAAATCGCAAAATAAAACAGCTGGAGCTGCTTGCAAAGATGTTTCTGGTGAGAAGCAAGAAATGAGTGACTTTCACTATGGGCACTGCTGCCAAAAAAAACGGAATACATACAGCTTATTGGAATCAACAGAAGGAAGTGTCATTTCCATGACTGATCAGTGTAATGGTCAACTCAAGTCAGAAATGGATCAACAGTACCAGTAGTGATTAGAACATCTTACAGGTATCGAGAAGTACCATTAAATTACAATATGCCAATAGTTGAAGGCTATGTCAGAGCCAAGAAAGTAAACGTTCTATGAGACTCTAGGTGCATTAGTGCAGCAATGGAAACCAATCTATCATCTGGTGACTAGATGATGGACAAAGTACGCCTGTGTGTACTAACTGATGGGACAGTGAAAAAAAAATCTCCCATAGTAAAAATAAAAGTGGATAGTCCATATTATGTAGGAGATCTTGAAGCCATATGTGTATAGAACTTGATGATTGGATACAGAAGAACGAGATAGAAAGATGAGGCTTAACATCTGCAGTCATCACAAGAGCTTGAGAGTAAAATATCAAACCTTTAAAGTATCTTAAAGTGACATCCTGAATATTGGTTTATGGTAGCTGAAAGAAGTGCAGAAGAGAGAACTTTCACTGCAGAAACTTTGAGGCAATGCCCGAGATGAAGTCAAGCAAAATAAAACATGGTAAAAAGACTTACAAAACAGAAGATCGAAAAGGAGTATTGAACCAGAACTGGTCCTTGATTAGCTCTACATAAAATTCAAAAGGGACCCAATTTATAACAAGCATAATTAATTATTTATCAATTTAGAAAAAGGCTTCATTCCACATCAGTTGTAATTTTGTATTAATTCGTAAATTTTACTCCTACTCTGTGTGGTTTCTTAGAAACAGTTCTCTTTATCATATTGTTCAAAGTACTTGCAAAAAGTAATTATTACAAAGCTTAGTAAATTATATCCTCTAGTGAAATATTTCTAAAATATCGATTACGAGTAAAAAATCTGGCCAATCAAAATATCGAGCAAATCCAGCTCAAAGCCACATAATTGGTTTTTCAAACTATGAGAATCAAACTCTAGATTTTAGCGTTGGAAGACCTTAATATAAATCACCAGAATACTACACTCTATTTACTTTTTATGAATCCAAAGTAAAAGTTTTCAGATGAAAAGATTGCTTTAAAACTGATAGTTTGACATTCGTCAAAAAATACTTTCAGTATTTAACCATTCCACTCTATCTCTTTATCAAAACTCTTTACCGCATACATAGAACACACACACACAATTATAAATGTGTAGAATGGTATTTTAGAGTTAAAAATAATAACTATGTTAATAATTTATGGAATGAAAATTACAATGACATCATAAAGTGTCTTATGAAAAATTAGCTTGAAAGTAGCACGTGATGGCGTGAAATTGAAATATATTAAAAGAAAAAATATTTAAGTTTTCATAATTACTCTCAGTACCCCTATGTGGCACAGCAGTGTGTTTGCGGGCTTACAGTGCTAGAAACAGCTTTGTGCTTAATTTAAAACAAGTTTACTACCTGAAATATCCCCCACTGGTATAGCGGTTAGTTTACGGATTTACAATGCTGAAATCAGGCGTTCGATTCCCCTTGGTAGACTCAGCAGAAAGCCCAATGTGGCTTTGCTATAAGAAAACACATACATGCCATCTGAAGCACTCAATATTTTTAAAATTTAGAAAAATTATTAGTTATAAAAACATCTCTCTGTTTATTGTAAGCTGAATGGCAAGAATAAGTGCATCATTGACAACTTTCTTGGAGGCTTGCTTCATATTATTATTAATTATCTTATTTCTATTACAAATCCAGTGAACCGGAAGATACCAAACTTTCAACTTGAGGAGCTTCAAGACTTTAGGCAGCATGATCAAAAACCAAGTCCAGTGAACCAGAGGATATCAGATCTCTCGCATAAGGGACTTCAAGGCCTCAGGTAGTATAGTTGAGGGCCTAGTCCAGTGAACCGGAAGATACCAAACTTTCAGCTTGAGAGACTTCAAAGCCTTGAGAAGCACAGCTGAAGATCAAGTCCAGTGGACCAGAGTATACCAAACCTCCAGCTTGAGGGGCTTCAAGACATAAAGCAGTATAGTTAAAGACCAAGTCCAGTGAACCAGAGGATACCAAACCTTCAATTTGAGGGACCTGAAGACCTGCGGCAGTAGGCTAATTATCTTAGATTTTCTAAGATAATATATACGTGTTAAACTTGGATCAACTAGTGTTTTAGTTGGCATAACTATAAAACTTATACCTCTGAAAAATTGCAACTACACTAGTGGTTTGAATGACATCGTTGGGGATATCTTGCAAGGTATGACTGTTTCAAGGCGAGTTATAAATCTCATGTGTAGTTCACCAAAACCTTGTACATCCATCGAAAGATGGTAGTACAAAAAATGATAAGACAAAAAATCCGCACTAATTGCTTGGAAAGCTAGTACTTCTATACAAACTGGTAGGCCTAAAGAAAGCTAGTACTTCTATACAAACTGATAGGCCTAAAGAAAGCTAGTACTTCTATGCAAACTGATAGGCCTAATTAGAGCACGAATAATGCTGAACTTACTCCAGGAAAATCGCAATCGAAGGAGCACAAAATCATCTCAAACAACCAGCAGAAGGCAAGGTGTAATACTCATAATAATGACCAAGATTCAAGCTCAATTCTAACTGGGATAAAAGTTCAATTGGAGATGCTCAAGAAAGGTAAGCATCTGATAATATCGATAGTCACAGAACTGAAAGCAGCCTATAGATCAAAATGTATCATTAAAATGAATCTAAGATTGATTAAAATTTGCCTTATTTGGATAGAAAATGTTTGTTTTTTCAGAAACGCCTCAAATTAAAAAGAGGAAGTTGGACTCGACAGCCATCGTGAATGACGTTACATCAATCTCACACCAAAACAACTGCAGAGATTGTAATACCCATAATTTGACAGACGAGGATTTGAGTTTAGGTTCGGTGTCAAACAATGAAGTCTTTGGAGCAGAAAATTAATTGCAAATTAGCTGATGCAGTTAAAAATTTGCTTGAGTTTGGCATGACATTAGTGTCAAGAAAGACAAGTATAAGCCAATATTTCCACCAAAACATTGTACTAGGCGAAATATTGTTAGAGTTAATTATGGCATTCTTAATGACGACAAACGAGAACAAAACAACTGATGCATTGCTGAAGAAAATCCAAAAGGCAGTTTTTAAAGGATTCACTGAAATGATGCTAATAAGATATATTCGGATGCAACAAGGACAATCAGATATCACCAAAATGTTGTGATAATTGAATGACGTTATTGCTCTGGTGATGATGGTCCTCGTGAACTGGACCTTAGAATGAAATCCATATTGAAGGAACAATTTAGGCCAAAATATAAAAGCTTAGTAAGTGAAACAATCCCTGTAATTGAGATACTGTTTGGTGCTGAAGTCAGTAGGTGAGACCAAAAGGTCAAACAAAATTGACAGGAAAGAAAAGATAAAATACTTGTAATTGTCAGCCTCACAATAAATCAGAAATACATGTAAAGTTTCACAAATCAAATTGGCCTTTTTAAGGTATAGTCACAGTAAACAGCATCAACCATAATTTAGTTCACGCTTCATTGCATAAATATATTTGACAAATGTCTACTACTCTATTTACATTCATAAGGATCACCAGAAGTTTTTAAAATTTATGTTCCCTAGAGTTCTGTACAAATTCATGGCTGTGCCTAATGGCTTGACTTTTGCCCCTAGAATATTTACTGTGCTTCTAAAATCTGTACTTGCACGACTCAGAGGAAAAGATATACTTGCACTGCCTATTTGGATGACATCTTTCTTGTGAGGGACATTGTTACAATGTTATGACAATCTGAAAAATAGTTTAAATATTCTTCGTAACATAATTTTTCTCCCCTTGTCAATAGTGATAGATTGGTTGCATTGCCCACTAAACAAATGGAACATCTAAGCTTTATCCTGAACTCACATGCCAGTTAGTCTTAATGAGGAGAAAATACGAAGGCTTTTGGCTAGAGAGTTATTTAAAGGCAGGGGAGTCTCAATCAGAGAGATAGTTAAAGTCACTGCCAAACCAAATGCTTGTTTCCCAGCTGTTAAATACAGTCTGCTAAATTATAGGCCATTAGAACTTGACAGATTACAGGCTTTGAAGCTGAACAAGGGCAGTTTTGATAAACTGATGCGTTTGTCAAAGAAATCAATAATCTGTTTGCAATGCTGGATATCAAAGGCTAGAATATATTATAAGGTAATTCTTCTATTATTGCAAAAACTGCTTAATCAAACGATGATTGGGGAGCATGTAGGCTAGACTATGAAACTATAGGGTGAATTTTGGCCAATCAAGATCTTTATAAACATATTAACTATTTATAATTAAGAGCTCACCTTCTTAGGATTGCAACCTTTGCGTAAGGAAGTTAAAGATACACATATTCTAAGTCAATTAGACAATGTTACAATAGTAATTACATATGTAAAAAATATGGGACATTGTCAAAGCTTAAGTTATAATAAAGTGGCTGTTGATAATTTGAGAGTGGTGTATGAAAAATATCAATTGGTTGAGTGCTACTCACGTACAAAGAGTGTGTAACGTTGAAGCAGATAAGGCCAGTTGTAAATTCAATAACAATACTAAATGGCAGCTAGATCCAACAATTACATAATTCAGAAATTTGGTAGCTATCTATTGAAATGTGTGCCTGTAGAATAAATAAACAAATGTTACCGTGTGTTTCATGGCATGCCGACTTCGAGGCTATTCCAGTTGATTCATTTTACCTGGGTTGAACTTAATTTGATCCAGCTGATATTTTTTCACCTTTCAGTTTGTCGGGAAAAATAATCAGTAAATTGTAACAGAATACAGCAAGATCCATTGTCATGTCTCCCAAACAGCCAATTTAAACTCGGTATCCCAGACTATAGCAACTTCTTCAGGCCAAACCTTTATCTCTTCCCAGAATAAAGACACCACTGTGGCTACCTCAAATCCGGGAACACGTTACCCCTTGTGAGGAAAGATAAAACTATTGGTCTGTTGCTCATTAGTCAAAAATTATAAAAAAACAAGGTGCTTCACCTTATGCACAACAAAGTATTGCAAAATCTTGGAGAATTGCCACTAAAAATAGTATAATGTGTATATTCAGAAATGAACAGATTGTGCTACCAATTTTTCTTGTGATTTATTAAAACCAACATTCGTTAGTGTGTTTCATTTCTTGGCCCATTTGTTTGATTCAGGACTCGGATACTCCGACTTTAACACTGCCATGTCTGCCCTTTCTTTAGTGAGTACCCTAAAATATGAATCTCATGCCATAGGAGATCATCCACTTGCGCAAAGATTTAATAAAGCTGTCTTCTAACACAAACTGATCTTACCCAGATATAATGAAACTTGGTATGTTATAATTGTATTAAATTATTCAAACACTTTAAATTCCGCTTATAAATTGTCACTGAAGGACTTGACTATGAAATTGGTGACTTTGATGCTGCTTGTCACAGTTACTACACGCCAGGAAGTGAACTCCATGAATATAGATCATATAATAATATGATAATCAGGTATAAAGTGTAGCGTTGCAAAAATTGTTAAATAATCGGACCATGGAAGATCTCAGACAAATCTCATTTTGCTTGTCTTTTCTTCTGCTAGAGGGTTATGTATTCTCACTTATATGAAAGAATATTTTCATAGGCCAGGATATATTAACACTAGCCAATCAGTGTTTGTTGGTTATTGTAAACCCTGTGAAAGTGTTGCTTGTCCCACGATTGCAAGATATGTTAGAACAGTCTTGGAGAAAGCTGGTATAAACACACAGATCTTCAGAGCTTAAGAGTACACGCTAAGTATAAATACACAGATCTTCAGAGCTTAAGAGTACACGCTCAGTGTGAATACACGGATCTTCAGAGCTTAGAGTACATGCTCAGTTGTAAAAAGTGCTGCAGATTGGCTAATGAACCAGTGGGTGATGTTTTTAAAGTAGCAAGATGAACAAAAGATTGCAATGTTCCAAATTTTTACAATAAAACTATTTGAGACCCAGAATTATATGCCAGGTCAATTTTAACTGTTCTCTATAGTGTAGCTCCTCGCTAGTACAGCGGTATGTCTACGGATTTACAACGCTAAAATAAGGGATTCGATTCACCTCGGTGGGCTCAGCAGATAGTCCGATGTGGCTTTGCTATAAGAAAACACACACATAAACACACACTCTGTAGTGTAACAGTTTAAATATAGTGTAACAGATTGGGAAAGTACTACTGTAGTGTGAACTTCATATAATTTCTTTAAGCCTACATAACCACAATTACGTTATTATTTAGTTGGACTTCACGTAATCTCAGTAGGTTTATGTACTCACAGTTCTGATAACATTTATATTTAGATGAACATTAGGAATTTAATATTCATGAATCAAACAAACGCCATACTTGATTTAGTTACTAGATTATAATATTATTCAAAGTAGTTCACAAAATTTATTTTGCGAATGGCATTTCTGAATTAATAAACATATTTGTATGCAATTGTGCGTAACTGTTTTTATGTTAGTCGGCTCAAGTGGGTTTTGAAGTCTCGTCAGATCTTGTAGTGCAGCATTATGGGATAGAATTCAAAATTAAATAAGCCTTACCTGTAAGGTTGAGTTTGATTGTAATTTATTCGGTAATGCCAAGCACAAAAGATTATATGCCCATTTTTTATTTCCGCATCCAGACTTTATGAATGTTCTGCATGTGCCTTTTTGAATGATGCTTCCAGTACACATGCGCAATCTTGTTTGATGTTTTGTGCTTTGTGTTATGTAATAGAATTACAGTCAAACTTCACCTTACAGGTAAGATGCGTTTACTTTTCGATTAGTAGAGTTTGGGTACGAATTGGTAACATAACACCCCACACCTAAAACCGTTTCGGTGAACACATCTACGACAATAAATCTTAAAAGGTTATTAGACTTTTCTGTTAGGTTCAGTGTCCTTGAATTTTTAGCATATTACCGCTCAAAACAGATTATTAAAATAAAAACAATGGCCAATTATAACAGAAAATACAACTGTTCTTGTTTATGCTAACGTTTCGAGATTAGAATTTTATCGGGGCAAACAAGACAATTGTTAAACTGATTCTAGAAAACATTTCACATTAATTCGATGTCCCAATTCTTACGTTGGTTTTATTTATAATATAATTTTACAACAATTATGCTTATATGGTCTTGCTTAATTTCCAAAATAATTCGAGTATGCTTTGTTTGTTTTTGAATTTCGCGCAAGGCTACTCGAGGGCTATCTGCGCTATCCGTCCCTAATTTAGCAGTGTAAGGCTAAAGGAAAGGCAGCTAGTCATCACCACCCACCGCCAACTCTTTGGCTACTCTTTTACCAACGAATAGTGGAATTGACCGTCACATTATAACGCCCTCACGGCTTAAAAGCCGAGCATTTTTTATGCCAGGGGGATTCGAACCCGCGACCCTCAAATTACGAGTCGAACGCCTTAACCCACCTGGCCATACCGGGCATCGACGGATAAACACGTGAGTTTCTAAATGTAAAGTATATTATACTGGCAAAACATAAAAAGTAAACAAACACGGTTATAAAAAGTTACGAATTTTAAAATAAAGTTTGGATCATGCTATAAAAAGTAATAAAACAAACATTAAGACACAATCACAAAAGTAATCCTTACTTTGGCAGCTTTATACACTTATCTGTAGGTCAAAGTAAGGGTTAACTTTTATAAATTTCTGATTGAGATTTTAATTTGTGTATGTGTGTTCTTATAGGAAAGCCACATCGGGTTGTCTGCTGTGTTCATCGAGGGAAATCGAACCCCTGATTTTAACGCTGTAAATCCGAAGACTTACCGCTGTACCATCTGGGGACAATTTAATTTTTGTAGCCCTCCGCTAGTACAGCGGTATGTCTCCGGATTTACAACGCTAAAATCAGGGATTCGATTCCCCTCGGTGGGCTGAGCGGATAGCCCGATATGGCTTTGCTATAAGAAAATTTGTTTGTTCGTTTTGGAATTTCGCACAAAGCTCCTCGAGGGCTATCTGTGCTAGCTGTCCCTAATTTAGCAGTGTAAGACTAGAGGGAAGGCAGCTAGTCATCACCACCCACCTCCAACTCTTGGGCTACTCTTTTACCAACGAATAGTGGGATTGACCGTCACATTATACGCCCCCACGGCTGGGAGGGCGAGCATGTTTGGCGCGACTCGGGCGCGAACCCGCGACCCTCAGATTACGAAGCGCACGCCTTAACGCGCTAGGCCATGTCAGGCCCTACTATAAGAAAAAAAACACACTTAATTTTTGTAAAAGTCTTAGTTATCAGGGATATGACTATAGCGAAAGTTTATATATGTGTTTATTTAATGTACATATAAAAAAAACCTGAACAAATATGTTGGAAAAAAATGTATTTTTTAGCGAAAAGTAGGGATCTCTAGTTATTCATAAAATTGATACAAGAAGAAAACGGCAATAAAAAGACACACAAATAATGTGACAGTGGTTGTATATATTTTAAAATTATTGAAAATCATTTTAAAATTTAGTATTGCTTGTTTGTGTTCCTATCATTGCAGCATTTATTTTGTTTTGGATACGTCTTGCAAAGTGCCTTACAACATTTGTTTTGGATACGTCTTATAAAGCGTCTTGCAACATTTATTCTGTTTTGGATACGTCTTATAAAGCGCCTTGCAACATTTATTTTGTTTTGGATACGTCTTATAAAGCGCCTTACAAAAGTATTCAACCCTCCAAGTTTCCACTTTTGTTGCTATCTGAGCTTGCACTCATGAAACATTGAAATGGAACTTTATATTAAAATCTATAAAACCTACTTCGAAATGAAAAAGTTGAAAAGCGCTGATGTGATGTAAATAAGTTAGATTTTCAAAGAAAATTAGAATATTCTCAACTGCATAAGTATTCAACCTCTTTGCTAGGGCAACCTCAAGTCAGTTGAAGTGCAAAATATTACTTTGGAAGGTCACAAAATTACTGTAATGGTCTCTGTTTATGTGTAATCAAAGTACTTAACTTGAACTCAAAGTAAAGGCATCTTTCAAAGTCATAACTCAAAGACCAAGGAACTTTCAAAGAATGTCAGAGATAAATTAATAAAGAAGCACAGACTTTTAAAAAGTCACTGGTTATCCCTCTGAGTACGATCAGGGACATCATTAAAAAGCGTAATGTGGTCCATACCACCTAGTCACTACCTAGATCAGGTCATACTTACAAGCTACGTAGTCTGACTGCAGGAAACTGGTTAGGAATGCCACTGTGAACCCAACAGTTACTTTAAAATATTTGCAAAGTGCCAACCTGAGATGAGAGTCAGAGCTCGTACATCAACAATATCCTAGTCCCCACACAAAGCTAGTCTGAATGAGCGAATTGCAAGAAAGAAGCCATTACTGAAATAAAATAATCTTAAATCTCATATGGATTTCGTGACAAAACATTTAAATGACATTACAGACCTCTTGTAGAAGGTTTTGTGTCACAAAATACAAAAATTGAGTTTTTTTTTCTTCATTCTAAGCATAACGTCTGGTGCAAGCCCAACACAGGATATCAGCTAGTCAACACCATACCAACTGTAAAGCATGGTGGTAACAGCATCTTGTTATGGGGATGCTTCTCATCAGCAGGGTTTAGGAAGCTTGTCAGGATTGAGTGAATGATGGATGGTGCAAAGTGCAGGCGAACCTAGAGAAAAACCTGTTTGAGTCAGCCAACAATCTACAAATAGGTTGAGAATGCACACTTCAGCAAGACAATGACCAGAATCACGAGGCCAAATCTACATTAAAGGGGTTTCAAAAGACGAAAGTGAACGTCCTGGAATATCCCAGTCAAAGTCCTGTCTTGCATCCAATAGAAAATTTGTGGCAAGACTTGACCGTTAAGGTCCATCAAAGATTCACAATGAACTTGTCAGAATTGGAGCAGGTTTGTAAGGAAGAATGAGCAAAAATTACGTTGTGCAAAGATGATAGAGACCTATCCATAAAGACTCACAGCAGTAATTGTTGCTGATTTAGGAAGCTCGGTACTTAAATTTCATTTTATAATTTTCCTAGAAGGTTTACAAACGTTCAACCTTCTTCAAACATAACAGTGTTACGTTTGATCATTATAATTTTGAATAACAATGTAGGCATTAAAAATTATTTACATTATTTGTATGTCATCAAAATCTGATATTATTTGGAGGTGATGTATTTCAAAGACAGTTGGTATGAGTATTAAAACTTTAATTAAAATAAAGTACAGAAAGTTTCGACCTTCTTGGGTCATCTTCAGGTTAAATTAGGAATGGTTAGCGTAAATAGCCCTCGTGTAGCTTTGTGCAAAATTCAAAACACAAACAAGAATGATAGAACTGAATAATTGTCTCTCTACTTCATAATACATGAACATTACTGCAGGGAAAACTTTTAATGACCAAAATACATTTTAGAAGGTATAACATGATTATAGTACAACAATTTTATTAAAAAGAGTAAAAAGTTTACTCGATTAATTTATCTGCTTGATAATACGTGTTTTCACTATAAGCAAATTAACAAACCCGGGTTGAGTAGCTGCAGATTTAAGAGCTTACAATGCTAAAATCAGGGGTTAGATTCCCTGCGGTGGACACAACAAATCAATCAACAAAGCCCACAAAACCTGTGTGTATTCATACTATTTACTCTGTTTTTATTAAGTAGATTATCTGAAATTATGTTCATCTTATTGGTTCAGCGGAAAATCTGAGAGTTTATAACGCAAAAGCTCGGGTTTCGATACCTATTTTGAATACAGCACTATATATCACTGTGATGCTTTGTATATAAATACAATAAATAAACTTTGAATTTCTTATTGAAAATACTGCTATGTCCAAACTATGTAACAAAAACAAATTATTATGTTTCTTCCTTAACTTTTGCTACAGAATAGTATCACTGGCTACTGTTCACAGAAATATATTCAAAAATGGTACCACAAATAAGATATTGAGGCTACTTGTACAACTTCACGATTAAATGATTGGTAACTGAACAGTTAACATTGATCTAATACTTCAGTAGCTTTATAATTACTGAATGAACTAAAAACTGACTCTGAGCTTCACTGATTCTCATATCCTTGTTTATATGAAATTCTGGATAGTCTAAGGCTAGTATTGATAAACTTTCTATATCTAGCATTATTATTACATTAAAACCTGTCTAAGCAGTGTAAGATTAGAGGAAAGACAGCTACCATCACCACCCACCGCCAACTTTTAGGCTACTCTTTTACCAACGAATAATGAGATTGATCTAACATTTAACGCCCCAACGGCTAAAAAGACGAGCATGTTTGGTGCGACAGGTATTCAAACCCGCGACCCTCAGATTACGAGTCGAACGCCTTAACCCACCTAGCGATGCTGGGCCAAATATTAATAAATTCTCGGACATTTTGTTGCAGTACGTATTGAGTAAATGTAGTCTATTCCTTTCTCTGTCGTCATTATTTTTGCAGTTAAATTAGATCCATGATTTGTAGAAATATATTTGTCTTTTAAGTACAAAATTCTACTCTTTAAAAATTCTCACAAAAAAAATAAATTCCTATCTTCCCTAATTTTACAATTTAGGGAAAATTTACTATGGGTAATAGGTAAAAGTGAAAATTCGTGCTGTTTCAAAAATGTAAGGAAGAATCAACTTCCTGTGGAATGGAAAGCGAATAATAAAGCGTGGATAACAAGTGCTATATTCGAGGAATTTTTGAACAAATTAAACAAAAGAATTGAACAAGAAAATAGGAATATTCTACTTTTCCTAGATAATGCAACTTGTCACAAAAGTTCAACTTTCAAATATTCGTTTAGTCTTTCTACCTCCATGTACAACATCAGTTCTACAGCCACTAGATAATGGAATTACACAGTGTATAAAATTGAAATACAGAAAACTGATGCTACAGCATATTATTGCAAACATGGACGACTGTAAGGAAGTATCTGAAATGACCGTGAAAACTGATGTGTTAGATGCAATTGCATTTTTAAGTCATTCAATCAAATGCATAAAAGATGAATGCGCAATAAAGTGCTTTCAAAACTGTGAATTTATTCTTGATAATGACGGAGATTGTGGAGAAATTGTTTGTTATGACGTTTTTAGTGAAATCCAAACTCTGAGAAGATTGAAGCAGATGATTCTGTGAACGCGGAAAGTTTTGTGAACGTTGAAAGGAATGTTTTAACAGAAACTGATTTAAAATCTATAATAGAATTGAAAGATGGTAACAGTGTGAAAGATTCAGAAGATGATCAAACTGGTAAAGATAGTGAGGAAATAGAAATTTCTGCTTCATCGCAAGTGTTAAGTTATGTTAACACTATCAAATTGTATTCAAAAATGAATGGGGAAAATGAACTTCATGAAAAGGCCGTAGAATCGGCTTGCTCTTTTAACCGCATGAGAAAGCTCATTAAAAGAAACGAAACAGTTGAAATTGGACACTTACTTCAAATAAATTTGATTAAGATTTTGTGTACTTGTGTATATTTTGAATGTCTATTTTTGTTCTTATTCTAATAAATACAGCATAAACAGTGTAATAACTTTATTCACAAACGTCTTACTTCCCTTAAGTCAAGCAAGTATAACGTTCCGCTCAAAAATCGTATATAATTAAGGAAATGCATGTTCATTATGTCTGAGCCGAAATTTTTACTCGTACCTGTGCGATTCCGCCTTAGACAGGTTTTTCTGTATCAGGTAAATTTAAAAAGAAAATTTATTTATGATGCTTTAAAATATTTTTTATATTTATTCCCCTCAGTGGCACAACAGTATGTCTGCGAACTTACACTGCTAGAAATAGGTTTTCGATACCCATGGTTGGCAGATTACAGAAAGATAACTCTTTCTGTAGCAATGCGTTTAATAAAAAATACTTAGATTTATTTAAAAGTTGGTATGCTAATTCACGAGATGGCGCTAAAAGATTTTGTTTTGTTTTTTTAAAATTAACTTTATTTCAGGGCCATCATGCTTGTGGGATTTACCGATTTAGCGTAATACTAGTTATAGTATTTTATTTGATTTGATTCTTATTTGAAATTATTGGTTATATGGGAAATATTTTGCAAATTTGTTAATTCTGCAAATTGGCAACGATATTGAAGATTCACTTCGTTGAAACCAAAAGGTAGGACAAAAGGTCGCCAGAATTCCAAAATTGTTAGTTAACTTTTGAGTTTCACAACTTTTAGTTTTGAATTTGCTTACAAAACTTTGGAAGTTAAGCATGCCTAGTTATATGACCAATGACACCCGGCCAAGGACCCAACTGTTTACTTTTAAGATTCATAATAATCGTTGTAACAATAATTATTTTGTAACGCTAATATAAACAATCAATGCGTTTGCTTAGTTTCAAATATATACGTTAGTGTTAGATGTTTTTATTTATAGGTTTCATTTTCATTAAACTGTTTACAATGAGGAAAGTCTAACATAAAAATATTAGTTTTTAGAAGGAAAAATGTATCGGTGTTAGTATTAACACTGAAGGAAACATAATTCATAATTAAAATACTGAATATTCAACACATTTATGAAGTACTAATATTTGTAATTGTATACCAAAAGTAATTTTGTATGTATGGCCTTAAAAATTAAAGAACAGAATAATAACAAAATATAAACATAAAAGACTGAAATAATTGAAGAAACAGCCTGTATTTTAAAACCAGAATAATAATTTTTTTTCATGTTTGTTCATTTACAAGTTAAAGTACATGAATATATTTTCCTAGATAATTTATTTGATAATTTGTTGCATATGAACTACTACAGTGTTGTGTTATTAAGGATGAAATTGGTTTTAAGACATTTTTATATAATGATAGCATGATATGAACAGTAAAATTGTTAAAAGTATTCCATTCAAAACTTATTTATAATATAACAGGCTTTAAATCATTTAGTAAACTATCTCTTTGAAAGTGTAAAATGTCTGAAATCATTTCATTAGCAAGTGCCAGGTTCATCTAACTTTTCATATACTTACCACAAACGTAATCAAGTCATAACCTCATAAGCATAATTTTACAAGATGACTAGAAATTCTTAATTTAAAAATGATAATAGGGATTGTTAAAAAAAAGTACAGAAAAAAGTTGAATCAAAATGCAAATATAATATTTTTAAGCCTACAACCAGAGACTTTAAATAAAGTAAACACACTAGGCTGTAAATAGTGTCTACATTATATTCTCAAACTACAAATTTTGACTACACTAAAGTACTGCATTAACATTTGTTTAGTACTGCATTTGTGGAACACTGGATTTGTTTTAATTGCAGACAGTAAAGGACTTAAGAGATATTCATTAGTACAAAAAACAAAACAAAAAGTTGCTTGAATTAGTTTCAAAACAGCCCTGTGATATACTCAACACTCCATTCATTAATACTGTCCAGGTTTCAATAAAATATTCTTATCCATTGTTTCTCTGTTTGGAAGAGATGCTGTTATAGATGTACACATTATTTACTGTAATAAAACAAAGTTATTTAAACTAGAATAGCAGTGCTTAAGTAACATCTGTGTTTCTGTGATGGTTAAGTAGCTTATGTTGGTGCAAAGAACTTAAAAGAAAATGTATAGGGTGGAAATCAACTTAAAAATAGCCCTCTAACCTTCCTTCCTAGGAGTTTGTTTAGTAGCTGTGCTCAGATTTTGGCACAGTATACCTTAGCATTTTTTCCTTTAGGCTTGGGTGTTTGAATAGTTTCAAAGAGAAACTTGACCAGTTCCAATGAAAAACTGATAAAATCTCTCCTTTTTGCAAAAATCAAATTTAAAATAATGTATATGATCTGTGGAGGAGTTTTAATAGGTGTGCCCAGGTTTGAATAAAATATTCAGAGGTGTTTTTGTTTTTCTGTTGGTCTTTGAAACAAGAATGATATGTTATGAAGATGAAATGGATAAATTTTATCAGATAATTGGAAAATCAACTTTTCTGTTATTATTAATACTTTACATAACATATAACATAATGTTTTGGGACAACATATGACCTAGTGATCCATCTTGGCTGTTCCATCCTTTAAACTAAATTAAAATAATTAGAAAAAAGAAAAATATGTTAAAGCTAGCCCTTATCATTCATACATTTACCAGTCTTTTGTTTCATCCTTGTTAGGGACAAGGTGCTTTTCTGAAACCTTAGACACTAAGGTAATTATTACAGAAACACTGTGATAAACCAACCAGTAGTTCATTGGAAATTATCAGTTAAAGTTATGTGGTTTGCTTAGATACTGTTTTCCAGTGAAGATACTATTTTCAACACAATGCTCTGAAACACAACCCACTTTTGTTGTGTATAAAAACATAATTTATGAAACGTTGTGTGTAATGAAGCTTTCTTTCTGATTTTCATAATTTCAAAAATTGTTTTATATTTTAGATCATACTAACTTAAAAACTTCTACTCTGGTGAAATTCTTCATCTTTTTGTTGGCATGGAGAGTTTTGTTGAGTTCATCTTACATTATACAGGGTGTTCGGAAAGTCACTGTGCACTTATATATTTATTAACAGACAAGTTTCAATATAGAATACAGGAGGTAAATATGAATGACAATTGTAAACAGTGTTGAAAGTGACTGTCGTTGGCATCAATATAGGTCTGGATCCTTCTTATTTTGTTTCTAAACACCACTATTAGTTGCTGGCTTGCAATAGACTGAATGAATGCTGTTATCACAAAACTGCACAGTGACTTTCCGAACACCCTGTATTTCTGAACAACTAACCTCATCTTGATAATCCATTCATTGTTATTGTCGTGCAAGCTCTTGAAAGTAGTAGATTTATTATCAGTGCACTTAATTATGTTAATGAGACGTGCATCCAGTTTTTAACTCTGAAGGCTTAAAATGCTCAAAACTGAGTTTTAATACCTGTGGTGAGTGTAACACAGATAACCCATTGTGTAACTTTGTATTCAACTGTAAACAAAAACATTTTATTTACCGTTCATGTTTTTGTCAACCATTTTGTTTGTTTAAATCATAAAGGTTCCAGTTGTGTACATCAAATAACTTACTTAACAAAAAATGTTATTGAAATCAATAAAAATTTTGAAGTATTCACAGAAAAATATATCAGCATCTTTACATTGTACAGATAAAATTAAGCATAGTTGTTAGGACTAGTTTTTTGTTTTTGTTTTACCAGAAAAATTTCATTATTTATGTGATGATAAATGTATCTTCCTATAGAGATTTTCTTAACTCATGATGATAAGATTAAAATTTTTTGATTAAAAAACAAATGACTAAGTTTTCATCAAACAAAAATTATATATTTTGAACAAGCTTTACTACATACGGTTCTGTAATATATCCATGTCATCAAAGTGCAAAAACATCATAAACATAATGAAATCTCTTTTTCTACACTTTTCCTGTATTTTTAAGTTTTAAAACATCAAACAATTTGTCTTATTACTGACACTTACCCAAAGTTTTATCACATGTTGGTTCATGCTTTATATATGGTTAGTTTGGTTATACTCCATTTAGGGTTAATTAAATTGTACAAATAATGCTTTGAACTACATTATTTACACATTCTTACATGCTTCTACATTTTTACAGGTCATTAAATACTGAGTAAATATATTAGATATAATAATAATGCTTTGGGTCACATTATCTATAACTGTTTTTTACTTATGTGTACGTATTTAGAGCATGCTTGTAGCAAACACCTTAATTCCATGTGGCAAAACTCAAAGACTGTTACTGTTACTAGTGTCATAATTTTATCCCATATTAGTAGAAGATAATACCATAATTCTAGCTATATTAATAAAACATACTAGAATTGTAGCCTGTATTAGTAGAAAAATATACATTTTTTACCCTAGGAATAGGTACTGTGAAATAGAACTGAGTGATTTAAATTATTACTTATAATCAGAAATTACACAGTATGATGTGGCATAAAATAATTGATTAATAGAAATTAAAATATCTTTAAAAAAAACACTCAACTAATTGAAATTTTTTGTTCAAATTATTACGTTTTTCAGCTATTCTAACAAATAATTGGACAAAAATACAGTTAAACGGAGGTAATGAAAATGAAGATTTTCAGTTATTACAGTCTTTGATTGTTCCACCTAACTTAGTAATAATATTTATATTTATTATTATATATTTAATAATATTTAATATTTAATCTTAGGTTCAGTTTTCCATTGCAGCTAAAGCTGCTCCCCCTGTCTTTGTTACAACGAAGCTATCAAGGCTACCTGTCACTATCACTAATTTTTTAATTTCTGACTAGTTCGAAAGCAATTGGCTGACAGAACCAACAGATGATTCTTTGGTTGGTTAAGTCTGTGATATAATATATCAACTTAAATTTTTTCCATTACTGGAAGATGAATACCTTTGCTCATAATATAATATTATATAAGTAGTTGCATATCTATCATCTCTTTTATCATTAAAAAAAAATGATTAAAAATAACAATGTCCTTACTCAACCATGTTGCATTAAAAATAAACATTAGATGTCAGTATCTTTTGCATGATTGGTGGCTATTAATTAATGTAAAAGGTTTTCCGAAGTCAACATGACTGAAACAACAGCAGTGAAGTCAAGGTCTTATGTAATAAAAAATTAAATGACATCAAGGTATTTTTTCATGTTTTGATTTTTATAATACATTAATAATATACCTACAATCTAGATATTTGTTTTGTCAATGTTAGTATTGTCTGGGACACCTACAGCTGTTGTAACATAGATTTGTTAGAGATTTAATTTTTCATTGTTTGAAAGTTATAATACTTCTGAAAGATATGTAACTGTATTGTTGATGTTTAAAATAAGTACAAACAAAAGTGGTATGAAAGTGTAAGTAATAGCTTTAAAACAAGTATGACATTGTTAAACATGATGCCTGCTTTCAATATTTTATTCTTCTAAATATAAATGTAAGTAATTATATGGCTAATTAGGAAATGCATTATGCCTCTACGTCACAGATTGTCTTTTCAATTTCACTTGTGGTAAAAAGAAATAGAAATCTTTAATATATACGTATATACAGTCAATAAACAATTGGTCTGCCATATAATATTTAATTATGAATTCAGTGAAATGTCATAACATTATTCACGTACCTAAATTAATTTAGGTTTCTAAAGGGTGAAGTAAAACAGACTCAAAGCCCCAAAGATGTTTTTACTTTCATATCTCTCACAAAGATATAAGCTTTGAAACCACTGGATTATAACCTGACTGAGCTAATCATTTACAAAGTGTGTTAACATTATTTTAACTTTGACAGTTTTGTTTAAGACAGTATGTGCCAGGCTTTCTTAAGTGCCCTGTTTCATATCTCAAGTGTTCTGGGACATATTTTTCTGAGTATGTACATTACACAAACTTATAATAATTTATAAATGACAGATGCTGAACAGAGCTTTCTAAACACACATAATATGTTGAGTTTGTGTCAAGTATTTCCAGCAAACCACAGAAATAAACAGTGGTGGGTGTTAACAGTGGTGGGTGTTGCCAGCAGAAAAAATTAACTTCAAAGCAACAACACAAACACAAAAAACTGTAAGTATTACTCAAGTCTGTATTATTAGTAAACATTTATGTTTTAAAATTTTTTATTACCTCATTGTCTTATTACTTTTTCACATATAAAAAATATCCAAGATAACATGTTGCCATGGATAGCATGTTGTCATAATCATGCATTCTCCTTTCCAATAGTTTATTTTCCAGACATGAATTACACATTTTTGAATAAATAAAAAGATTAGTCTAAAATCAGTCCAAGAAATATATAATTTGATTTCATCACACCCTAAACACAGGGTGTCATCAGATGTATTAGGTATGTCCATTTGGAGCTTATAATAAAATTATATTTGAAGCTCATGATGGCTTTTACATGTATATTTAGTGTAGATTCTCAAATTATGTCATTTTGTTATACCATTATACACAATAGTTAAGACATTTGTTGTTGTCAATAACTGAACACAAAGTTGAGTGAGTTCTTTTACATGTTTTATTTCAGTTCTGTTTCAGAGGGAAATTTGTAGAGTGCATAACACCTCTCCCACCATATTTAGTTTGCACAGTGTGCAAATGACTAGGGTAGGGCAGACTTGAAATGTATTAGTCACAAATTAGTTCATTTTCCTGCAAGAAAAGTCCTTGAAAGTGGGATTACATAATAGGTGTGTAACTGTATACCTAACATTCTAATGGTGTGACTGGTGGTAGTTTTAGGTTTAACTGACTGATAAATTACAAAGTTGAATGTATGAATGATAATTAGGGGTCTGTTTATAAAAGCAGATTCTTCGATACATGTAAAGTTCCCACAATGGATAAACAATATCACCACATTCATTCAACTCCTTGTATCTCCTTTTTACTTGTTAGTATAATGTCACATTATAATAACAACTTACATTTATGATCTGTGGAAGTAGCCTAATCCAGAGTAACATTTAGCCTGTTACAGCTGGAATGATCGTAGTAATATAAAGGAAATCATATTAATTTCTACACCTGTCTTTGTTAATATACAGAGATGGTATACATTTTAGTGATAGGTTTCATATTTATATTTTTAGAATGGATGGTACACATAGTGGGCACCTGAACTATTATCACAGATAAAAAGGCAGTAGAAGAGAAAAACCGTACAGTTTGTCTGCTTTTTACTATTTTTATTCCAGGTACAATATAATCTGGTAAAGGAAGAACACATATGAAACACAGTACTTATCTTTATCAAGGTATAAAAATATAAGAGAATGTATTCTGACTGTTAGATTATTGGCATCAGGTTTTTAGTAGTCACATTTCAAGAACTGTATTAGTCATACTTATATAGAAGGTATCGTTCAACATCTTCCAGTTGAAAAATGGACACTTAAGAAAACCTAACCAATATATAGTAGATACTGTGATTAGTCTAAAACATTCAATGTGTTCTTTCAATATCCAGGTGTTCTGATAGTTATCCAATCAATGAAATACTCAACATTTGTACACATTTGTCACTGATCTCAGTAAGAAAAGTTGCACATTATTGGTCCCCAGTACCACATTGTTCTGCTTATATAGTCACCTAATTCTATCAAGACTGGACCAAGTCACCTATATATATATGTATGTGTGTGTGTGTTTCCTTCCCAAGGTTTTATCCATAATTCAGTTTATTTTTTCATGTAAAAGGTACTGAAAATGTGGTTAAATACCAGTAACTGATTTTACTTATCAGGCAAATGAATACTTAGTCAATGTGAAAAACCTGGTAATTTGGATATTCTTCAAGCTGCTCAACACTAAAGGCAAATGAGACTTTTGTCAGTTACAGTTTTTATATTCTCTGGTTGATAACAAAGTGGTTGAGTAACTGTGTAGTGATAGACTCAAAACTTAAGGTTCCAACATTGTTATAAACTGGCTTAGAAACATGTAGAACAGTACTGAATTGTCTGGAGTAACAAACCTGGAAAAGTGTACCATGTATTCTTGCAACAGATGACTGATAGATAAATGAGCCTTTTATTTACACAAGCTTTTGTTGGTTGCACATGTTAAAACGTGTTATGTTCATAATCCTTCACAGTGTTCACCAGACATCATCAGTTGGTATACAAGAACTGAGGTTAATGGAATTTAATTTGAAAAATAACCACACAAGAATCCGTAACCCTAGTAAACCAGGTCAAAATATTCAGCAGAAAGAACAACATTAATAGATAAAATACACATTATTAAACATAACCCTATTTTTAATAAATACAGAGATGTTCATTTATATTTATATTAATTCCTTTATCTATTTTACAAGAACATATTTCAGTACTTAGATTCAGTCAGGCCTTTAAGTTTTACTTGTTGTTCTTAAACTTGTCCAACTTTAGAATTATTAAAATAATTTAATTCCATATTGTAACACTTAAGAGTAAGAAGGGAAGGTTTCATATTTTGTTGTCACATGATAAACTTTTTGAAACAGGTTTTGAAGTCAATTTTCTATGTTAATTGTAACTACATTTCAATAATTTTAACCCAAAAATATTTAAGAATCAATATATTGTCATTTCTTTACATTTATTTAGGATAATTTATGAAGAAAAAACATTAAGAATGTTGATATTTTCATATCTTCAGCTGCAGAGATTTTATTTTAAATAAAACAATTTTCCATTATTTGTTTTAGATTTTGTCTGCCCATTCTAAAAATGATCCATTTCTGATTTTCAAGGATTTCTCATAATTTTTGTACAGGCTTTTTATAGTACCACATGAAGTGGTTTAATAATATACTAATTAAATATACTTTCAAGACACCTATAAAGAAAGTTCAAATATGATTCAATGGAGCAAGAATTATACTGTGACATCATAATATCAGTTTGTTTTTAGTGCTTTCTGTAAATATTATTTTGTAAATTATGAAATTGTGTTACATTATACCTATTTCAAAGCTGCAGGTATTTCTTCAATAAGAAGGCATCAGCCATCTTGAGATCAGATAACTGGAGATAAGAAAAGCTTATACATTTTAGAGTAGGAAGAGGTTATTAAAAAAAATAGAAGTTTAATATAGCAACAAATGTATAGTGTTTGGAGAAAAATTGTCAGCATAAGATATTAGTGGTTAATGCAAACACTAAAATATATATATATGTATGTGTATGAAACAAAAAACATGACTGGAAATTACAGTATATTTGCTTTTTAATAGATGGTTTTTAATGAGTTACAAAGTTCTTGTCAAATTGAATAACTTAGGTTTAATGTTTAGTGAATATGATAATGAAAAGCAGTGTATTCTGATTGAAGGTAATTTCTGTGTTCATCCTGTTTGAACAATTTACATAAATTAATTAACTATCTATTTCATTAAAATTATGATACATTTCAGTTAATTCACACATGGCCAGTGGGGATTAGTACATATTGTGAAAACAAACATGGTAACTCACTGGTTGACATTAACAAATTATTTACCAAGTAGGAAATGATACTATGTTAATAATAGTACAGTGGCTGATACAGTTATGAAGATGTCACAGTTTGTTTTGTTTCTCATTGTATGTGGAGAGTGAGAGATAGAGAGACATATACTAGTTGGTTAATGAAACATAATTAATAAGCCCATTATGTTGATTAAAAAAGCACCACTAACTGTCCAATTCTACTGTGGAGAACTTTATTATTAATTAGGTGCTCATTTTATAATTCAGTATATTGTGTTGAAAGATTTCTTATTCTGACACACACTTGTTCTTAAATATACACATACTATATTTTGTTTGTTAATGTATTTAAATGTCTTATGCTTTGTGTGTATATAGTTTATTGCTATTGTTACCACTGTATGTAACAGTTACCGTATACTGGTGGACATTCATAAAGGTTTCTTCTCTTTGCTGTTCTATGTAATAAACTATCATTTTAATTTAACTTTACATATCATTTAACCCTGTTTGTTACTGGAGCTGGCATGGCCATGTGTTTAGAGTGCTGTATTTGTACTTTACAGAATGCAGGTTCAAAACCCATCACTAAACATGTTCACCTTTTGAACATTATTATTATAACTTAGAGACAGCTAAGACAGATAGCTAAGGGAGTAGTTCTGTGCAAAATCAAACAAAATATCTTTTGTTAGTATACTTAAAAATCTATCATTATCTATTAAAGAGTTGAAATTAATCATTTTTAATAATTACATATATAACAGTATAGTCTTAAAATATGTTTTCATTATTTAATTATCAGTTTATTCACACAGAGAAACATTATGTCAACTCATTTTGTAGAGAGTTGAAAAATGTCCATTTTTATAGCCACATATATAACAAGAATTATTCTAGATCACACTGTGATTATCTAACATGTGTAAAATAAATCCTGATTAATTGCATTATTATTTGGCCTAAATCATACCTGGTTCTCTCTTCCTTTTGTCAAATAGGAATGAACATAGATAGAGGGGTGGCTCATTTTTAATACTGATCTAGTTACTGGTAGGATAGTACCTGGAACACGTCAGAACTTAAATTCACCACTAGACTGACAACACTTCCTTATGGTACACAAGACAAGATATTTTTTATAGAAACTTGTTTGACAACTTTATGAAACAGTGCTACAGGGTAGCTACAACTGTAGTGTGAAACACTTATTAGAAGGTATGCAACACAACAACTGTAAAACTGTTAATATTTCTGTATTTTAGTCTTCTTGTCAAACATTTTTGGACAAATATTTATAAACCCATTATTGGAAAGTAATGGAAGAAACTATAGATTTTCAACATAAAACTCACTGTTTATCATTCTGTGATAGTGACAGTAACATTATGTGCTGTAATCATTCTGTGATAATGACAGTAACATTATGTACTGTAATCATTCTGTGATAGTGACAGTAACATTATGTGCTGTAATCATTCTGTGATAGTGACAGTAACATTATGTACTGTAATCATTGTGATAGTGACAGTAACATTATGTGCTGTAATCATTCTGTGATAGTGACAGTAACATTATGTACTGTAAGTATTCTGTGTTAGTGACAGTAACGTTATGTGCTGTAATCATTCTGTGTAGTGACAGTAACATTATGTGCTGTAATTATTCTGTGTTAGTGACAGTAACATTATGTACTGTAATCATTCTGTGATAATGACAGTAACATTATGTACTGTAATCATTCTGTGATAGTGACAGTAACATTATGTACTGTAATCATTCTATGATAGTGACAGTAACATTATGTGCTGTAATCATTCTGTGATAGTGACAGTAACATTATGTACTGTAATCATTCTGTGTAGTGACAGTAACATTATGTGCTGTAATCATTGTGATAGTGACAGTAACATTATGTGCTGTAATCATTGTGATAGTGACAGTAACATTATGTACTGTAATCATTCTGTGTAGTGACAGTAACATTATGTACTGTAATCATTCTGTGATAGTGACAGTAACATTATGTGCTGTAATCATTGTGATAGTGATAGTAACATTATGTACTGTAATCATTCTGTGTAGTGACAGAAACATGATGTACTGTAATCATTCTGTTATAGTGACAGTAACATTATGTACTGTAATCATTCTGTTATAGTGACAGTAACATTATGTACTGTAATCATTCTGTGTAGTGACAGTAACATTATGTGCTGTAATCATTGTGATAGTGACAGTAACATTATGTGCTGTAATCATTGTGATAGTGACAGTAACATTATGTGCTGTAATCATTGTGATAGTGACAGTAACATTATGTACTGTAATCATTCTGTGTAGTGACAGAAACATTATGTACTGTAATCATTATGTGATAGTGACAGAAACATTATGTACTGTAATCATTATGTGATAGTGACAGTAACATTATGTACTGTAATCATTCTGTGTAGTGACAGTAACATTATGTGCTGTAATCATTCTGTGATAGTGACAGTAACATTATGTGCTGTAATCATTGTGATAGTGACAGTAACATTATGTACTGTAATCATTCTGTGTAGTGACAGAAACATTATGTACTGTAATCATTATGTGATAGTGACAGAAACATTATGTACTGTAATCATTCTATGATAGTGACAGTAACATTATGTACTGTAATCATTCTGTGTAGTGACAGAAACATTATGTACTGTAATCATTCTGTTATAGTGACAGTAACATTATGTACTGTAATCATTCTGTTATAGTGACAGTAACATTATGTACTGTAATTATTCTGTTATAGTGACAGTAACATTATATACTGTAATTATTCTGTGTTAGTGACAGTAACATTATGTGCTGTAATCATTGTGATAGTGACAGTAACATTATGTGCTGTAATCATTCTGTGTAGTGACAGAAACATTATGTACTGTAATCATTATGTGATAGTGACAGTAACATTATGTGCTGTAATCATTGTGATAGTGACAGTAACATTATGTACTGTAATCATTCTGTGATAGTGACAGTAACATTATGTGCTGTAATCATTGTGATAGTGATAGTAACATTATGTACTGTAATCATTCTGTGTAGTGACAGAAACATGATGTACTGTAATCATTCTGTTATAGTGACAGTAACATTATGTACTGTAATCATTCTGTTATAGTGACAGTAACATTATGTACTGTAATCATTCTGTGTAGTGACAGTAACATTATGTGCTGTAATCATTGTGATAGTGACAGTAACATTATGTACTGTAATCATTCTGTGTAGTGACAGAAACATTATGTACTGTAATCATTATGTGATAGTGACAGAAACATTATGTACTGTAATCATTATGTGATAGTGACAGAAACATTATGTACTGTAATCATTATGTGATAGTGACAGAAACATTATATACTGTAATCATTATGTGATAGTGACAGTAACATTATGTACTGTAATCATTCTGTGTAGTGACAGTAACATTATGTACTGTAATCATTCTGTGTAGTGACAGTAACATTATGTACTGTAATCATTCTGTGATAGTGACAGTAACATTATGTGCTGTAATCATTGTGATAGTGACAGTAACATTATGTACTGTAATCATTATGTGATAGTGACAGAAACATTATGTACTGTAATCATTATGTGATAGTGACAGAAACATTATGTACTGTAATCATTCTATGATAGTGACAGTAACATTATGTACTGTAATCATTCTGTTATAGTGACAGTAACATTATGTACTGTAATTATTCTGTTATAGTGACAGTAACATTATGTACTGTAATTATTCTGTGTTAATGACAGTAACATTATGTACTGTAATCATTCTGTGTAGTGACAGTAACATTATGTGCTGTAATCATTGTGATAGTGACAGTAACATTATGTGCTGTAATCATTCTGTGTAGTGACAGAAACATTATGTACTGTAATCATTATGTGATAGTGACAGAAACATTATGTACTGTAATCATTCTATGATAGTGACAGTAACATTATGTACTGTAATCATTCTGTTATAGTGACAGTAACATTATGTACTGTAATTATTCTGTTATAGTGACAGTAACATTATGTACTGTAATTATTCTATGTTAATGACAGTAACATTATGTACTGTAATCATTCTGTGTAGTGACAGTAACATTATGTGCTGTAATCATTGTGATAGTGACAGTAACATTATGTGCTGTAATCATTCTGTGTAGTGACAGAAACATTATGTACTGTAATCATTATGTGATAGTGACAGTAACATTATGTACTGTAATCATTCTGTGTAGTGACAGTAACATTATGTGCTGTAATCATTGTGATAGTGACAGTAACATTATGTGCTGTAATCATTGTGATAGTGACAGTAACATTATGTACTGTAATCATTATGTGATAGTGACAGAAACATTATGTACTGTAATCATTATGTGATAGTGACAGTAACATTATGTACTGTAATCATTCTATGATAGTGACAGTAACATTATGTACTGTAATCATTCTGTGTTAGTGACAGAAACATTATGTACTGTAATCATTCTGTGTAGTGACAGAAACATTATGTACTGTAATCATTCTATGATAGTGACAGTAACATTATGTACTGTAATCATTCTATGATAGTGACAGTAACATTATGTACTGTAATCATTCTGTGTAGTGACAGAAACATTATGTACTGTAATCATTATGTGATAGTGACAGAAACATTATGTACTGTAATCATTATGTGATAGTGACAGTAACATTATGTACTGTAATCATTCTGTGATAGTGAGGGTAACATTATGGATATTGGATATACAAGACTGTTTAGTGTGTTATTATTTGGTTTATATTGTGACTTAATATTTGATTATTGTTTCTTATCATGAGTGTTGAAGATTAATTGTTTTAAAGATGTTTTTTGTGACAAATGTCTGTAAATAATTCTATGAGTTGTACATTGCATTTGCAGTTTCTTTGTTGTCTGAGCTTTACTAATATTATGGATGTTATGTTGCTCAACTCTTTGGTATTTTTTTTTGCTAACATAATTGGGTATTTGACTTGTTTTGTATATATATCATTTTAAAGCTAGTGGATTGTGTGCCATCTGTTTATTGTTTGGTTTTATTGTCAGCAAGTCACAGACACCTATTGTAGAAGAATCCTTGTCCAACACACTCATATTTAAAGCCCTGACATTTTGCCAGCCAACCAGGTTTAAACAGCAGTAAACTGGGGTGGAAGAAGATGTGGACGACAGTGGGAATAAATTAGGCCTACTTACGTCCACAACTGTAGTGAGGGCAGAAATAGGGGAGAAATTACAATCATGTCAACAGATTTTGATAAATGGATAAAAAGAGGCCGAGCTACTTGTATTGAAAGACACTGAACTACGACAGTTTCTTAAATAACGATAAATAGAGAGTAGGCAGATAAGAGAACAAGAGACTGAAAGAAGAAGGAGAGATAAAGAGAAACTAAGAGCACAGAGAGGGAAAGAAAATGCAAGAGAGGAGAGACTAGAAATAGAGAGAATAAAAGCACAACTTGAAATCACCAGGCTCACCCAATAGAAAGAAGGACAATGGTGTCAGGACCAGCTAACCCTAGCTGCATAAATTTGGTAAACAGAAAGATAACATGAAGGCTTTCATGGAGAGAGATGAAATATTCACCCAAACTTAGAACTGGGGCAAAGGTGAATGCAAAGTCTGTTTCGGACCATTTCTTACAGGAAAGGCATTATGTCAGAAGATGCCATGGACTTTGAAGTTCAGAGAAGTGAAACTTGACATTGTAATCATTCTGTGTTAGTGACAATAACATTATGTTAATGTCTATTAACTTATTTTTCTTTCTTGCATTTTGAATGTTATGTGGGACACATTATTCAAATTATTGGTTACACAACTGATGTATGTCTACACTGTACCTTCCATCTATCAATTAACACTGACTTATAAGCTTACTCTTAAATAAATGATATGCTATTTAATTTTGTAAGAGACCAATCATTGTAAGCTGAGGGAAGTGACCAAGTAACAAAGCATCAGAGTGAAATTTCAGTAGTCATATTTTAAAAATGCTTAGTTTTATTCTTGAGTCAGGCCTATAAGCTAAAATTAACATGCAAAATGGTATCATAGAAATAAATAACTTAGGTCAAAAATAACTGATCAAATAATGTATTTATTTTTTACCAAATATCTGATGTATGAAGAACTCTTGTTGGAAACAATGGTGATTTTGACACTGTTGGAAATTTCAAAACAGCTTTAATGAAGAAATAAGATGAAGCATCAGTTTGTAGCCCATTAACTTAGAACATATATTTATTTTAAAATGGTTGTTTTTCTTTTGTGCTTTTTTTATAAAATGAAAATGTCTAAAGGCTAGATTAAAGCAGTCAAGTGGTTGTTTCTGACCATCATACTCTATTTTTATCTTTGCCCATACCTTTATATTATGTTGAAAATCCTTATCCAGAATTAACTACTGTTACTTTCGGGGAAGATTTTTCTTCAAGTGTTGATAAAATACATTCATGTTTATCTACTTTTATGTGCAAATGTTTGTTTAGGAAAGCTATTGAGATCTAATCTTTTAAAAATAAACTTCTCAAGTTTGTTGTACAAAGAGTGGCTCACCTGGTCTGTAATGATGTATGTAACTGGTTTGTTTTTCTTCTTTCTATTAATGTTTTGACACTCATACAGTGTACACTTGGTGATTGTATTTCCATTTCTATGACAAGGAATATAGTTCATGTCTTTTGAACTAGATACTCTATAAATAATATATACATATTGGATGTATTTGATTGTTTATCATTCAATGTGAAATTATTACATATTTGTTCATTTATGTGGTGTAATCTGTGAAATATAAACTTCAACCTTGATAGAAAAGTCTTTTTTTTATAAATCATGTTTTTAATTCTCTAATCAGTCTGCTCAGATTACATTTATTTGTATTAGCTTGAGATAAAACATTACTAGTAGTAGCTGGCACTTGATGTGCAGTTGATTGTTTTAAGGTTCAATATCCATTTGTTTTTAACATAGCTGGGAGTTAGTTTGGTGTTTAGTCACCTTGTTTCTAAGTGTCTTACTCTGACAAACATTGCCCGTACTGGCTTACATTATCAAGTTTTATAGAGCACCGTGAATATCTAATACAAAGAATAAGGTTTGTTTGCTTTCTCTGTGTTTCAGAATAAACCTCTGTTTAATACTCAGCTACTTCCTTGTTTATGAATGAAAAATAATGATTTTAGAGTATTCTTTGAGTTCCCATAATTCTCTGAATGCCACAGCTCACAACATCAGATTTCTATATCGTAATATGATGCATCAGTTTCATTTCACTGTGTCACACTTGTTTTCATGATTGGAAAAAAGAGATGCGTTTTTAGTTTAAAACAGTAGGACTTAAGCCTTCAACATCTTGTTTTTAGTTTAAAACAGTAGGACTTAAGCCTTCAACATCTTGTTTTTAGTTTAAAACAGTAGGACTTAAGCCTTCAACATCTTGTTTTTAGTTTAAAACAGTAGGACTTAAGCCTTCAACATCTTGCGTCGGTTGTATCTTTGAACAGTTGATTTATAAAGTCCATACTGATATTTGAAAACAAACACATACATGAAAGAAGAGTTAAATAAACAAAGTAGAAATTCCTACAGAATTACATGTTGTGTAAATTTATTCTTTCATCAAAGAGATCATTATTTATAATGTGTTTCTGTCTAGTAGTAGGTTTACATATGTTGTACATAATGGTGCTTTCTTACAGACTGTTTCAAGCTCATGGACTGGTCTCGTGCCTTACACATTCTGAAATGTACTTGTCGGTTCATTTTTGTCCTCGTCAACAATCTCTACTGCATTCCCACGTACATAATATGGACGCTAGTGCTGTTGAGGCCCTTGTATCATCTCAAGCCAGTGATCTATTGGAAAATTGAAGGGATATTGTTTAAGTGGCTTCTGTACATGGTTGCTGCTTGGAGTTGGTCAGCCAAGTACTACAGTAAGCTGTTCTCATTGTTCTTAGATATCGTTCACTGTCAAAAACATTATTTTGCTTTTTCTTGTTAAAAATTCCATGAACTAAGCTAAGAATTATTTTTTTAATAATACTTGAATTGAGGAATATCAAATGGATCTTTATTCAGTCTTTTAAGAGGTATCTGGTTTTGTATTTGTGGCTACAGTTATGTATCCAGGCAATGTAAAATACTTGTACATTGTACCTAAAATCCTGCATTAGCAGAAAAGTTTGTGTTTTCATATGTATTTACCAGTTGTAGTATGTAAGTGATTTTGGTTGTATGTAAATTTTCTCATTGGACCACACATTCAAAAACTACTGTAAAAAATAACAGTCATTAGAAATTTGTTAAAATATGTATTATACTTTATTGTCTAGTAAGGTAGTGTTGTCTTTGAACAAACTACTTTAGAAACCAAACTCAGAAGGGAGCTTCACCATGTTTTGTTGGATCTCCTCTTCAGAAATGCAGCAATAGGTTTTGAATGTATAAAAGTATTTTTTGTTAAATAAGTGAAGTCACTAACAGTTCATTTGTAGTCAATTCAACTAATGAACAGTATAAAACATCTTCACAACTACTAAGTTGTCCAGTGTAAAGTGTATAATTTTTGTTTGTCAGTACAAGAGGTAGGGGAAGATATAAGTAGCTGTGTCAATCACCGATCTTTGGTCCTGATGAACCACCAGTCTACAGCTGATGTTCCGTTGTTAATGGCCGTGTTTCAGAATAAAGGTGAAGTTCTGCAAAATGTCACCTGGGTGATGGATCGTCTCTTTCGCTACACAAACTTTGGTGTGGTGTCCATGATACACGGAGACTTCTTTATAACCCAGGTTATGATTTATGACTTTTTATGGCATATAAAGTTGTGAGAACATTTTTGTTTTCAGGCTATTAAAAAGAAATGCCTATATATATATGGATAATACACAAAGTCAATTTTGTTGTTCTCATTTGTAAACGTTTTTGTACTGGATTAAGTTTCTTACAACCACAAATAATAAATACATTTTGTTATGTAAAATGATGTAGGGATGGTAGTGCCAAAGAGAATGTAAAAAAGAACAGAGTGATGATACAGCTATACACAGATCATCCTTACATTATTTTAATATTAAAATTTAATTGTTTTGCTGCAAAATGCATAGCTGTATTTAAAATTACTGCGGTTGTAAGTCATACACTCCTGAACAGCTGGTATGAGTATTAACACTTTTACTAATAAACCAGAGAACGACATTTCGACCTTCCCGGGTCATCTTCAGGTTAGCAAAGAGAGAGTTTGCAAATAACTGTTGATAATGTTTTTAGAATCATATGTTTGTTTTTTTGTGAAAATGTTTGTTTTCTGTCTTTCATAAATAACATTCAAGCCAGGTGTGGCCTAATTGTTAACATGCAAAGCTGTGCTGTAACCTTGTGATCCAAGGTTAGAGTCGTAATGTGCTGCTGAACATAGACATTTTCAGCTATAAGCACAGTGGATACAGTGATAGCCATTTGCTCAAGAGGACAACAAGTGCTGCTCATTGGTTGCCTACTCTGGTCAGCATTTTTAGATGAGTGGCTCAGCCTGAACAACTGAGATTGAATAATGAATTTGACAGTTAATATTTTTTTTTTATGTTTAAATATATTGATTCAACTTCTAGACATGATGCTGTACATATTTATTGAATAAAGTAACACTTCTCTCAAAAAGTGAAGAAAACCACGTATATAATGTGATGTGAAGTTTCTCCTTTCATAATAACATCAAACATTTGTAATTTTTCTAACACCATTCAGGGGAAGAGTGGACGTGAGGCACAGTTAGAAAATTTAAGATCCCATTTAATCAATGTTTACTTACAACGAGACCGAAGGTGGATTATACTCTTTCCAGAGGGAGGATTTCTCAGGAAGAGATTAGAAAGCAGCCAAAAGTAAGAAAAATGAATAGTAGCAACTTGTAAAGAAACACATTTTGTTAAAAGTTTCAACAGCTAGGTTGTAATTACATGTTTTTTAAAGAATTGAGAACTTCTAGGAATGCAATATAGATGGAGTAGTAATGTTTTTAAAATTCAAGTAATAAACGTTTATTTATTGTATAATAGCAGTCAAAGTTAATCAGCTATGTAGGTCAGCTAAAAAATTTCACAACTGACTTGAATGCACTAACATAAGTGTAAACAGAGCTTCTGTAAATAAAGACCTGACTGTATGCCTCCCCCACAATGTGACTGACATGATGGAATCTTTTTCACCAGCATTCATATATTTATTTCTTAGAGTATTAAAGAGTGATTAGTGTATAGTTAACCCGAATTGTGACTTGGGATGGGGGAGACTAGGGCAGTTGCCCCCTTCACTAATGTTATACGAGTCTGACCTCCACCTTCCAAAGATGGTGCGTCCTTTTTTGAGGGTGATTTCGCTTATGTGCTTGTTTTTCTTATAAAAAAAAAGACATTTGTTATTTTTTATCAAAACCCAACATACAGGTTTCAATAGTTTCAGTTGTGTTTCTGTTGGATTTCTATGGCAAAATATTGGACACCTAAGCATTCTAGCAATTGATATTGAATGAATTATTCAAACAGTATCATTTTACAAAACAAGTAAAATATTGTTCTGTTGTTCAGTGCTCTTTGTATGTAGATATTGCAAGGTCTTGAACCATGACCTCGGGATGGTGTTGCATGGTACCAATGGTGGAATAGTCATTATGGAATAAAAAGATTATTAAATGGAAAATTTAGTTTTGGTCAAACAGACAAGCATGCAGATTCCAAGGCTAGTAAAAAGAACTACAGTCAAATCTTTCCTACAATTAAGTAAGTTAGTTTACACATGGAATAAGCTACTCCATTGCTGAACAATATCATGATATGCATTAGGGCTAATATGCAATTTATATATTTTTTGTACACACTAACAATGGAACCCCCAGTAGAGACTGCCTCCTTCACATTTGTTCTGGATCCTCCACTCGTTAACCTTCCATCCTTGTCTGGCCCAGAATGGCCAGGTGGATAGGGTGCTCAACTTGTAATCTAAGTGTTGTGGCTTCAAATCCCTGTCACACCAAACATGCTCCCCCTTTCAGCAGTGGAGGCATTATAGTGTCACAGTCAATCTCACTATTTGTTGGTAAAAGAGTAGCCTAAGAATTGATAGTGGGTGGTGATGACTAGCTAAATTAGGGACAGCTAGCCCTCATTTAGCTTTATACAAAATTCAAAACAAACCACCATTGCCACAATGCTAACATGTCCAGCATGATGTAATATTTTCCACCAACATCTGCTGATGTAGACAAGTGATTAATGTGATATTGTATATTGTGCATTTCTTGGCATGTCAGTTTTCAAAACTAAGTATCTCGAACCAAAGTTATATACAGCAGGAGTATTCTCAAGTCTAGGTCTGTGCACTTTGTATTGTTTTATATAATTACAAAAAATCATTTAATGTTCAAACTGCATGTCATCTCGGGTATACCACTCTTAATATATTTCTCTTCGCTGTAGGTATGGAAGAGAGCACGGCTATCCTTTTCTCAGTCATGTTACGTTACCTAGAATTGGTGCATTGAAGGTGATTCTGAATGTATTACAAAAAGAAAATATTGGGAATGGCATCATTGTAGATCATTTGAATAATGAACAAGGTATGGTATTAGTTCAGCTGTGAGAATAATCTGTCATATTATTTAATAGCTTTTGAGTGTAGCAGTGTCTGAATTTGTCAGATTAAATTATAGTGATATATTAACATAAGTAAGTTTATGTTTACCATAAACTTCCAGAGAGGATGGCTTTGGACATATCTATTCAAAACAAGTTTTCATTTGTTAATTAATAAATTTTTAAGTGAAATACTACATCCTCAAGTCTCTGTACTAGTCAGTACTAAGGTCTACTTGTTGGGAATAAATTCAGTATACATCAACAAAGCCACATTCCCAACATCATCACTTAAGCAGTTCCCAACCTTTCATGCTTTTGCTATCAACTTTCTATATTTGGTTTTCAATTGAGATGTAGACAATTTCACCTATAATTCGGTAGGGAAGGTCGAAATATCACTGTAGTCAGCAGTAGGATAAGCAGAAGTAAAGTAGCTGCAGACATAATACTGTATTTTACTTCCTGCATAGTATCTACCAAGGTGGTTCTAAACAGTTTCTTAATGCCTCTGCATGTAACTGGGAAACTTGAAAGTTCTTGTGCTTTGCTATTACATTCGTAATGTTCTGACAGATTTCAGTCACCTTATCACTTCAAATCACTTTTTGCACCCCCAACATGAAAAGAGTGCAGGAAATGCCTTCTTTTTAGCCAATAAAAATGTTTAAAAATTTCAGTTGAAATAAAGAATAAATCTGATTCAATAGTTGTTGTTTCTTACAAATATGTTCCCTTCTAACTCATAAGGGGTCTTTTAAATTTGTTTCTAGTTTTGAGAAATATTCATTTTGTGAAATTTTAATAGCACAGTCCTGTTATAAACATAACTAAAGCATTAGTCATTTTTAAAGAACTTCTCGTATTCAGCAAGATATAAAAAGGTTCAGTTTCTATTTTAATTTATATGCCATTAAATCTTGAGTAAACCATGCTGAATTAACTTTTATGTGACTAGTATATTTACTAACTCAAATACGCTTTCAAGAATGTTATATGTGTGATCTGTGCTTCTGTTATTTGCAAAATACTTTCAAAAAATGTGCATTTGGGTTCAATTTCCACATACAACTTTAAATTTGTAGTGGGTATGATCTGTGTTAAAGTCTACAAAGTAGCTTTGACAAAAGTCATATTTCATTATTTCAAAACAGAATAGTTTTTTGTTTTGTTTTTTTTCCATTACTGGTTCACATGTTCTGCCAAAGCAATTTTCCTTGGCACTATTTTGCACTTACATGTTCAGAATTTGTTGAGATTTGCAACTTTTTAACTTGGTTAATTTAATTATACTCCTTATGAGTTCACAGTTTAATGTAAACATTACTTGTACTGTTGTCAGGGAAGAATATTTTCACAAAGAACAAATCACCAACATTTCTGCTGGAAATTCTTTACACATAGAAGATATGGTAGTCATTGCTTATAATATGGTGGAATGTATTATGCAGTGAGGACCCTTAGCTTCTGTCCTTTACATTGACTTCCTCTTCTTTCAAGTACTTTTTTCTACCTACAGATTTTGCTTTGGGAATGTTACCTTCTGAAGAATATTCTCAATCTTCCCCTGACTTTCAAAACCTCATTTCATAGTTATGTGCAGTTTGTTCTCTAACTCCCATAGCTTTCAACTCTCCCTGTTCCTCCTGATGTTTCTGAGGACTCTGGATAAGTCCAGTGGTCCATTCTACTTCCTGTGTCCTTTCTCTTCTGACCTGGTTCCTTTGTTGTGTTAAGGAATGGTCTCCCTTCCTCTCTTGTCTTCTTTATCTGAAGATTTTTGATGGTGCCCTTGATTTCCTAGAATTTTGGCTGAAGCCGGTCACCAACAATCTTCTCTCACAGCCTGACATAGCCAGGCGGTTAAGGCACTTGACTTGTAATCCGAGGGTTGCGGGTTTGAATCCCCATCACACCAAACGTGCTCACCCTTTCAGCCATGGGGATGTTATAATGTGATGGTCAATTCCACTATTTGTTGGTAAAAGAGTAGCCCAAGAGTTGGCGGTTGGTGGTGGTGATTGTATTTTATGTAGTATCATGTTAAACATCAGCAGCAGAGTGGTTTTCCTGCCTGCTGTTCTCAGTTTTACTTGCTAGCTTTTAAAAATAGGGTTTCAAGGTCATCTATTTCATTGTCTCCACTAAAATACCTTTCTATATTGAAGGGCAGGTAAGAATCTGAACACATTTCCCATGTCTCTCTGACATAAATTCCCCCAAAAAAAAAAATCAACCAGTTCCCATGAAAAATTCTTACCACCTAGAACCTAACTGCTGGGACTAAAACAAAGGGTCCCTCTATGGTGAGAAGTGGGGCTAGGGGGGCACTGGAACGTAACACAGGTCACTTAATGTTTATAACAATCTATGATTATTAACCATAAATACCTCAAGCCAATTTTTACCAGTATAAGCTGCTTGTTATTCACCATCTTAAAAGAACAGTATATTTCTTTTTTAAGGTCTTCTCATGAGAACATACAAAAAGCCGAGTGTGATTTATTAATGAGTCCAGCGAGTAATCAGTTAGAAACTTCCATTGATCCACCTAGCTTTAGTGGTATGTAGGCTTACCATTTTCTACATTGTTATTCTAATGTAGAAAGTTTTAAAATTTTAAATATTTTCTGAGTCTGTCACATAACATGTAGTAAAAAAATATCATTAAGTTGACTTTGTTTTAGCTGCCTTTTGTCGTTTGTTGTCCTCTATAGATAATACCTGTTCTACACAATGGGATTATTGTTGTCGTGCTGTCGTTTGTTGTCCTCTATAGATAATACCTGTTCTACACAATGGGATTATTGTTGTCGTGCTGTCGTTTGTTGTCCTCTATAGATAATACCTGTTCTACGCAATGGGATTATTGTTGTCGTGGCTGTCGCTTGTTGTCCCTCTATAGATAATACCTGTTCTACACAATGGGATTATTGTTGTCGTGTAATACCTGTTCTACGCAATGGGATTATTGTTGTCTTGCTGTCGTTTGTTGTCCTCTATAGATAATACCTGTTCTAAGCAATGGGATTATTGTTGTCGTGCTGTCATTTGTTGTCCTCTATAGATAATACCTGTTCTACGCAATGGGATTATTGTTGTCATACTACATGTTGTGCAAGAATGAAGACAACAGTCAGTAGTGTCCTTTGTTCACAGAGCAGATGATATCTAAATCTTACAGCTTCCCTATGATGAATGGATATAATTAGTCATGTGATGTTAGTCCCCATAGGTAAATCTGACATTTTCTGTCAAGTAAGAAACATTAAGATTTCAATACTGCTTTGCAGGATCTTAAGTGAGTTTTATGATGGGAAAACATCTCCAGTTAAGAACCAGTTGAGCAGTACACAAGCCTAGTTGAAAGCAACCATCCATTTCCTTAATGGAAGTATGGACACTGTAATTGTTTGTTCATTTAAGGAATATTGTTTTCATCACTTATTAAATACCATGTCTATTGTATTAATTTGTTTGCCTAAACTCATTTAGTTAATTTCAGTATTAATTTGTAACTTATTTAGCTGATCCACCCATTGTAAAACAGACCCATCTAATACTCTTTACAGAAATCATTTTCACTTGAGGATACCACACATGTATGACTTCATTTCATTGTAAATTTATAGAACAAGTACCTTAGATGATAGTGGTAACTCATGATTTACTTATAGGACTTCAAGTTGGTAGCAGATCTGATCTGTATTTAAATCTGCAGAGAAAGAGCTTCAATGAAACTACCACACTGATGCTTCATTTACAAGTGCATAACATTCCTTATCTATTTTGTTTCAGTTAAAAAGCCTGAACCATTAAAGTGGGTGATTGATGTAACAGTTGGGTACCCAGATGGTGGACAACCTCTAAGTTTGCCAACCATATGTATTGGTAGCAGACCCCCTTGTGTAACCTATATACATTATAGAAAATTTCCAGTAGATGATATTCCAAGTAATAATGAAGAAGACCTCAGGAACTGGTTGTTTGAACGTTGGGAGGAGAAAGAAGTCATGTTGAAAGAATTCTACAAGACAGGCAAGTTTCCGGTTAGTCACCTCGGTGAAAGTAGTGATTGTGGTCACAAGAGCTCTCAGCCAGTACAGAAACTGAACTGTGTGTTGTGGATTTGCCTGAATGTATTTTTTATTGTCTCAACTTACTTTCATTGCTGTCTTCTTATAAAATTATGGCAAGTATTGGTTTGGTAATACTAGCACTCTAGAGTTTGAGGAATCAAAAGTCACAATTATGTGACTGTTTTATTTAAATTATATTCCTCAAGAGTTTCTTCAAATAATGTTTCAAAAATGACTTTGTTATTGGTTTTTAGAAACAAATATCAGGGAATATATACAAACCTTTTAATTAATCTTTATAGATTTATGAAATTTTCTGTCTCTTCAATATTTCAGAAAATTATGTGCAAAATGTTTTAAGCTTTAAAAGGTCAAAATTCCAACTTCAGTAAATTAGGAAGGTTCATGTTCCATGACATAAGGTTTAAAAGGTCAAAATTCCAACTTCAGTAAATTAGGAAGGTTCGTGTTCCATGACAAATAGCTATAGTTCTACCGAAATTCGATGAATTTGTTTTGTTGCTTGTTAATGAAAGAGTATCATTTGTTGATAATTGGAAATGTAAGTGTGTAATGTCGATTATTGTTATTTGAAGATAAATTATGTATACATGTTCAATAGTAACAAATGTACAAACTTCCCTTCTGATATTCCTGCTTTATTGCATGAAATAAACTGTGTTAGTGACTTCTCTTTACCTGCAACTTTCTTACATGTTGATTGATTTCAAATTTAGGTGAAACAAACTGTATTAGTGGCTTCTCTTTACCTGCAACTTTATTAGATGTTGATTGGCTTCAAATTTAGGTGAAACAAACTGTATTAGTGACTTCTCTTTACCTGCAACTTTATTAGATGTTGATTGGCTTCAAATTTAGGTGAAACAAACTGTATTAGTGACTTCTCTTTACCTGCAACTTTATTAGATGTTGATTGATTTCAAATTTAGGTGAAACAAACTGTATTAGTGACTTCTCTTTACCTGCAACTTTGTTACATGTTGATTGGCCTCAAATTTAGGTGAAACAAACTGTATTAGTGACTTCTCTTTACCTGCAACTTTATTAGATGTTGATTGATTTCAAATTTAGGTGAAACAAACTGTATTAGTGACTTCTCTTTACCTGCAACTTTATTAGATGTTGATTGATTTCAAATTTAGGTGAAACAAACTGTATTAGTGACTTCTCTTTACCTCCAACTTTCTTACATGTTGATTGGCTTCAAATTTAGGTGAAACAAACTGTATTAGTGACTTCTCTTTACCTACAACTTTATTACATGTTGATTGATTTCAAATTTAGGTGAAACAAACTGTATTAGTGACTTCTCTTTACCTGCAACTTTGTTACATGTTGATTGGCTTCAAATTTAGGTGAAACAAACTGTATTAGTGACTTCTCTTTACCTGCAACTTTGTTACATGTTGATTGGCTTCAAATTTAGGTGAAACAAACTGTATTAGTGACTTCTCTTTACCTGCAACTTTATTAGATGTTGATTGGCTTCAAATTTAGGTGAAACAAACTGTATTAGTGACTTCTCTTTACCTACAACTTTGTTACATGTTGATTGGCTTCAAATTTAGGTGAAACAAACTGTATTAGTGACTTCTCTTTACCTGCAACTTTATTAGATGTTGATTGATTTCAAATTTAGGTGAAACAAACTGTATTAGTGACTTCTCTTTACCTGCAACTTTATTAGATGTTGATTGATTTCAAATTTAGGTGAAACAAACTGTATTAGTGACTTCTCTTTACCTGCAACTTTGTTACATGTTGATTGGCTTCAAATTTAGGTGAAACAAACTGTATTAGTGACTTCTCTTTACCTGCAACTTTATTAGATGTTGATTGGCTTCAAATTTAGGTGAAACAAACTGTATTAGTGACTTCTCTTTACCTGCAACTTTATTAGATGTTGATTGATTTCAAATTTAGGTGAAACAAACTGTATTAGTGACTTCTCTTTACCTGCAACTTTATTAGATGTTGATTGGCTTCAAATTTAGGTGAAACAAACTGTATTAGTGACTTCTCTTTACCTACAACTTTGTTACATGTTGATTGGCTTCAAATTTAGGTGAAACAAACTGTATTAGTGACTTCTCTTTACCTACAACTTTGTTACATGTTGATTGGCTTCAAATTTAGGTGAAACAAACTGTATTAGTGACTTCTCTTTACCTGCAACTTTGTTACATGTTGATTGGCTTCAAATTTAGGTGAAACAAACTGTATTAGTGACTTCTCTTTACCTACAACTTTGTTACATGTTGATTGGCTTCAAATTTAGGTGAAACAAACTGTATTAGTGACTTCTCTTTACCTGCAACTTTGTTACATGTTGATTGGCTTCAAATTTAGGTGAAACAAACTGTATTAGTGACTTCTCTTTACCTACAACTTTGTTACATGTTGATTGGCTTCAAATTTAGGTGAAACAAACTGTATTAGTGACTTCTCTTTACCTGCAACTTTGTTACATGTTGATTGGCTTCAAATTTAGGTGAAACAAACTGTATTAGTGACTTCTCTTTACCTACAACTTTGTTACATGTTGATTGGCTTCAAATTTAGGTGAAACAAACTGTATTAGTGACTTCTCTTTACCTGCAACTTTGTTACATGTTGATTGGCTTCAAATTTAGGTGAAACAAACTGTATTAGTGACTTCTCTTTACCTACAACTTTGTTACATGTTGATTGGCTTCAAATTTAGGTGAAACAAACTGTATTAGTGACTTCTCTTTACCTACAACTTTGTTACATGTTGATTGGCTTCAAATTTAGGTGAAACAAACTGTATTAGTGACTTCTCTTTACCTGCAACTTTGTTACATGTTGATTGGCTTCAAATTTAGGTGAAACAAACTGTATTAGTGACTTCTCTTTACCTGCAACTTTGTTAGATGTTGATTGATTTCAAATTTAGGTGAAACAAACTGTATTGGTGACTTCTCTTTACCTACAACTTTGTTACATGTTGATTGGCTTCAAATTTAGGTGAAACAAACTGTATTAGTGACTTCTCTTTACCTACAACTTTGTTACATGTTGATTGGCTTCAAATTTAGGTGAAACAAACTGTATTAGTGACTTCTCTTTACCTACAACTTTGTTACATGTTGATTGGTTTCAAATTTAGGTGAAACAAACTGTATTAGTGACTTCTCTTTACCTACAACTTTGTTACATGTTGATTGATTCAAATTTAGGTGAAACAAACTGTGTTGGTGACTTCTCTTTACCTACGACTTTGTTACATGTTGATTGATTTCAAATTTAGGTGAAACAAACTGTATTGGTGACTTCTCTTTACCTGGAACTTGATAACTTCAAATTTAGGTGAAACAGAGTATATTACTAACTTCTTTTCTTTCTACCTGGAAATAAATCATATTAGTCACTTCTTTTAACTGCCTTAGGACATTATTAAATGTTTGTTAATTATAAACGTATATTAAATCCAAGTGAAAAAGCAAAAGTATTTACCATAACTTCATGAAACTAGATATACAAAAACTACTTTAGTAATAACAGCGTAGATATGTAATTAGTGACACAAAACTAAGGGTTGTTTTTGTTCCTCACAGAATTTACAGGATTGTTTACTGTTAAAAATGACGTACTTTTATTTTGGCATGAATTACTCATTTTAACTGTAATTTTTTTCATCATCTTGTCAGTTGAGAATGACTAATTTGAAAGTAATTACATTAATCAGTTGCTGATATTAATTGTATATTTATGTGTATATAATTAATCAATCTCTCATAAAGTAATAACATGTAAAGAAATAATTCATTTTTGGGTTAACTATATTTTTATTTTAGATACTGAAATTATATGAACATGTCATTTTGTCATATAATCTGTGTACTGTTATGTTATTTAGATATATTGACATGAGCACTGTATGTCTAAATGCTTTACCTCATAGTACGAGGCATACTGCAGAACTGTTTTATGTATAACTGTTCTCACCTTTTCAAGTAGTAAATATGTGATGAGGACATTCAGAATGGCACGAACTATTAACATTTCATAGCATTACGTTTGTAAAGAAAACTTGTGTTCAGTATTTAAAAATTTACAGTACTTAAAGTGTTAGCTTAATGTCAGATGTAGCTGAAGTCTATTCTTTTTATTGATGTAGCTTACTTCTCTTTTTATCAATGATTCCATTAAAAAAAGAAAAAACACGAATAAGGGTGTAGTTTGCAGAACTTCTAATCTAACTCTTCTAAACAGGTAAGTTGATCAATGAATATACCTAAAACAAACTGCATTACATGTGGATTATTGTAGGAATCAAGAGTTAACTGATCACGTTTCAGCTGACAACTGTTGATGACATCCTTAGTAGCATTCAGATTTAGCCTTTGACATTGCATCGTCTAACACTTTCATAACACGTTTTCATACAGTCATAAGGCTTAACAACTTTTTCTGGTGAATCGTACGTTAACTTCATGTCTGACAAAAATAAGTTGTTTAGGTTCCTTTTCTTAACTTTACGACGGTTTGTAATTTTTTTTAACTAGTATATTTTATTTTTAACTTGTTAACCTCTTCTAGTGATTATACCTTCAGTTTGCTTTTTTATTAAAATAATTCAGACGTGTTACGTACACCAGTTCCTCAGCCATTCTCCTATTCTTTTGTTGTGCTGAATATCCTGATACTCATTTTGTTGTTGTTTTTTCTTGGTGATAGCTTTTAAAAAGAAACTAAAAAATATATATATATAAATTCATAAGTTTCCTTATTTTTAACCCAGTTCATTACCCCAGAATAAAATTTGTATTACAAACTAATATTATGGTGCTAGGAATGAGGATTTTGGTAAGACGATGGTATTTTATTGTGAAGGATATCCTTTTATCATCATGAAGCTACTGAAGTTGAGTTCCTTTATCATTCCTTCTCAGTTTTGTACAGTTGGAGAATTGTATATTTATGAGATTTTTATTTATAATTTTGTTTGTAATAATATACTAAACTTAAGTGTGTTTTTTTTAAATAAAAGATATAAATTCTTCACATAGTAGATATATATAAAGAGAGATCTGTAATACATAACCATAGAATGTTGAAGGTTAAAAATGATATAAATATTTAGTAACCAAATGCGTAAGTGGAGTGACTGTCAGAACCTACACTCTTGTGGGTTTCAGCTTGAATGAAGCTTTTTTGCAGGTATTAGATAAACTGTCAGTATATTTTGTTTTACTTTAAAATTATGATGCAAGTAACAAATGGAACAGCATACCTTTTAAGGTCTCAGTGATGTCATTTTAAGCAGTTAGAAGTGAAAGGAAAATCCTTCATACGTGTTGAGTTAGTTTATGTGATAAGTTTTAGAAGTACCGAGAATTTCCGGTGTAGTTGTGCTGTTTTGTAATTTGCTTACCATTGAGAATTGGCTAGTGTTAAAAAAATAATTTCAGTTATTATTTCAGGAAGTGTTTTTGAAGTAAAACAACTTGTTTGTTTTAAGTTTGAAATCTCAAACCATTTACAATAGTAAAATAATTAAATTTTTTGTTGGAGAATTCTATACACTGCAAGGGATGTAACAAGAAAAATGTAGTTTTGTTACAAGTGAACATTTCAGTGTTGCTCTGTTTTACAACTGTTAGATTGATGGTTTGTATGCCTTTTCCTTAAATGGAGAAATGTGTGATTTCAGTATTCAGCAACAAAATATTAAGACACCAAATAATTTTAATAAATTGTATTTGCACTTCTCTGTTGTTTTGTATCTGATTTTATTAGTTTAGTCATTAGAATACATAATGTACGATAGCCAAGGAAACCTTTAAGAAAGTTTCCCTCTCAAAAAACATCATTTCAGTGTTTATAATGATTGTGATGTCATCCAAACCACTGCTGTAGTTTAATGTGTAATAAGACAACTGTATGTAACTCTGTTTTTCCCTGAAGTTCATTTGGTATTCTCTCCATTGAATATATATACACTAAGTTAATTGGCCTGTGTTGGTTATATGTGCATGCAGTAACCTAGGTGAAGCTGAGAAATAGTAAGTTGTATATAAACATCCCTAACGTCAGTCCAGCTTCCTAGAACACTTGTACCATCTGTGATAAACTTATTTACCTCTTTTTATTTTGATTTAAAATCCAATTTATCCATTTTTTTTTTATCAATTATGAAGATCTATTGCAGTTCATGCAATTAAAAGGAGAACCAATGCAATTCTTGCATATTAAATATTGCTTTAAAAATATATTAGTCTAGTTTACAAATGGCAGAGTTCTGTATCATGAAAATATATTAGTCTAGTTTACAAATGGCAGAGTTCTGTATCATGAATAAAGAGTAAAGGGTTGAATGTGAGAGTTTTATTTTATTTGCATGTTATAACTTATTGTGTATTTAAATCTGTGTACAAATAGCACTTTATTTTATATCATTTGTCATACGTAAATAAGGTGTTGGTTTCTAGTCCTCTGTCATCTTTTATCACTTAAGCACAACTTTGATTTGTTTTCCTCTAAATTGTGGAATCATATTTAAATCAAAAACAGTCTTCTCTTGTCGTAGTCTACTGTTAACTTTTGTGCAACACTGTTTATAAACACATGATTATTATATACGTATTTTGAGCAGTATGTAGTGATTAATGGGTCATGAAAGTTTAATGTATTGATTTTTATCATTAAAGGGTGCTTATGTTTGTATATAAGCACAGGATGTAATGGACAACTTACTCTTCTGATTTCTCTCTCTCTAAACTAAACCCCTGCCACGTTAGTTTGAGTTTGACAACTTACTCTTTTCATAAGAATGTCACGTGGAACTCGTTAACTTTATGACAATGGAACTCCGCCATCATAATGGCTGCAGTATTGGGAATGCGCTCTGTGTATACCATCGTGTGAACAACACGAGATGTGGGCTGCTGCTTGAACAGACTTTGGATAAAGATAGAGGCAATATTATACAGGTATTCTAGGCCATTTCCAGAAACTAGTGGAATGCATTTTCTGTGGTCCCTCACGTACACAAAATAGAGTATGTTATATTAAAACGATTGTTGTGCTTCACTGCATTGTTATCGTCAGTATTGCCACGTGTAGATCGTGCTTCTTGATAGTAGCCCTGCAGCACAGTATTTCCTTACACAATTCGCTGTACAGACTGTTCAAAATATCACGATTCACTTTATGACCACTTTGAACACCAGATCTTTCCAATCTTACTCTCACTGCGCAGGTACCGATTATTTTATTTTTTGTTGGCTTACGTAGCAAATAATTACCTCACACTACAGCAATAGCTTAGTGAAAAACAGATTATTAAATCCTAAGCCTCATAATGTTTAAAAAGTGATGAGGAAAAAAAGAGGGTACACACTGGTTTCTGTATTTGAGCAATAAATGTGAAGGCGTTTTGCAGTAATAAATATTTGATTATGATTTAAAATCATATATAGCATATTGATGGAATGCGCATTTACCTGAGAACTTGGGAAACTTAACAGATATGTGTCGCCCTCTCGTAACAGAGGGAAATATTTACTTGTTGAAATTGATTTTCATTGGTACTAATAACAGTACTGTATGCACATAATATGAATATATATTTTAAGTAAATGGACAAATTAACGAGGAAAATGTGTTAATTTCACAAAGGTGTGCCAGTTAAAAAATGACCGTCGTAACGGTATTTCATGTATATGATTTTGACCAAATCGGAGGCAGTTTTATCTGGAAAGTTTGCTCCTCTTTCCAGCGCTAAGCCACAAAGTAGGATGTCTGTGGGGTCACACCTCAACAGTTTAGTGAGCAGTTTTGGAAACTTGTAACGCTAAAAATCAGGTTTCGATACCCATAGTAGAAACAACGCAGATAACCCTTCCCTACTCAACAACGACAAAACAAACCTGGCGTTCGACTCGTAATCTGAAGGTCGCGGGTTCGAATTCCGGCCGCATCAAACATGCTCTCCCTTTCTGGCGTAGGGGCGTTATAATGTGTGACGGTCAATCCCACTATTCGTTGGTAAAAGAGTTGGCGGTGGCTGGTGATGATTAGCTACCTTCCCTCCAGTCTTACACTGCTAAATTAGGGACGGCTAGCGCAGATAGACCTCGAGTAGCTTTGCGCGAAATTCAAAAACTAAAACCCCAACACGGGCAGTGAAACAATATTAACGTGAGAAGTTCAAAAACTTATAGGTTTACTATTTAAAAGTCCCACGCTTGGACAGCGGTAAGTCTGCGAATTTACAACGCTAAAATCAGGGGTTCCACTCCCTCGGTGAACACAGCAGATAGCCCGATGTAGCTTCGCTATGACAAAAAAAAAAGAAACACAAATAATGTCTGGGATGTAGTAATTGTCTTGGTTGTTCCATTAACATGTGGTCCTCCATACAGCTCTTTATAACCGTCGGTGAAGTTGTATTGATTCAGCAAAGTTTGCCAAATCTGGAACTACAAAAAAATTATTTCTACGAGGTGGATATTTCATAAAATATAAGAAACTGTCTTACCCATGGCATCTACTTTTTAATTTTTTTTTCTCTTGAGAACAGTATATCTCGTTCATTACATACAACGTAAAATGTGATGAGACAGCCGACCTCCAGCTAAGTTCTGGGCACGTGATAAGACTTCTCCAACTACTCGGATTAGTTTGGAGTTCAACAGCTGGTTTATGATGTCACACGAGACAAACAATAGGTGTTATTCAACGTATACTCTGGAAACATGGTTATTTCCTAGTAAGCGTTAGGTCTTGCTGGTTCCAGCACCACAAGTGTTGTAACGTATATTACTAGATACAAACTCCGGAAAAGTAAGAAGTGGTATGTGTAGATTTTGATCATATTATTTCAAAAAACAGTTTGTAGTATAGAGTATTATTATTGTATAGAGTATTAATGTTATCGGTGTTGTTTGTTTTTTTCAAATTCCTATTTGAATACTAGTTATTAAGCCTATACTGTAATTTGTACGAAATATTTAATGTTTTTTATTTTTAAGCTTGTGATAATGATATACAAAAACGTATATTTTCTCAACTTGATACGACACGTAGTGAGCATAATTTTAGTGGTAAGGAGATTGCTGTCGAACGAAAAAAAAATTCTAGTTATCAAATATGGTCGTAGTAGACTTTTGTGGAGGGTATAAAAATGGTGGAAACCTCGAAAGTTAAATATATTTAATACAGGTTATCACGAAAAATGCTTTTCTCAAAACTTATATTAACGAAACATAAAAACTCCATTATGAAAGAAAAAAACACTTAGCTCATATGACTTTAGTCGTGAGTGTTGTTTGTATACGCATATAAAGATGTTTCATAATATTGTGTAAAATGATGCATTTTAAGGACAAGAAACGCGGTTCGTGCTTTGCGCAACAGTGACATCTACCAAGCAAAAATATATCTAATTATCATTATTTTACACGCTTCCGTACGTAACAGTTTTGCAAAGTGCTAAGTTTGGCTATCACTACATAATGTTGGCCTGTGGCAAAACCTCATAAGTATATGCATAGAATGTACTGAATTAATACAAATTATTTGTAGTTTGCCATACGTATACAGACAGAGTTTCAACGCTGAAAAAAATGACGAAACGTTAAAAGCTATAGTCTGAAATTAGTTTTATGAAAATAATCTGCAGGTAATATAATTAATCATAAATTGTAAGTCTATTATTATGATTACACACTAGATGGAGTACCATCCTCTGGACGGAAGTTTGTTGTTGTTGTTTTTTTTTTAATTTGGCGCAAAGCTACTCAAGGGCTATCCGCGCTAGCCGTCCCTAACTTAGCAGGCAAGACAGCTAGTCATCACCATCCACCGCCAACTTTTGAACTACTCTTTTACCAACGAATAGTGGGATTGATCGTCACATTATAACGCCCCCACGGCTGAAAAGGCGAGCATGTTTGTTGCGACCCTCAGATTACAAGTCTTAACCCACCTGGCCATGCTGGGCCGGCCGGAAGTCATGTAAATTCATGATTAGTAAAAGGTTATCTAAAACAGAAAGTTGCTTCTCTTATATTGTAATTGTAAAAAACTCATAAAATTTATAAAACACAATGTGTGAAACCATAAATTTGCGTAGACCCAATTAACTTTATAACAAATTTGGTGAAAATCCATCAACAGGAGGGGAAGTACGGTAAAAAAAAAAGGCCCAAAAAAACCACAAAACGCAAAGATGAATATTTGTGTGTTTTCCCTCAGACCTAATGAACCTCCATACCAATTTTGGTAAAGATCCATCCACATCCTGTGAAGTGGTCACATGGGCCTTCAACAAATAGAACAATTTATTACGTTTATATAAATAATTATTGATACTTTATGATGATATTATCTTGATTTTGTTTTTGTTGTTGTTAAGCGCAGAGCTATACATTGGACATTCTGTGCTGTGCCTACAACGAATATCGAAACCCGGTTTTTAACGGTATGAGATCTCAGACTTACCACTAAAGTCACTGGAGCGGGTTATTGTTTTATAAAATACTTTTTAAAAGATCTTATGGATATCGTGTACAGTAAATAACAAGTTAAAATATCTATTTTCTGATTTTAGATTTCTAGTAAGAACATAACAGCATCTCGACCTGCATTTTGTTCGCACGCCACCTGTGTGTTGCATTCCCAGCCTATTTTTAAATAACTACTGTTTGGATACCTAATACTGTAAAATAATAACTTTAACAACTGTTATGTGCATCCATACGAATATAATAGTGATGTCTGTTGTATATCCATTTAAATATTTCGCAGGGTGTGGGTGGATCTTCACTAAAATTAGCATGATTAGGTCCATGCGGGGGTACATGGTACATACAAATTTTTAGTTTTCTATTTTGTGGATTTTATGGGTGTTGTTTACAATTACACATAAGGAAAGCAACTTTTTAAGTCTTAAAACGACCTTTCATTAATCATGAATTTACATAACTTCCGTCCAGGGAGCGGGTACTCCACTTCGGCTGGTATAACAATAAACCAGGCCTTGTGCAACGGTGGGCCTAATATCAGTAGCGATTCTAACCCTTTGGAAACTGCAAGTAGGCAACTTCTGGGAATCGCAAAAAACAAAGTAAAAAACAATTGGGATATTTCCGTTAAGCAACAAATATATAATAATACACTTATTAAAAGGTCGTTTGTGCTCACAAACTAGCAATCTTTCTTTAATGAAGCCCGCTGTGCGTGTATTGATTGCCCTTAACAACTAATCAGTGCCCACGTACTTACTAAGGTCTCGATGTTGCAAGTTCATAACGTCAGCCCATTACTTTAGATAAATTTGATTGAAAACGGTTATAAAACTGAAACAGGCGAAAGTGAATGTTCTGATGAAAATAAAACATTCCTGTAGAATTTCAGCTGTTCGAAGCAGTTACCATGTCTGTTAATGTCTAGTGCCGCTACTGTAGCCGTCTGTGGTTTTTAATCTGAATTTTTTAGAACTTTCTATTGTTCAGTTGGGAGGAAGTTTAACATAATGTCTGATGGGTGGGGATCTCGTATCTGGACGGCCTGATATGGCCGTGTGGTTTGGGTGCTTGACTTGCAATGTGAGGAGTGCGGGTTCGAATCCCCGTCCCACCAAACATACTCGCCCTTTCAGCTATGAGGGAATTATATGGTACGGTCAACCCAACTATTCGTTGGTGAAAGAGTAGCCCAACACTTGACGCTGGATGGTGATAACTAATTGCCTTCCCTCCAGTTTTACACTATTTTACGTGTAACTGAAGTACATAGTTGTTTACTGAAAAGTTTTGTTTTACAATTATCGTAAATATTAGGTTTGGGACGCTTTAAGCATTCAATAAGTTGGTAAAAGCGATCTGGTGTAAGTCTTTGTCGTAAAAACAGACTCTGATGTAAATTATATATAATAGAGCTAGTTGGTGATCTCTTACGTAATTAGTTTTGTTTTGGATAGTGGAATCAGTTTGATTAACAGTCAGGTACACAGTGAAGTTATTAGAAGTCTTATAGCCTCTTGAACAGTCAATAAAGAGTCCGGAATTGGAGAAACAATACACAGAGGAATGGTGTTCCTCATATGGTGTGTCAAGGTCGTCACGAGAACGAGGCTGAGTTTTGACAACATCTTTTCAGATTCTCGTTCTTCATTCCACTCACTACAGCCATTACTCATCCAGTCCACAGCCATTACTTAAGTCATCCGGTGGTTAAATATAGAGATCCACACACAAATATAACTTATCAAACCTCTCCATTTAAAGGTAAGGTTCAATAATCAACTTGCATCTTTTAAGAGGAAACCGAATGAGATGATTTCAGTCTTGTTGGCTATAATAAAATCATTTTAGGCCTATGTTATAGTTGAGAGCCAGCTCTGTACTTTACACCTGACTGAATATGAACAAATATATTCCATATAACTTCGAGCTTTCCCTTCTCGTTCCCTCGGTGGACTCAGCAGACAGCCCAATGTGGCTTTGTTATAAACACACACCCTTCTCATTATATTCTGATGTTTATGTTTCAGAAAATATTTACAATGGCTAGGAATTAAAACAGGATAAAATATAAATATAGGAAAAAGTTACTGCTTATTTATAAAAGAGTAAGGGGGTAGATATAGTAAATCTGGATAATTATAAAGTATTTGATAAGATACCATATAGAAGGCTTGTAACAAATATATATACAAATGTAGGAGAGAGCGATAAGTTACCTAACTGGATAGAAGAGTGGCTGGATGTAAAAAGCAGAGGGTTGTTATATATGGAGTTTAGTCACAGTGAATTAATTTCACGAGTGGGATATCTCAGAGCTCAGTCTTAAGACTTTTGCTACTTTTGATATACAAAAGATGAAGGAATAATCAATATATTTACTGATGACATTAAAATATTTGATGTGCTGGCTATAAAGAGGCTACCGCTGCTTTGTTAAAGTATTTAGATCCGTTAGTAAGTTGGCTTAATAAATAACACATGGGTTTTAATTATAATTAATACAATATAATGCATGTGAATTATCATAATTTGAATTACAAGTGTAATCTTGATGGGAATAACCTTAATACTGTCAAATGTTTGCTGAAAATACAGATACACCAATTATACATCTTTACCCTCATCTATATAAGCAATTATCTTTTCAAATAATACTAAAAGATTTGCAAAGCAAGATTTTCCCTTAGTAAAACCATACTGACTATCCAGTAAATTTCTAAACTGTGTTAAACGACTTTGCAAAGCATCTTTTGACATAATTTCTAAAATTTTTCCCATAACTAACTTAACACTAATAGGCCTATGATTGCTAGGTAATAATACAGTATGGCTGTTAATTACTGGTTTAATGATCTGTTATTACAACACTTCCATAAAGTTAACTTAAAGTTTAAAAAAATACTTTGAGTAACTTAATATAGCAAAGTAATTTAAAGACATAGAGATAGGTATTTAAACATCTTCACCTGCTTTGTCAAAAACTCCGTCCTGGTTTGTTTACTCATTCAAAATAAACGTGATCAATATGACCGCCCAATCGTGTCCTCATGCTATGTGTTGCATAAAAATTGTGAGTTAGGCCTGATTCCGGTATCAGACAAACATCATGACTACATAGCAAAAAAAAAAAAAATGGATAGACTTGAGTATGGTATCAGAACGCCAGTTTGATTGTTTAGCCTAAAAACTGCATGGTTAGGCCATAATCTGGTGTTTGAAAAGTTAAATATTTTGTACAAGTAGCTAACAAACCAGTTATTCAGATCAGTACACGAACTGATAATCATTGTCTTTTTTTTTTCTTTCAAGTTTAAGAAAAAAAATACTGTTTAAAATATTTCAACACGGTTAAGCTCAAGCAGCACATGTGCAAATTAGAGCAATGAAAGCTGTAAGAATCGAAAAGAAAGATCTGCCAGTGTGGTTGAATTTCATTCCAGGTTTTCATTACAGCCATTGCATAAGTCATCCGGTGGTTAGATGTAGAGATCCATACCTAATATATATCCACACCAATAAGATATAATGACATACTAACAAATTCAAGAACTGTGTTAACAGTCATATAAGTAAATGCATGAAGTTAATGTAAAGCTAGAAGGAAAGTATGGTCAACAAAACCTAATTACAAATTTACATACTCAGGAAAAGCTCGATCAACAAGCAGCAATAACAAATTGGCAAATAAAGGAGTTTACTCAACAGAAGAATTGACAATAATGATGGATTAAATCAGTGAGCAGATTTATCAACAAGATCAAAGACTTAAGTTTTTAAAAACTGTCGTGCAATAATGAGTTAGAAGAACCCTTAGAACAATAGGTCCATAGGTGAAGTAAAGATAGAGAAAAACTACAGCAGACAGAAGCCTTACTTCGGTTTCGTTATAGAATAGGTAGACAGATGTGTGATCAGGCAGAATAGTTGAATAGGAAAGTTAAGTACATTCGGGGAGTACCAACCTTAAAGTATTTCAACGTTGTCCAGTCAATTCATTTGACCGACAAAAGGAAGAACAGCCCTTTTTAACATTCCTGGATTCAGCCCCTTTTGCACAACCTTTCCATCCATCCAATCAGGGTAGAATTCAGGAGTGAAAGCAGCTTTAGGAGTTTGATGGATCAGTTCTTTGGGAAGCACATTTCACTCAATTCCAGTTGTTGGCTATAGTAATGAACAATCAAAATAACTACGACCCAGCTTGTAATTAACCTGAAAGGAACAACTTTAGAAGTTTTGGGCCACTTGCAAGTTCTTGTTTAGCAACATAAAATATTTCTGATTAGAGAATAGAGTAAACGTTTGGGCTATACACCAAGAAGAGGCATATCAAACCAAGTTCAGGACAAGAAGAGACAACATTGAGAGTCACAACAACAGTTGGTACAGGAACTAAAGAATCTTGACCATTATGCATACCCAGTTGTGAAACTAAATTTATTACAAGTGTTGTTATGAGACCAATTCATTTATGTTCTTAAGAATGACAAATTAAAAATTCACAAGCTCAACTTCTGAGTGTTAAAAACTACAACTAACAACTCAGAAAGATTAGTAGTGAAAACATAAAACGTTTTACAAAAAGACAAGGTATAAACCAGGAACCATGGATGAAGCGTGTAATATTTATAAACAAAATAAGAAAACTGACAGTATAGGTGAAGAAACTTATGGAAAAGATTGGTTTTAGTCAACTAGAAATAAAGAAACACAATAAATCGTGTTAAACAGGAAAAACCAGAAACACAACTAAAATACTGAGTGATATAACTGTGGGAAAGGTCATTACAAGAACGAGTGTTGCTTCGTGAAGAAGACAGATGTTCTAGAGAGGTGGCAGCAACCATTTAGGTCTGATATTTTAAGTCTCAGGTCAGCCAGTGGCTAAACCTCGCCAACAAAGAGTAGACAAGACGACACTTATGTGCATAGCAGCAGAAATACAGTGATTGTAGATACAATGGTACATTGCTATAATTAGAACTCTTGGGTTAGAAGTATTGTTCAGACTGAGAAGAAAAATTGAGTGAAGATACTGGACATTTGTGACCATAGAATGGTCCTTGAGAGGTTAATGTAAAAATTCAAAAAATGTGTGGTTATGCAGAAAATAAATTCTCTTATGACTCCATTGTCTTATTAAAAATGAATGCAAACTTAACTTTGAAGAGTTGGCACGAAAGATTTATGGGAAAACTGCTAATAAAGCTGTTAAAGTAAGAACAACCTATTTAGTGAGTTACGGATAGAGCCATCTTTCCTGAGTCTGAGATAGTAACTTATCGTAACACAGCTGGTTCTGAATTCAAGGAATCTACTGATATGTAGAAACTTCTCGAAGCAAGATTTCCAGGTGGAATGTTGGTTGAACAAACTATGGTGACTCCTAACAAACACTGCTTTTGTATAGTTGATGGAAATTTTTCAAATGCTCAGAAATCGAAATGTGAATAAGGAAGTGGACAGTGTGAAACGGTAGAAAATATGTATCCTACAACAAAAATAATTGACGTCAGCTAAAAGAATAGAATTATCCAGATATCTCCTGATGCAGCAACAGGACTTGTATGAACAAAGCTGTGTGTATCTGTCATTGATGGAGCAGCAAGAAATGAAATAGTTTCTGCAGATATTTTCTCCAAAGTACCAAATGATTTTGGCAGCATCTACATTACAGAACCTTAAATTTATCTGTTAATAAACACAAAAAGTACCTCCTTTGAGAAAAAGAAATAAGTTGAAAATTGTCTACGACATGAATCATCAAGGAATATCGGGAAGTCACAAAGTCCATGGTCTTCAACTATTTGTAGTGGTCAGAAAATGTATCAACCCAATTTTATACCAATTGCCATGATCATAATGGGATTATAGTGAAGTGTTCATATCCTCTTCCAAGGACTGATAACACTTTGGAAGCTTTGGTTGGCATCAAATGGGTTTATATCAAGTGAAAATAGCAAATGAAAATAGGTAAAAAAACAATTTTCCTTTGAAAGATTGTAATAGTTCTACGTGGCGCCTTCTGGTATCTGAAATTAAACAACTTTTGAACAACCCGTGGTCCTTACACTGAATGGTTTACATTGAAAAACCACCTTTTAAGATGAAGTAAAACTGCAAGAAATTTCCATTGATTACACAAAGTTAACTTCAAATTACACACAAAGAAATGTCAGTTATTTCAGAAGGAGGCAAAATGCCTTGAACTCGTTGGCGAGAATGGTGGGCAAACAGACTTTGAAAAGATAGCTGTAACTGACAATTGGCCGTGACCTAACAACGTGAGTCAACCAAGAAGTTTCCTTAGCCTATTTACTTACTACCAAAAGTATGTTCTAGAATTTGTAAATACAGCCAAACCGCTTTTCAATCTAACAAATAATGGATAATTATTCCATTGATATAAAGCTTCTCAACAGTTTAAAAAGGCCCTGCCCTCAATGACCGTCTTAACATTCTCAGAGCCAGTCCAACCATTCATAGTGGTTGGTCAGTGTCATTAACACAGACTGTCTGCCAAAAATAATGCAAGCATTGTGAGAAAAAAACGAATAAATCATAAGTGTCAACAAACTGCTATTTCCAGAAAGAGTAACCTGATAGATTGTTCAAAGAAGGATGAAAAGGTCAAGCTATGATACCCATTATAATACACGTCACCAGAAAGTTTAGCATAGGAGAAGATATCTTACACAAACCCCAAGACCAAATCATACTAACGTAACACGTTATAGCTACAGTCTGGTATACTGTGAAACAAGGGTCTCCAAACTACGACTCGCAGGCCGGATGTGATTTATCCGGCCCGCCAACAGTTCATTAAAGTAATAGTATATTTTTTCTAATATTATAAAACCAAAAAGTAAAACGTAATTGAGCAGAAGCCAATCTAGTTTCAATGCGGCCCACCAGTAGTTCATTAAAGTAATTAATTATACAGTGATATCATTATCATTTTCGTTTTTAATAATGTAAAAAAAAAAAAGGTAAATGAACAAAAGCCAATCTATTTGTGATTCATTTTTCTACTTGCTGAAAAACGTCATATTACGTAGTATTGCGTCGATCCCAGAGCCCTCAAGCAACGCGTTTCTTCCCATGCCTGCCCCTTATACCTCAGTGTGTGTCGTGGATGCTGCTGTTTACTTTATGTTCCAGTTCATCACTATTCCTAGTTATTACGTCAAGACAAGGAAAATATAGAAAAGTTGACTCTGAATGTCATGTTTTTAAAGGAGTGTGGAGTACTTCTTATTGAAACACGTAACAAAGCGTTATGTTTAATATGCAACAAGACTTTAGCAGTGCTAAAAGAATACAACATTTGTAAATATTACCAAACCAAGCACATAATCAACTATCATCAAACTATTCTCAGTTCACTGGAAAAGGTACGTTCAGACAAATTCTAAACCTTGAAACGTAACTTATCGTCACAACAGTTTGTATTTAACAGGAAGAAAGCCGAGAATGAAGCTGCAACAAGAGCAAGTTTCCAAGTGGCACTTCTGTTAGCCAAGCGAGAAAAACCACCTGGTAATGAGGAGCTAATTAACTTATGTATGATTAATACAGCCACAGAAATGTACCCATAAAAAGTAGACTTGTTTAAGATTATTAGCGTTTCGGTGAATACAGTTGCTTGTAGAGTCGAGGACATTGGAAGCAATATTGTGTCTCAGGTGAAATACAAGGTCAAACAGTTCGAGTGTTTTTCCATTGCGCTTTAGTCAATAGATGTGTCCTACACTTTACAGTTGTTTTTGTTTATTTACATAGTCAATTTTGAAGCAACTGAAGAATTAGTTTCTATGCACAATGTGCATGGACCAACCATAGATGAGGACATTTTCAATGAGGTAGAAAAATCACTGACTCAGTACAACCTAGAATGGAAACGGCTGAAGTGCGTTACAACAGATGGTGGTAAAAATATGTGTGGTGCAGGAAAGGTTTAGTTGACGAAAGTTATTAAAAGTGTAGGTTGTTCCAAGCTTATGGTTCTTCACTGCATTATTCATCAGCAGGCACTGTTTGGAAAATATCTGGATCTGTCATGAGTCATGGAACCTGTAGTTTCAACAGTGAACTTCATTCACTCTCATGGACTCAACTATCATCAATTCTGTGAATTTTTGGCAGAAATAGAAACCATATATCTCGACTTTCCCTGCCACACTTTAGTTCAGTGGCTTAGCTATGGGAAGGTTATGTCGCGATATTTTTAGCTTAGAACTAAGACTGAAATTTTATTAAATGAAAAGAACCGTCCACAATCGTTACTTACAAACAGTAAATGGGTTTGGAAATTAGCTTTTTCTGTGGACTTGATCATGTACTTGATTAATTCAGTCTTAGATTACAAACGAAACCGTGCTTATCTGCGATGTGTACACCGAAGTAAAAGCATTTTGGCAAAAACAATTTGTTTTTAGTATCAATTAATGGAGAATTGCTTCACACACTTTCCATGTTGTGAAAAGAAGCAGGATCCCTATTCTCACGCAGGTTTGCACGAGATATCCTTTCTGACCTAAACCACAGTTCAAGGAGTGTTTTTCTGATCTTGATGTGAGTGCAACAGAAATATTGATCTTCCAAAACCCATTTGATTGTGTTATTGATGAACTGCTAGTTGAAGTTTAGGCCCGGCATGGCCAGGTAGTTAAAGCACCAGATTCGTAATCCAATGGTCGCGGGCTCGAATCCCCGTCGCACCACATATACTCGCCCTTTCAGTCGTGAGGGCGTTATAATGTAACGGTCAATCCCACTATTCGTTGATAAATTTTGCTTGTTTGTTTTGAATTTCGCACAAAGCTTCTCGAGGGCTATCTGTGCTAGCCGTCCCTAATTTAGCAGTGTAAGACTATAGGGAAGGCAGCTAGTCATCGCCACCCACCGCCAACTCTTGGGCTACTCTTTTACCAAGGAATAGTGGAATTGATCGTCACATTATAACGCCCCCACGGCTGAAAGGGCGAGCATGTTTGGCGCGACGGGGATGCGAACCCGCGACCCTCAGATTACGAGTCGCACGCCTTAACACGCTTGGCCATGCCGGGCCATTCGTTGGTAAAAGAGTAGCCCAAGAGTTGGCGGTGGGTGGTGATGACTAGCTGCCTTCCCTCTAGTCTTACACTGTATAATCAGGTACGGCTAGCGCAGGTAGCACTCGTGTAGCTTTGCATGAAATTCAAAAACAAAATAAACAAACAGCTTGATTGTGTAACCGAAAAACTACGTAGTTAGGCCTGAATCCGCTATTGTTTGAAATGTTTAATATTTTGTACAAATGGTAAATAAACCAATTATTCAAATCAGTACAAGGACTTCTTCGTTTTTCTAACTGGACTTCCTTAATAATACATATATGTTTATATAAGGAAGTAGGCTAGAGAAAATTACACAGTAAATGAGTTGGTTTGTTACTGTTAATTATTTGCTTTAGTCAGTTAGGTGCAGTGAATATTTGTGTATCGTGCAGTTTGTGTATCGTCGACAAAATGGAGATACGACGGAATTAGCAAACAAGTGAAACTATTTGTTTAGCGTTTATTATTGGGTGTTGCAATCGGATTCGTGTGTGTCTATCTTTTCACACGCATAAAACTAATAAACCGACATACACACAAATTTAACATAAGATGGGAAGTCAGTATGAAACATGCCTTCCCAGATTCTGGATCATTTTGAAGCTTTATATATATTTGGGAGAGAGGGCATTTTCACGGTTTTTGGGTTAATAACTCTGTAAAGTGTGATAAAATATGTATCTCAGTTGATGTTACCTAAGGTTGAGATTCCTTATCATTCTAAATAAAATTATACGGATCGTTGATAATTTTGAACCTAAAAAGGATTTTTTTGAATAGGTTAAATATGACATTATCTAATATAAACGCCCTTGCCTCGAAAATGGACGGCGGGACAATAGTATGTAATATCTCTGATTGTGTTTGTTACAGATGTAAGTTTATCTGTGTGCGGTAGTTACGTCTATCGCGGGATTTGAAGTTAATGAAATGTTTACTGTTGTTACGTAGACAGGACTTTCCGTTACTTAATTAGCGAGTAATTAAATAATAACATTAATTGTTGTCATTATATTATTAAAGAATCCGAACGAGCTCACACGCTCAGAGACCATTAAAAAGACTGATTTAAAATATGTCTGAACTATACCTATGATCTTGACATGTTTAAAATATTCACCTTTGAGGTATATTTAAATTTGTAAACATAAATAAATTTGTACAAGTATAAGCTATAACATTTTATTTCCTTCTAAAATACAGGGAACAAAGCTTCCAAACGTTTCTTGTTAAATTCCTAGACAAGGAATACTGTTCTAAGAACTTCCAACGCCGAAGATTTCTTCCCAGGCTGCCACAGATAACTTAAACCATGAGCAACGTTGGTGACAATCCAAGAACAAGTTGGACATATATTTTTATTTTTATAATAACAATAACATGGGAGTCATCAGTTGCCACACTAGGAAATAAATTAGTTCTAGTATTAAACGAAAAGCAAAATATGAAGTCTGTGATTAGCAACCGGAATCTTCAACTATCCGTAACGGAACGTGCAGAATTTAAACCACATGATTCTGTTTTACAGTCATACCAAAACAATATAGCAAAACGAAAAATTAGGAACATTAGCCAACATCTTATTAACATGCTTAACATGTTAGGAAATTCAACGCTTCAGCCGATTAACGAAAACAGTACCTCTACAAGTGGACATTTTAGTAATTCTAATTTGGAGAGCCCTGATATTTTAAATATTAATATAAACAACACTTCATTCACGAATAAAGTGAAGGAATCGAGTGAAGAAATCCCTCTCTCAGATACATCAACCAGGGATGTGGACATCGTATTGATTCCTGACAAGAGAATTCCCAAGCAAGATGGTGGAAGTAAGTAGCTATCACTGTAATAACATAGTTTTAAGATAAGTAAAACTTGTGAGTGAGGAAAATTTCGCTACCTAATACCTTAAAACGTCATACATTTATTACACCTTACACACTTGGTCGCTCTTTCAGCTGTAGAGACGTTGTGATGTAATGGTCAATCTCACTATTCGTTGGTAAAAGAGTAGCCCAAGAGTTGGCGGTGGGTAGTGACGACTAGCAGCCTTCTCTCTAGTCTTACACTATATAATTAGGTACGGCTAGCGCAGACAGGCTTTGCGCGAAATTCAAACTGTTATACTTTGCTGTCGTTTCTTGCATTATTGATTCATTGTTTTGTATTAACATGTCGTTATGCATTGTTTACTTGCAATCTCATATTAACATGATGACATGTATTTATGATTAGCTGTTTTGTGTTAACGTTGATATGTATTGTTGTTCATTTGTTTTGTATTAACATGTTAGCACCCATTAACTTATTTCTTCAACGACGTTTATGTAGGCTTCGTTCACGCAAGGTGTAGGCCTAAGTTTACTAATGTTTTAACATAAACTTTGAAATTATTGTAAGCTTAATACACTAATAATAATATCTAAGAGAAATTTACTTGATTGATAACAGACTTAACTTACTCATTAACTGCTGATCAATCTTCTCTACAACAAAATTCACTCGAATAAAATGCTTACTGAATAAAATAATACAAATAATGAAACTGTAATCAACAAGTGAAATATAATCGCAAACCAGGGCTTTGCTAGAGACAGAATATAATAAAATAAGCCATAATTATTCGGTTAAAACCTGAGAACAGAACATGTAATTAAAAAATTTGCAAGTTGTTTCTAGGAATAGTATTGTTTTATATTTCACTTATTTTCAATTAACGCTATTTATTTATTTAAATGAATGTTTTGGCCATTAATAAAGTTACTATGATTTTTGTTCTATTAAAAGTTGGTTACTTGGTAGTCGTGTTTGTTTTATAGCGAAGCCACACTTACCTTTGTCCCACTGGGGGCCTGGTTAATTATTTCAAATATTCACATAAAATCAAACAAGGCCTGTCTGCGTTAACCGCCGCTAAATTTGAATTCATAGAGCAACGGCAGGATAAACGGTTCCTAACGCTAGTTCTTGGAACACTTTAGTTGTTCACTGGGATTTAACAGTCACTGTTATACAGCACCCGTTGTTTCGGGTTTCAATGTTCGGATCTCGAGTTTAGGGACAACAGGATACAATCTCTCGTTCTTTGGATTCACAGCCTGGCACGCTAAATATAGGCCACACGTCTACATAGTAAAAGTAAATATTATATTGTTTTTCTGAGTAGGTTGTGAAGTTTGTAACGATTTGAATAATAACATCTACCTATCTATCTACTTTTAACAATGATTTTCTATTTTCAGATGCTGAAGGCTACTGGTTGTTTTCGTGGATGGTGAGCAATTACTGTATTCTTATTTAATCGGAAAAATAGTTGTCCTTAAGTTGAAACATCAGAGTTGTTTTTTTGTAGTTATTATTATTATTAATCAACTTACGCTAATAAACATATAAATAATTTAACTCCTATAAGCCTAGTATAACTCTGTATAAAGAATACCAGTTATCTGTATTTGGTTGTTTCTGTACAATAGTTGAAATGTTTCGAAAAGAACACGAGAATGAGATTTATGGATTTTTACCTCCTCATGTCCTTAGACAATATTCACTTTAATTAACTTACTTTTACGCTGGGTTCTAGTACTCATAACGACAAATTTAATAAGTTTTGTTTCACAATCTATGTACAAATTCATCGCTGTACGAATTTTTTTTTTTTTTTAGATTAATTAGACTAATCTTTTACAGTTGGTTAAAATATTAATTTTAATCTGAAAAACAACAAGTCTAAAAGTAAAGCTGGTATATACGAAAGTTAATAATGAATGGATGAACTTACAAATCTTGATTATTCTGAACAGAAAGATTTCTACACCATGAGTATCGTGACGCCCGTGGCAGCAGGTGTCGCTGGAGGCTTCCTGGTTCTTGGTTTAATACTGGTTTGCAGATATGTTTACCGATTCTGTCATTCACGTAAAAACAAATTAAGGAAAAAACCTCTAAAAGTATGTGTATTTCATTTCTCTAATCACGTAAGGCCTACCACCAAAATCTCTCTCTAACATCAGTTTGCTGATTGAATTAAATGCAACCTTTTTCTTTAAATCTCGCGATAAGCGGGAACTTTGTTTGTTTTTTACCCCATGCCCTCTCTGTTTGTATTTGTTTGTTTGTTTTGGAATTTCGCACAAAGCTACTCGAGGGCTATCTGTGCTAGCCGTCCCTACTTTAGCAGTGTAAGACTAGAGGGAAGGCAGGTAGTCATCACCACCCACCGCCAACTCTTGGGCTACTCTTTTACCAACGAAAAGTGGGATTGACCGTCGCATTATAACGCCCCCACGGCTGGGAGGGCGAGCATGTTTGGCGCGACTCGGGCGCGAACCCGCGACCCTCAGATTACCAAGCGCACGCCTTAACGCGCTATGCCATGCCGGGCCCCTCTGTTTGTAATCCTTCTTATTTTTATGAGTCCCAACGAAAAATGTCCACATCTATACATATATACAAACTACTTGTTTACACGTTTCTTAACATATTCTTCCCTTACGTCCCTCAAGACATAGGACGAATACATTTTTTGCTGAGGTAAACTTTTGTGATGTCATAAAATGTTTATCATTCGAGTGAAAGCCATTCAGGTATAGGGACAGGTAAAATAGCTCATCCCTTAGTGATAATATCCCTTTAATGTTTACCTTCTCACTGAACATTCTAATCACATTTTAATGTTCACAACTGAATGTTCATTTCAATATACTTGTTTTATTTATTGTCCATTTTAATATCTGTGACTCAGTTTTTCCACACACTATTTTTGACGTCTCACCTAATGCACATTTTAATATCCGCGACTGATTTAGTGCACACTCTTGTATTAACCACTAACATGCACATTGTTTTGTCCACGTCTCACCCATTGCACATTTTAATATCCGTGACTCATTTATTACATATTATAATGTACTCACCACACATGATACACATTCTAATATTCTTGATTCAGTCCATATTTTATTGGTTCACGTTATTATAATAACCCATTCATACGGCTTTTCGGTAATTTGTTTGGAAGAACCAACACAATCATGTAAATAAATAAATACGATTAACTGAGAAATATCGTTTTCAATTTTAAAAACAGCATTTTACCCTTAAACGTAAAAACAAATTATATCACACTTTATTTGAATATTGCCCTTCACGTAATTTTATTCATTCCAAACTAAGTGGCAATAATACAAATGTAAAGTGGTTTGAGATTTGTGTGTTTGTGTGCGCGTATAATCAATTTGTAGGTGGTGTTTTGTGCGATCTGAGAGGGTGAAGTGTTCAAAGACCTTTTTCCTTCCAGCTTAACGATACATCTATTTTCATTTAAGTTGTAGCTAATTAATATCAGGTAATTCATTAATCTAAGCCTACTTTCTTCTTCAAGGCCATGTCCATGAATATAAAACTTAGGTATTTAATGCTGTTTTTTTTTTTTTTTTTGCCATTTGGTGTGTAGCAGGACTGTACTCAACAAACAGTTCAGTTGGTAACTCGTCACTTGACTAAATTACTGGAGGCGTATTTTACATAAATACCCTTAAAGCACACTTTTGACATCTTAATCTAAGTTGTAATTCAAGGTCTCGCTATAGGTGACGTTTGTTTTAGTAAGTTAACCCTGCATGTTGTTCTTTTGTATCCTGAGTTTTTGGGCGAGAATACAAACCATTAGTTGCTTTTTTATATAAAGAATAATAGATGTGAAATGTTTCTTGGATATTGTGAAACAATGAGTAAGAGGAGTTTAATGTTAAGAGAGTTTTAATCTAAAGTAATGAAATCGAAAAAGGTGATCTTGTCTCGCCCCATTATGGGGTTATTTTGTAGGTAGCTTTGGTATACCTGAGTACGGTGTATTTTACGGTTGAGTATTTGTTTGATCAGTTGTTAAATTGCGTTTCTTTGGTTATTTTCATTTGTGGCTGTGTTTATTTGTTTAAATAGTTGTGTAAGAACTGCTACCACGTACGTAAGAGCTGGCTGTGTTGTGGTTGTCTGTAGAAGAGGTATTTTTGTTGTTGGTTGTTGTGTGTTAATTTCTGTGGTTTGTCTCTGTGTGTTGTGTCTTAGTTTGTACGGTTGGTTTCTATGTGCTATGTGTTAATATCTATAGGTTTTGGTGCCCTTTGTATGTTCTGATGAGTTCCACCACAGCCCACACAGTGTGCTGACAGTTTACAGACTGTCGCATCATGTTCGACACGACTCCAGTTAGCGTTTTAAATTCCTCTACCAGAAGTCTCCGATATCATATGGTAAGAAATACCATTCGATATTAGACTCTGGATATACTGTGTTTTGTGTGATATAATCATGTTGGTTTGTTTTGGTGTCCTGCTCGAGATTAAAATAATGTTGTTTAGTTTTAGCTCGTCTAGGGTCTGTTCCGTTTCTATGTTATAAGGTACTCCTTTTATTATAAATACGTTTCGCTCAGTTCCTGGCAAATGATTCAACATACGACCTGGATGGAAAAAAGGCTCATCAGGTTCCCTCGATTAGGACTCCACCTTTTGCTAATCGTTTAATGGCAGAATTTCTAATGTTGGGTTTATAGCGCAGGTTTCAGCTGCCAGGTGTGGTTCTTTACACACAGTGCCAGTAAAACATTTATTTCCTATAGTGTTAGTGTTTTGTATGGTATTTTGTTCTGTCTTATTTTCTATGTCATTATTTGAAGCTCTATGTAAATTAGATAATTCTGGTGTTTTTATTTTCCTTTCGCTTTTTTGATAATTTCTTTTTCTTTTTGCTACAAGGACTAAGGAGTTTAATTCAGGATTTAGTTCTATATTATCATTTAACGTGCTATTTTGGCCACCTTTGTTAGGCTTACACGACTTCTTCCCTAAAGAAGAATCCATTACCGAAGACATTAAAGTTATGTTATTACATCTTCATTGTTTCTTGCCTTTTTTTGCTATCGAAGGTTACTGTATAGCTCTGTCTTTTTTTTGTATGACAAAGATGTATCAGTTTGATGTTTGGTCAGGTGGGTGCCACTACTGCTACAACAGTCGGTTGGTTAGATGAATGACCATGCTCGCCCTCACACCGGTAAATGTTGTTTTTTAAGCCCACTTTCCATATGTCACGATTTTTTGTTTGAGAGAAGTTTGCTTAGACACGTCTTGTTTCTTTCGTGTCTCAAACACCAATCGAATGATGATTTTTCGGTTTGGATCAGTGCTTAGTCGTTGTCTTTCACGACCTGCGTGGATCAGCTTCTATATTTTCGGTGTGTTCTGAAGATAGCTTTACATTTAAATTTGTCGCTATGTTGTAAAGTAATCCAAGAAAATTGGGTTTATGTTCCTGCTAATTTATACAGTGAAATTAATACTGTTCTAATGGTGTTTATTATCGCTGTGATTCTTTTGGTTTAAAAGAAAATGCGGTGGACTCAGCAGATAGCCCGATGTGACTTTGTTAAATGAAAACTCACATACACGCTCTTAAAAGAAAATGTAAAGTTGAGTCCACTTAATAATAATAATAAAGTTATTTCTTCTCCTACAGCTACTTCGATTAATAACACTTATTGATAGAATCAAGTCTATAGTTCATGTTTCGCTTACCTTATACATTTCTGAATTTCTTTTCATCGCCAATATGTAACCATCAGTAATAAGCTAGCTGAAAACATTAGGCCTAATCACATCTGATAATTCGCTATTTTCTCTTCAGCTAATTAAATACACAGATAGTCAGTACTGTTTAGCGGAGCGAACAAACTAATAAAGGTAGGCTTAATATAGTGGTGGAATATAAAGTTTGGTTTTGATGTATAGTCCTTTACTCACCATTAATAATCTAAGATCCTTTAGGAGTTTGGATGGCATATAGTGTACCGTCATATTTAATTATTATTATTTAGCGAACTAACTTATTATTTATTTTCATCACTAAAACATAAACTTCATTTAAGAAACGATAATGGTTACTACTTCTAAGTTAGAGATTATACATCGAACTCGAACCATTCTTCACTTGTTGATTTTCTTGTGTATAGGACACTTCTTGTATCTCTATTTCTTTGTCGAAACACAAACTAAACTAATTGATTGTCTAACAGTAACAACTTAAATAACAAATTCGTGATGACGAGAAACACACGTGAAGTAAAGATGTATTCTCAAAACATTTCTTTTGTCAACCTGAAGATGACCTATGAAGGTCGAAACGTTGTTCTTTACTTTAGTTTAATTAAAGTTCTAATATTCATACCAGCCGTCTCGAGAATACAAATAACGACTTCGCTAACTCGGCAGTCAATCATCCATTATAGGAGGCTCCTGTCAACTTTAAAGTCAGGGATTTGATTCCCAATAGTGGACAGAGCACTGACAGTGATTGTGAGGTATGTCGCTAAAACAAACCAACAATAACAAACTCGTAAACTACTAAAATATAGTTTAGTCTAGAAAGTTCTAGTAAGTAGGTCACGTCTATCATGCTATGCCAAAACTCCCTCTGACCAACAAATGATATAAAATATTCCGTATTTATAATAAAGTTACTAAGATTATACTGCTGTCTCTAACTTAAAGCTACTAGAGCGCATTCTGCGCTAGCCGTTCCTAATTTTGAAGTGATAGACATGAGAGTTTGTTTGTTTGGGTTTCCTTATAGCATAGCTACATTGGGCTATCTGCTGTGTCCACCAAGGTGAATCGAGCCACTGATTTTAGCGTCGTAAATCCGTAAACTTACGCTGTCTCGGCGAGGAACAAACAGGAGGGTTTGTTTTGAATTTCGCGCAAAGCTACACTAGGGCTATCTGCGCTAGCCGTCCCTAATTTAGCAATGTGAGACTAGAGGGAAGGCATCTAGTCATCACCACCCACCGCCAACTCTTGGGCTACTCTTTTACCAACCAATAGTGGGGTTGCCTGTAACATTATAATGTTCTCACGGCTGAAAGGGCAAGTATATTTGGTGTGGCGAGGATTCAAACCCGTGACTCTCAGATTACGAGGCAAGTGCCTTAGCCACCTGGCCATGTCGGGCCCAGACAGGAGGGAAAGAAGCTATTCTACAGTACTCAATGCCAACCCTTTGGTTACGTATTATTATAAACTAGTGTCATTTGCATATTACTCTTATAATGCACCCACGCCTTCAAAATGCGGAGAACGTTTTTATATTTCTTCTATTTTACAGCAGTGGGGCGTGAATTACGGAACTTTTAGTAGGATCAAACCCTATCTCATTTTTTTTCTACGCTCCCAAAGTATCCTATTTCTCAACCGTAGAAAGTCGTCGACAACCATTTAAAAACATGCCTGGTTCCACGCCTTGCTTGCTGCAAGTTATTAGGGAATAAACAGTTTTAGTTTTAAAATAAATGGCACAAAAGGAGTTTTGGTTTTTGCATTAAAGAAGTGAGTGTGATATGCTGTTGTAAGTATTAATACGCAAGAACTAACTGTTTAGTTTTACATTTTGAATGTGTTTATAAAAGGATCTGTTGGTTTCTTATGTCTTTTGTATCATGTGTTACCAAGGCAACCCACAGTAGTCTCAATAGTCTCTGCTAACACGTTATCTCTCAAAAGCCTTGCTTTGTAATAGTTGAAAAATGCCTTTTTTTTCCAGTGAGCCCCCTGTTCATTTTTAGCATCATCTGCACGTTATTGCCACCCTAATAAAGAAAGACTAACGTTACTTCTCACACTCGTGTTTTTAAAACACACCAACCAATCATGTTTTAATTAGAACATTTCATCTGGTCGAATTAGTTGTGTCTATAAGATGAAAACTTTTGATTTCACTTGTCAATTTACTAGTTTCTGCTAAAAGAAATGATCACAAATTACGTTCTATGTCATGATACTGTCATAATAAGTGTAGCAACCTTTATATTATGACACTTTCGTTAATAAGTATAGTGCCCTTTATGTCATGACATTGTCATAAGTATATTGATTATCCTTTTTATCACGTGCCTTAGTATCTTTGTAATCTGCAATGAACATCATATTATTATTGTAGGATAAATATATATTTTAATTTAAATGTTAGTGACCTATACAATTAAAGTGTACCTTATTTAGGCTTGTATTCAATATTTCTGTAGATACAACCTGAAATCCTTTTTGCTTTGCAACTAACAACAGCTCGCTGCTTGGATTGCTTTAAAGATTTAACTGTTCATATCACTGTTATTTCCATACAAATTATATTTATAATTCAAATTATAATAAACCACATACATCTTCTTGCATTTATTATAATTAAAACCCACTTGCTATTTATCTGCTCAACTCACTAAATGATTTAAATAATTTCTTAAAGTAGCAGCATCTTCTTCACAGCCAGCAACACCCAAGACTTTAATATCATTAATTTTAAATAATCTATTGACCATTCCTTCATCTGTCATTGATGTAAATAAAAATATCAAAGGTCCTAAAACTGAGACCTGAGGTACCCACTTGTGATATTAGTCCAGTTTGATTGAACTCCATTTCTAATGACCCTCTGGTTTTTACTATTTAGCCACTCTTCCGTCCAGTTTGCTAACTTATCTCCACTCCTAAAGAGATAATTTTTACAAACCTTTTGTGTGGTACTTTGTCAAATGCTCTCTAAGAGTCCAGATACACCAAATCTACATCCCTACCCTCATCCACATAAGCAGTAACCTTTTCAAAGAATGTCAAGAGATTTGTAAGGCAAGATTTCCCCATATTAAAACCGTGTTGACTATTTAATAAAATTCTAAACTTTGTTAAATGACTTTCTAAAGTATCTTTTACCAGACTTTTCAAAACGTTTCCCACAACATGTAAGGCCAATAGGCCTATAATTACTGGGAAAAAGTTTTATCACCTCCCTTGAAAACAGGAGTTACGTTAACTAACTTCCAACCCTCTGGTACCTGCGCGCTATTCAGGGACTGAAAAAAATAGTGGTTCACATATCCAATCTTTAACCTTTTCCAAAATCCTTTGGAAAATATTAGCTGGCCCAGAAGCTTTATCGTTCTTTAAAGTTTAATCTTATTGCCTGGCCCAGAAGTCTTATCGTTCTTTAAACTTCTAATATTTTTCTTTACAAGCTCAGAATTAATGCAGTTATTTTGGTCAAATTTTTTGCAGAAATGCATATTGGTGTCTTTCATATTTTTATTATATCTTATGATTGTTCTTTAAATTCAATATGGCTAATGTGAATTAAAGTATTTTTAGAAAATATAAACATTTAATTGTTTATGTTTTGCTGAATTTCTCATAAAGCCACTCGAGGGTTATCTGCTCTAGTCATTCCTAATTTAGAAGTAAAACAATAAAAGGTAGCTACATACACCGCCAACTCTAAGAGAACAGTGAGATTGACCTTCACACTACAGTGCTTTCGTGACTGAAAGAATGAGCATGTTCGACAATGAATTCAAACCCACTACCATCAAATTGTGAGTCGAGTGCCCTAACTACCAGTTGATGCCAGGTCTATTAAAGTAGTTTGAAAAACTGGTTCGGCAACATTTAGAGTACTGTGTTCAGTCTTAGACCCCGTACCTTAGGAAAGAAATTGAACTGTTGGAAAGGGATCAGAGGAGTCTTACTAGAATGCTGTCTGGGATGGAGTTGTTGTTTGAATTGTTGGAAATGGTTCAGAGGAGGGTTATTAAAATGTTGTCTAGGTTAGAGTGGTTGTTTGAATCGTTTTCTCTTAAAAAATAACAAAGAAGCGTTGGAGGATCTGGTGGAAATGTCTAAAATTGTAAAGGGAATTTAAGGTGTTAACATATATTTTTTCAGACCTAATGGTGAGAACAGTAGAAGTGGGTAACACAAGTACAAATTTTGGCAGGGTAAAAGTAACCTTCTGCTAAAACATATTTTTAACAGAGTAGGTGGTCTTTGGAATAGTTTGCCTTCAGATATTATATAGGTAGTACATTTAAGTGAGTTTAAGAAAAACGTTATTAGTACATGAATGATAAATGCTGCTTATACGATTTTTTTACTTTATTTATTAATAATTTTAGTTTAGTTTAAAGGATGGACGGACCAAAAGGACCCATGTTGTTTTAAAATGTTATGTTAAATTGCAGATACCAATTGTAACACGTTGGCTGCCAAACATCAACCCCTTAGAGACCTTTTGGACTTATATCAATTGTTTGTAGGCAATGTAGGCACCTTTCAGGCTCTATTCCAATAAATGATACATGTGACAACTAGTTAAAAGTACAAACTAACGGTATTCTGAGCGTATTGTCAAGCTGTATGATCTAATAAATGTCCAACCAAGTGGAGTATGCTTTTCCTCCAAGCTACTGATTTCGAATGGAACCCTAGTTCTTAAGCTAAACTCAGTGATAGTCAAGTTGTTGCATATTATATTGTGTTAATACTCCCCCAATAAACAAACGTATCTAAGATATACAAACATTATTACTATCTGATTACCTACTCTTCACTACAGTAATCTTCATCTACACCTACCCAAACAGTTATAATCGAATACAAATGTCTTCCACAACGGGATTCTTCTTGTCGTCGAGTTCGACAATCACTCGCTACAAATTGGTCTATTTATTACAAGGATATTCTCTCATGAGCAGCTGTAGGTTAGGCTTACAAGCCACCAACTCGAAGGAGGTCGAAACGTTGTTCGCTCCTCTACGTAAAATATTTTCTCAATCCAAATGAGCCGATTTTACATATATATTCTTCTCTACAAGTGGGTTTTCTCGACATCACTGACAAAACGTATAATTCATTGAACAAATTCCACAGATTTCTTTCACGTTACTTCCTCTAACGTTTGGACATCTCGTTAACAATTCCTCCACGATGCTTATTAACATCTCCATGATGCTCAGTAAATCACCTTAACTCTTACTAGATTCTTTGTCATGATATACTGTATAACAGATACATTACCAAATAAAGTAGAAAAGGCATTTAGGCTTATATGAAGCTTAATGAGTGTTCTCCACAGATGCTAATGCTGAAATCTTAGTGTCGTTCTAGGCAGAACCAAACCCTTAACTACAGCACGTGTTTCTTGCCTTTTGAAGGAACCAGAATTATAAATATTGTTTCTAGGTTTTGATTGGTTATTTCTAACCAATAAGGCATTGCACGAGCTTTGAGAGATGCTGTTAATTCATATTTTCTTTCTCAAGTTTCTTAGAAGTTGGCCTTCTAAGTGTCCTTGTCTACATCCCTGACGTGACTAAAATTTAAGCCACTCGGCCTGTGCCCAGTATGTATTTCCTTTCATACACCTCGCTCTGTAGGGTAAAATTTAAGTTTTTATTTCATTATTACCATAACTCCAAACTCCTCCCATAACGTGGTATGAGATATTCATTAATAACTTAATAGTACACCCTAGGTTTCACAAATTTCGCGTCAACCTTTGATTTAATGACATCTACTTCCTGTTGGTAAAATAAATTGCTTGTTTTCTCAATATTGAAATCTACCTGTGTAGGCTTGAAATGTATTTTCTATAAGTACGTGTTCTGTTACCCTGAGTTTCTTCGTAGCTTTATATAACGAGGCAATTTGCTTATGGTATCACCATTCAAACTTTTTTCATTGATTCGTTTGGTTAACTAATACGTACAGTAGTTTTCAGTGACATTTTGTTCTCCATAATTAGTACCAATCGAATTCTACGCTAAACATTTGATAAGGGGCCCCGGCATGACCAGGTAGTTAGGGCACCCGACTCGTAATTTGGGTGTCGCAGGTTCGAATCTCCGTCGCACCAAACATGCTCGCCCTTTTAGCTGTTTTACCACTATTTGTTGGCAAAAGAGTTGCTCAAGAGTTGATGTTGGCATTGTCCTTCTCTATCCAAGACATGGTCATACTGTTATTTGTTCTTCTCATAGGCCCATCAGACTGGATAGAGTATGTGAGTTTTTCTTATAGCAAAGCCACATCAGGCTATCTGCTGAATCCATCGAGGGGGCAGAATAACTGGCATTGAAGAAGTAAAGATATATCTGCATCTCTATACTGGACTATTACAATTGTCTTAGTTTATATTGAGTCTATACGTCTCAGGACTGCTTGCATTTCATTGGTCTATTAGTAATTCCAAATATCTTTAGTTTGGATCAAAACGTAATAGATCAGAAACCCAACGTTTCTATTTTGCTGTCTTTCAATGATACATTTAATTAGTTTTTTTTCTGTTGTGTTCAGAGTGCATAAATAATCTTGGACATTTTATGGTGTAGGGCTTTCTTCTAAGATGTCACGTTCTGCCTTGAAAAGATTTACACTGCATCTTCGTCTTGTTTCCATCTGGTTCTTGATAATTCCCTGGGAAGGCTGTTAGATGTTTCAGAACCACTTATGGTATATACCAGTGATGCCACTCTATCCTTGAAACGTTCAGTAATGTCATAGTGTTTTCAGAGCTTTATCTTTTGTGCAAATATTCTGACATTATAACATAACATTTATTCAGGAACTCCGTAGTGGCAGTACCTTGCAGTATATCACTGAAAGGCCAGCTGTTAAAAAGGATTAAAGTCAGGCTCTCAGAAAGTGCTTTATGAATGCTTGCTTTCTCCTCCTTGAAAAATCACTCTCCTACAAGTTTTATTTTCCATATTCAAGTATCCACATATAAGTACAGGAGTACCATCTCCGCGAACGTATACAGTTCTATCTCTGTATCTTCATCATTTTTATTAACTATGTAATCCAGAAGTTGGTACTATTCACTGGCATAGTTATCCCCCCAAAAAAAAAACAAAACGAAACGTTTTGGAAAACTCCTTTTCATGTTTACAAACTCATCCATCAATTATTGCAATGAAAATAATTATATCTATTAATATATAAAAAACAGCTTGCTGTTTATATTGTGCATTTTTTATCTTCAAAACATCTGTGTGCTTTTAATGCTATTGCAACTTATAATTTCAGATAAGGGAGAATCTTTTTTGGTGATCTATTTGCATAATGATATCCACTTAAGGCAAGCCATCACCCCATTCACAGACTTATGAATTCTGACATCACAACTATAAGTCTTTCCCTTCATGATGTGATTAATGATGGATCTTCCATAAATATTAGCTTCACCAGACATATCCTCAAACCCCCTTTCTTGCATCGCATAACCAATGTTGTCCATGTAGGTAATTACTAAATACCAATCATTTTCATTTCGCCACTAGCATATTCGTCAGTACTTTTCTGATACAGTGTACTACACGTGAAGTCGCTAGACAATTTTCTTTTTTTAGGCTATCCTTTGTTTTCAGCGGTCTAGTGCTTACCTGAAAAAAAAAGGTAATACCATTTGTATTTTACCTGCTTCTATATCCTAAACCTATTTTACAAACATTATCAGTTTACGTTTAATCAGTATGAAGCCTCTTACCCAGTCGTACTTACCTTCACAATACAGAACACTGCATCGTTCTTAAAGCCTACATCTACTTTTGATAATCTGCTCATGGGATTGTTGTAAAGTGTTCTTTCGTTGGGCAGGTTATTTTGGAAACTCCATCCACATAATAATGAAAAGTTACTTATTTCCACCTTAACGTTTTCTTTCAATTTCTAGTTGTAACCCTTATCGCACAAACAGCGTTTCAAAAATGCTAAGACTAATGATATGTATGCGTAACTCACAAATAAACTTATTTATATAATTTCCTTGGTAATAGTATGGCTAACTAAATGAACTCGTTATGTCTCACTTCTAACAACGAACAATTTTTCTTACACTGAACTCACAAAGTCAGTGAACTCTCATTAACTGGTTACTCATATTCATAAATAATATACTCTTGTCTCTAAATATCAGACGAAGTTTCTCGATTATGACATCAAAATTGTTAGCAGCTCCATCTATCAAACGGTTAATTATAGCACTTAAAATAAAAACTTGCAAGAGGGTGAGCAGAAATTTTCTATCTATCCAACTGTACATGTTCACTTAGATGTAGTCCTTGCTGCTACACTATTTACTTGTACTTAAATATTAATTTACGAAAGTGAACTCATTTAAAGATGTATTGAGCAATTAGGCTACGTTATAAAATGATAACATTGGAGAATTCAAAACAACATCTGTTATTTATATTTTTCTTTGTTTGTTTCTACAGGGCCCTATCAAATCGCTTAGACCAGCTGATCGAATAAGGCTGTTAGCAGAGACCTCTGACGACGAATTTTAAAACCTGACTAGAATCAATATATTTATTTTTACTGGACATTAATTGAGAATATCACCATAATACAATCCATAAAATACGCTTCTTTGTTGTGTATATAGAAAACAACGAGGAGAGAGAGGTTCAATATCGATTTCTGATAAGCCTTTTTCTTGAAAAATAGTGAAAATATTAAAGATGTGACTTAGTGGAAGTTATTTCTAGACGAGCAACAGACGTAAAGTGTTATCCTGTTGCATTTACCTAGATTCTACTCGCTGTTAGAGACTCGGGTTGTTTCGCACTTTGGGGCACTGGTTTGGGTATGTTTTAGCCTAATTCTTTCTTCAAGAAACCGCTTTTGTTATTGATATTTTGATAATAATTACGGGATTCGTTCACTGGAAGTTTTTATGAGGTTACCGACAAAACAATATTTATTTCAAATATCGAGTATAATTTTTACCTGTTTCTGTTATAAAATTTTATATATATATAAATGTTTCTTTTATTACTTCATTTTAAAATAAAGTTTCAACAGCAAATTTAAAAATATATTTATTGTATCCAAATAAACTTAAAATCAAAAGTCTTTCTTTAGAAAACGTTTGTATTTTTCCAGTTAATAAAATAAATAGTTCGGTATATCAATAGTGTAGGGGAGACTGTTTTCGCCAAACATATTCAAGAAAACACGTTATTTCTGTCTACAAACCAGTGGCTGACGACGTGTTATACGAAGAAATATCCACCAAAATGGGTGATTTTTATAAAAGGTATCTTTATAACTTTGTTAAAGTTATACCACCAAATACAACCGGCATGGCCAGGTGGGTTAAGGCGTTCGACTCGTAATCTGAGGGTCGCGGGTTCGAATCTCCGTCACATCAAACATGCTCGCTCTTTCAGCCGTGGGGTCGTTATAATGTTACGGTTAATCCCATTATTCGTTGGCAAAAGAGTAACCCAAGATTTGGCGGTGGGTGGTGATGACTAGCTGCCTTCTCTCTGGCCTTACACTGTTAAATTAAGGACGGCTAGCGCAGATAACTAGCGTGTAGCTTTGCACAAAATTCAAAACAAACCAAACCATCAAATATCGCCGCAGTATGGTAATTTTAATTTTGGATTGAATTTTGGCTACGTGTTTATAACACTAAAGAACATACAAAATGTATGGTAAACCTGATCTTTTTCTATGGCTGCTCTTTTACACCTAACTTTTCACATTTAAAATTAACTTCTGGTTAATACATCATGAAACCAATTAAGAAAGTAATTCAAAAGTATGAAGTTGCGCCTACTCACTAAAATTAGTAAGAGAAGAAAAGATATAATTTCATAAACTCTAATGAGAAATAAAAACAAATATTTTAAGGGAGAACACGGTTAATTTTATAAATCGTTTCCTTGTTACTAAGCAAGAACAAAATGTTACTATATCGCCGGTATCGAAACCCAAATTTTAGCAATTTAAGCTGTGAAACTTACTTCTAAGCCACCGAAGGGCAATGCCAAATTAGAAATCCAAAATGCAAATTTGTATTCTATATACATATATATATGTGTATGGTAAAATGGAAAATATATATATTAATACATGAAACTTTCGTTACTTGGTAAAACTCCATAATTACGAATTGAAGAGGGGGAGCAAATGTACATTTCACAAATATATTTATTGTTCCATTTATTGTTGTTTATTTTGAATTTCGCACAAAGCTACACGAGGGCTATGTACCAGTGAAAGGCCAGAGGGAATGCTGCTAGTCACCACCGCCAACTCTTGGGCTACTCTTTTACCAACGAATAGTTGGATTGACCGTAACTTTATAACGCCCTCACGGCTGAAAGGGCGAGCATATTTGGTGTGACGCAGATTCGAACCCGTGACCCTCAGATTTCGAGTCGAGCACTCTAATGTCTTGGCCATACTAGAGAGTTATATCACTTAATACTATCAATAAATAACCAATTAACACGTTGATTGAAATCTTCTCAAACATAAATTTAATTATTTTTTTAAATACAAAATACCAAGCATTCAATTTCTAACTCTGTTATACGACTGAGAATAAATAGCAATAGTTACTTACGTGGAGTTTGATCGGGAATCGTTGATATTTTGCATTACAAACATTCTTAAAATACAAGTTCAAAGTACCCACTAAAATACAAGGCTAGTTTAGCCTTGTTCTTAACTTCAAACATAGAAATGATCTAAAGGATGGGAATTAGGAAATATATGGATGCAAATGACCATCACTTTATTGGGTTTAATGTTTTGTTGCATATGGAAATTAGTTGTAACGATATTTTGGTTACAAACTTCTAAAAAGCTAATTGTGAATGGATGTGAGAAGAATTCTTTGTACACGACTGTTTTGAATTAATCAGCTAAGTTATATAAAGACACTGATCAGATGTGGAAAAACTGTACAGATAAATTTTTAAGTGTTCAAAGTAAACATAAAAAAGGGATAGCTGTAAGTAAAAACTGGGTTGGCTCACAAATAGATTAAAAATAAAAAAAAAAGAATCATAAATTTAAATATTTAAATTGAATGGTATGGCAGGAGATTTAGAAGATCAGAAAGCTGGCGTAACAGAAGATTTAGAAGATTAGAAAAGCTAGTGTAACAGGAGATTTAGAAGATTAGAAAGCAGGTGTAACAGGAGATTTAGATGATTAGAAAGCTGGTGTAACAGGAGATTTAGAAGATTAGAAAAGCTGGTGTAACAGGAGATTTAGAAGATTAGAAAAGCTGGTGTAACAGGAGATTTAAAAGATTAGAAAAGCTGGTGTAACAGGAGATTTAAAAGATTAGAAAAGCTAGTGTAACAGGAGATTTAGAAGATTAGAAAAGCTAGTGTAACAGGAGATTTAGAAGATTAGAAAAGCTAGTGTAACAGGAGATTTAGAAGATTAGAAAGCTGGTGTAACAGGAGATTTAGAAGATTAGAAAGCTGGTGTAACAGGAGATTTAAAAGATTAGAAAAGCTGATGTACCAGGAGATTTAAAAGATTAGAAAAGCTGGTGTAACAGGAGATTTAGAAGATTAGAAAAGCTGGTGTACCAGGAGATTTAAAAGCTTAGAAAAGCTGGTGTAACAGGAGATTTAGAAGACTAGAAAAGCTGGTGTACCAGGAGACTTAGAAGATTAGAAAAGCTGGTGTAACAGGAGATTTAGAAGATTAGAAAAGCTGGTGTACCAGGAGATTTAGAAGATTAGAAAAGCTGGTGTACCCGGAGATTTAGAAGATCAGAAAAGCTGGTGTACCAGGAGATTTAGAAGATTAGAAAAGCTGGTGTACCAGGAGATTTAGTTAAAGACTGGTGTAGAAAAAAGCTGGTGTACCAGGAGATTTAGAAGATTAGAAAGCTGGTGTAACAGGAGATTTAGAAGATTAGAAAGCTGGTGTAACAGGAGATTTAAAAGATTAGAAAAGCTGGTGTAACAGGAGATTTAAAAGATTAGAAAAGCTGGTGTAACAGGAGATTTAGAAGATTAGAAAAGCTGGTGTAACAGGAGATTTAGAAGATTACAAAGCTGGTGTAACAGGAGATTTAAAAGATTAGAAAAGCTGGTGTACCAGGAGATTTAAAAGATTAAAAAGCTGGTGTAACAGGAGATTTAGAAGATTAGAAAAGCTGGTGTACCAGGAGATTTAAAAGATTAGAAAGAAAAGATTTAAAAGACTGTAAGCTGGTGCACCTGGTGAGAAAAGCTGGTGTACCAGGAGATTTAAAAGATTAGAAAAGCTGGTGTACCAGGAGATTTAGAAGATTAGAAAAGCTGGTGTACCAGGAGACTTAGAAGATTAGAAAAGCTGGTGTAACAGGAGATTTAGAAGATTAGAAAAGCTGGTGTACCAGGAGATTTACAAGATTAGAAAAGCTGGTGTACCCGGAGATTTAAAAGATTAGAAAAGCTGGTGTACCAGGAGATTTAGAAGATTAGAATAGCTGGTGTAACAGGAGATTTAGAAGACTAGAAAAACTGGTGTACCAGGAGATTTAAAAGATTAGAAAAGCTGGTGTACCAGGAGATTTAGAAGATTAGAAAAGCTGGTGTAACAGGAGATTTAGAAGATTAGAAAAGCTGGAGTAACAGGAGATTTAGCTTTCAGTTCCTATAATAACATTGACTGTAGAGCAACAAAGGATGAAACTTTCAGTTCTTATAATAACATTGACTGTAGAGTAAAAAAGGATGAAACTTTCAGTTCTTATAATAACACTGACTGTAGAGTAACAAAGGATGAAACTTTCAGTTCTTATAATAACATTGACTGTAGAGTAACAAAGGATAAAACTATCAGTTCCTATAATAACATTGACTGTAGAGTCACAAAGGATGAAACTATAGTTCCTATAATAACATTGACTGTAGAGTCACAAAGAAACGAAACTATCAGTTCTAATAATAACACTGACTGTAGAGTAACAAAGGATGAAACTTTCAGTTCTTATAATAACATTGACTGTAGAGTAACAAAGGATAAAACTATCAGTTCCTATAATAACATTGACTGCAGAGTCACAAAGGATGAAACTATAGTTCCTATAATAACATTGACTGTAGAGTCACAAAGAAACGAAACTATCAGTTCTAATAATAACACTGACTGTAGAGTAACAAAGGATGAAACTTTCAGTTCTTATAATAACATTGACTGTAGAATAATAAAGGATGAAACTTTCAATTCCTATAATAACACTGACTGTAGAGTAACAAAGGATGAAACTTTCAGTTCTTATAATAACATTGACTGTAGAGTAATAAAGGATGAAACTTTCAGTTCTTATAATAACACTGACTGTAGAGTAACAAAGTATGAAACTTTCAGTTCTTATAATAACATTGACTGTAGAGTAATAAAGGAAGAAACTTTCAGTTCTTATAATAACACTGACTGTAGAGTATCAAAGGATGAAACTTTCAGTTCCTATAATAACACTGACTGTAGAGTGACAAAGGATGAAACTTTCAGTTCTTATAATAACATTGACTGTAGAGTAATAAAGGAAGAAACTTTCAGTTCTTATAATAACACTGACTGTAGAGTAACAAAGGATGAAACTTTCAGTTCTTATAATAACATTGACTGTAGAGTAACAAAGGATGAAACTTTCAATTCTTATAATAACACTGACTGTAGAGTAACAAAGGATGAAACTTTCAGTTCCTATAATAACATTGACTGTAGAGTAACAAAGGATGAAACTTTCAGTTCTTATAATAACATTGACTGTAGAGTAACAAAGGATGAAACTTTCAGTTCTTATAATAACATTGACTGTAGAGTAACAAAGGATAAAACTATCAGTTCCTATAATAACACTGACTGTAGAGTAACAAAGGATGAAACTTTCAGTTCTTATAATAACATTGACTGTAGAGTAACAAAGGATGAAACTTTCAGTTCTTATAATAACATTGACTGTAGAGTAACAAAGGATGAAACTTTCAGTTCTTATAATAACATTGACTGTAGAGTAATAAAGGAACGAAACTATCAGTTCTTATAATAACACTGACTGTTGAGTAACAAAGGATGAAACTTTCAGTTCTTATAATAACACTGACTGTAGAGTAACAAAGGATGAAACTTTCAGTTCTTATAATAACATTGACTGTAGAGTAACAAAGGATAAAACTATCAGTTCCTATAATAACATTGACTGTAGAGTCACAAAGGATGAAACTATAGTTCCTATAATAACATTGACTGTAGAGTCACAAAGAAACGAAACTATCAGTTCTAATAATAACACTGACTGTAGAGTAACAAAGGATGAAACTTTCAGTTCTTATAATAACATTGACTGTAGAGCAACAAAGGATGAAACTTTCAGTTCTTATAATAACACTGACTGTAGAGTAACAAAGGATGAAACTATAGTTCCTATAATAACATTGACTGTAGAGTCACAAAGAAACGAAACTATCAGTTCTAATAATAACACTGACTGTAGAGTAACAAAGGATGAAACTTTCAGTTCTTATAATAACACTGACTGTAGAGTAACAAAGGATGAAACTTTCAGTTCTTATAATAACATTGACTGTAGAGTAACAAAGGATAAAACTATCAGTTCCTATAATAACATTGACTGTAGAGTCACAAAGGATGAAACTATAGTTCCTATAATAACATTGACTGTAGAGTCACAAAGAAAACAGTTCTTATAATAACACTGACTGTAGAGTAACAAAGGATGAAACTTTCAGTTCTTATAATAACACTGACTGTAGAGTAACAAAGGATGAAACTTTCAGTTCTTATAATAACATTGACTGTAGAGTAACAAAGGATGAAACTTTCAGTTCTTATAATAACACTGACTGTAGAGTAACAAAGGATGAAACTTTCAGTTCTTATAATAACACTGACTGTAGAGTAACAAAGGATGAAACTTTCAGTTCTTATAATAACATTGACTGTAGAGTAACAAAGGATGAAACTTTCAGTTCTTATAATAACATTGACTGTAGAGTAACAAAGGATGAAACTTTCAGTTCTTATAATAACATTGACTGTAGAGTAATAAAGGATGAAACTTTCAGTTCTTATAATAACACTGACTGTAGAGTAACAAAGGATGAAACTTTCAGTTCTTATAATAACACTGACTGTAGAGTAACAAAGGATGAAACTTTCAGTTCTTATAATAACACTGACTGTAGAGTAACAAAGGATGAAACTTTCAGTTCTTATAATAACACTGACTGTAGAGTAACAAAGGATGAAACTTTCAGTTCTTATAATTACACTGACTGTAGAGTAACAAAGGATGAAACTTTCAGTTCTTATAATAACATTGACTGTAGAGTAACAAAGAATGAAACTATCAGTTCCTATAATACCATCAACAGTGGACTATCAAAAGACAAAAATATCAGTTTTATAATAACAATAACTTTGTACAAGTAAAGGATAAAACCAACAGTTCTTGTAATGACATTAAACTACAAAAAAAAACTAATAGTTCTTATAATGACATCAGTTCTCAACTACAAAGAATGAAACTATCAGTTTTGTAAAAGGTTCAACCCTGAAACTATAGAATGAAACTATTTTAAAAACATTAACATGTAGTAATTAAGTGACAAATTTCCAATTTAGCTAGTATGTAAAATCGACTGGGATATCTTCCAATACTTTCTACACCCACAGTTTAAGGTTATCACTACAACTAAACCATCACATTCGCAAACGTATCTGGAACATTTCAAGCATGATTCATTGGTTTACTTTACATGTACAAGACAGCTCACATACTCTCGGGTCCAGTCATGGATCTGTTCCCCAGCAACCTAAACCTCGAAAATAATACCAAACATCTTTTTATCTAATCAAAACAACCCATATCTTTCTAAAATGACTCATTTTTTATCCACATTAAGATTCTTGGCTGACTCATGTGACAAGTGTTAAAAATACTAATAATTTTAAAATAATGATGGAAATGGAAGCTACATGTTAAACAAAGTGTCACAGAATATCACACCTGCACCTTGTGGGCATAGAAACATACAGTGAGTACCAAAAACCAACAACATTTACACTCATAAATGTAATTTGGAGTTGGTATAAAAAAGAAGTCTTTTTTAAAGCTCACTTGACTACCTCAACAACATCTGAAGGTAATCCATTCCATAGGAAAACCATCCTACTTGAAAAATAGAATTGTCTTATCTGAAGATGGTTTCTACCTTGCCTAAATCTATATTTTTGTCCCTTAGTTCTATAATTCTCACTGTTAAGTATGGACAATGTTGATGCATCGACATTATCATTCTTAAACACTACAATCAGATCCCCTCTAACTCTTCTTTTTTTTAGAGTAAACAATTTTAAGGACCTGAATCTCTCTTTGTATGACAACCCTTCCATCCCAGATATCATTTTAGTAACTCTTCTCTGAATCCTTTCCAACAATTCAATGAATTTCCTAAAGTAAGAAGCCCAAGAATGAACACAATACTCCAAATATGGCCTAACTAGGCCAATAAAATGATAACCTGTTTAGACTTGTATTCATTATTTATGTAGCTACAATCTAAAATCCTATTTGTCCTACCACTAGCAACAGCACACTGTTTGGATGGCTTAAGAAAATGATCAACTTTTACACCAAGATCCTTTTCTTTTATGGTGCTGATAAGATTATTCCAATCCATAATATACTTATAATTCAAATGATGATAACCCACTACCTTGCATTTATCATAATTAAAATCATCTTCCATTCATTTGCCCATCCCAATGAATGATATAAATCCTTTTGTAAATCAGCAACACCCAAGACACTAATATCATCAGCAAATTTACATAATTTATTAACAATTCCTTGATCTATGGCATTAATATAAATCAGAAAAAGCAATGTTCCTAAGAAATATATATATGTAAAAATGGCTCATTTGGGTTGAGAAAATATTTTACATAGAAGAACAAACAATGTTTTGACCTTCTTCAATCATTGTCAGAAGAAATATTTTCTCGTCGAAGAAGGTCAAAACATTGTTCGTTCTTCTATGTAAAATACTTTCTCAACCCAAACAAGCCAATTTTACATACATATTTTTCTCTACAAGTGGATTTTCTCGACATCACTAATGTTCCTAAGACTGAGCCCTGATGAACACCATCGAAACATTAATCCAGTTCAACTGAACTCCATTTTTAACAACCCTCTGCTTTCTTCCATCAAGCCACTCTTCTGTCAAATTTGTTAGCTTATTCGAAACACTTATAGAAATAAGTTTCTTTTCATGCCTTCTTGTTAAATACTTTCTGAAAATCCAGATACACCTCATCTACATATGCAGTAACATTTTCAAAGCATGTCACAAAATTTATAAGGCATGATTTTCCCTTAATGAAACCATGTTCACCATCTAACAAAATTCTGAACAATGTTAACTGATTTCACAAAGTATCTTTTATCAAACTTTCCAAAGTTTTTCTATGACTGATTAAAACTAATAGGCCTATAATTAATGGAATAGCTTCTATTATGTCTCTTAATGATAGAAGTGACAACAGCTAGTTTCCAATATGTTGGTACTTGTCTGCTATTCACAACATCATGGCAAGTGACTCACATATCCAGTCTTTGACTTCCTTTAAAATCCTTGGGAAAATGTTATCTGGTCTAGGAGCCTTATCATTCTTTAAACTTCCCAACTGTATTTTAACAAACTCAGACTTTATGCAATTGTCTTGTTCAATTTTGTTTCCTTCTATCAATTGCTACAGATGAAGATTACAGCTTAAGTCTTCATAAGTAAAAACAGAAGAAAAAGTATAATTTAACAACCTAACTACTTCATAATAACCAGATACAAACCATCTTTTATCATTCCTCAAGGGTCCTATTCCCACCCTGACACTGTTTACCGAAAACGTATTTTTTTAAAAATCCTTACTGTTAATATTTATGCTTCAGCCAAATTGTTTATACATTCTTTTCGATGTTCTAATTTCCTGTTTGATGAACTTTCTTGATCTTTTATAATATTCTATAATACCAATCAATTTAACTTTCTTAAATTTATGAGATTTTAAAATGTTATCACTTATACAGTTTGTGAACCAACATGGTTTTTCTATTTACAGCTACCATTTTATTTCTGTGAGAAATGCATCTGTTTTTAATACTGGAATTTTTTCTTTAAACATTTTCCACATTTGCTTAGTGACTCCAAATTATTTAGCTGCTCACTTCACAACAGATAATTCTTGTTGCTTCCTTTCAAAAGTTGCTTTCTTTTTTAAATTTAGAATCAAAATATTATTATTCCTGATTTCCATATAGAGCAAAACATCAAGTCTAATACAACAATGAACACTTGTACATAATTGTCCCCAGCTTTCACTCTCTGAACCACTTCTCTATTGCAAGTTAACAATAAATCTGAAATAATATTTCTAGTAGATTCCTTGACCAGTTGGTGAAGAAATCCATCTTGAACAGCTTACAGAAACCTTTCTCCCTCATGGTTTGACTCTAGCATTTTCCAAGTAATATGTCTGAAATTAAAATGACCCGTAATTATGAACTTCATTAACAGGTGAAATCTTAATCTCACTAATTTCATCTGATGGTCTGTAACAAATTCCTGTTAAGAGCTTTTTCCCTTGATATCTACTATAAGAAACACAAATAGATTCAATATCTTTTCTATTATCTTTAATATTCTCAACTTCAACAGGATGTAACCATACTTTACATAGAGGGCCACTTCTCCCCTCTGTTTACTACTCTGTTCTTAGTAAATAACCAATAACCATTTATTTTAAAGACATTTATGGCATCAAAATTATCTACCTTTAACCATGTGTCAGTTATTCCCTTTATGTCAAAATATTCTATTCATACCAGTGCCCTAGTCTTCTGTTTTATCTGTCATACTTCTCAGCATTACAGTAGTAACAATTAAGCCTATTCTTATAACTGTTTTTATACTGATTTCCTATGCTAAACTTTCCTGTACATCTGTTTTGTTACATTTAGCTTATCTTTGCCCTCACCAATATCTAGTCCTAGTTTAAAACTTCCCTTACAATTTAAATAATATCAGCTAACCTGCTCTTCTTTGCACATTAATTTCAGACTAACATTTAACCTAGGGACCTACTCAAAATCTTATCTTCACAATTAATTCTTGGCAGTATCCCTGACAAAATTCACTATATCGTTAGTCCCTACATGAACAACAAAAACTACATCGTTGCTAGTCCACTTTTATCTCTTGTTCTGTCAGTAATATTTTCCACCTGTGCCCCAGGGTAACATAATTTAACTTTTCTCCCAGTTTACCCACAGATTATTCTAACCACATGCTGTGTCAAAGTATCACCTATAGCTATAACCTGTTTAACTTCATAATCCACATTATTCTATATTCTTCCAACTGTTCCTTGTCTATGTAAGTCAAGGGCTGAAGTCTGCTGCTCAGTAGAATAAAACTATAACCTGTTTAACTTCATAATCCACATTATTCTATATTCCTCCAACTGTTCCTTGTCTACATAAGTCAAGGGCTGAAGTCTGCTGCTCAGTAGAATATAACTATAACCTGTTTAACTTCATAATCCACATTATTCTATATTCCTCCAACTGTTCCTTGTCTACGTAAGTCAAGGGCTGAAGTCTGCTGCTCAGTAGAATACGGTCTTTACACGTAACTTCACTATTTTTAACTCCAATACTACACTTTCTAACTAGTTGTCATTGTTAATCTTAGTTGATATAAAACCTTGTATTTAAAATCTTAGCTCCTCTTGAAGTCCTGTTGTCATTTCACACAGTTTATACTACTATTTCACTATTTCCTCAACTTTAGTTAGGATAACCTTCAACTTTCGTCCAATCTGCAAACTTTACATATAAATTGAACACCCTCACTACTAGCTTCTTTAAAAGTGCACAGTAGTTCAATGTTCTTAAATAAAAAACCTATTTATTGCACCTTTCGCACCTAACAAACAGGAAACGCACTAGTCTTAACCACAGTATTATTTGTAGAATTAAAATAAACACTCGATACTATAATTAAATATCAGCAACTTGTTGTTAATGCTGTTGAACCTACGTTTGACAATTAACTAATTGACTATATATATTAAATAAAACAGTGTATTCAATTTGTCTTGCAATCTTGCTGCAAGTTGAATTATAACAAGATGTAAAGAACCATTATGCGTACTTAGCCTAATGTGATTATACTACATGTTACATTTATAAAATTTATTTTTAGAAATTAGGGTTAAATAACAAAGCAAAACAGCAAGATTTAGTTGGACTTGGGATTAAAATATTAAAACCAAATAACATTCAAAAATCCAGAATATTATAAGAACTTAGCTTTCTAACATCTTTTCTTTAAATTTTCAGATGTTTAAGTACTGTAATTCTTTCAATCGTCATAATGACTAGTTACCACTAACATAGTAACTAAATTACTTTCATGGCAAAGTTTTATCCAGTTTCGGTGACACTGAACATTCAAAGAAAGGACGTGAATTCTACCTGTGTTCACATCAATTTTCAAACATTTTATAATTGCTATGGAAAATTAGAAGAAAAATAAAAAACAACAACTGAGCTCCTTAGTTTAAAAAGGAAATTGAATTGTTGGAAATGATTCAAAGGCTGCGATATGAGGACAGGTTAAGACCTTTGGCATTTGAAAAAAAAAACAGAAGAGAGAGTTACAGCGGATGTAACCGAGATGTTTAAAAAATTATTAAGAGAATCAATGTTGTTGATGCGTCATCTTTCTTCAAACTTAATGGTGATAATGGTAAAACTCAGGGTCACAAATATAAATTTTCTTAGGTAAAGAATAATTTTCAACAAGACAGCTTTATTTTTCTAACAAAATGTTTGTCTTCAGGTAAGATAGATGCAGGGGCCTCAAAAGCCAGCCCAGTTTCCGGGGTCAGTAATATCATCGGACTCCTTTTTCATTATATTTATTAACTTTTACCGATTTTTCATGAAATTAATCTACGTGAGAAATTTCTTAATTACTTCATGAAAAAGCAGTAGCCATTTTAACTCATTAATTAGTATGTGTTTATAGTGAACTTTGAAATATCCCACTGCATGGATCCGAGGCTGATGTCTTATTTGCCACCCCCTTGTCGTCAGCTCTGGCTAGATGCAGTAAATTTCGAAAGTTTAAGGGAAAGGTTAATTAGTATTTTAATAATAAATTTTGGCTTTGGGTGTTTTATTTATATTTTAAAGTGTGGTTTGGTAGATAGGCTAGCCTGAGTGGAGCTACAGGTCCCTTCTTGTCCTTAAATTATATGTATATACATACACATGCAGATGACAAATCTATTCTGTTGTGGTAATGTCTTTTATTTTTACTCGACTTCAATTTTTTTTATCGTTCTCTTATACTTCAAATGAATTAGTGAAAACCGCCAATATATGGTTATCCCAAATATTGATTTGTATACACAAGTTTTACAAACTCACAACAGCATTGAGTCTTCTGTTTGGTCTGGAACTGAATATTTTATCAACGGTTTACAATGAGCAAATTAATTCTAACTTGATATAGGTAGACGTCACTTAACGGGGAGCTAGCTAGCTCTTCGCTGATCACACGTGAGTTTTTCACCGATGAAGTTAAACGGTTTGTAATGTTTTAAATCTACAAACGTTCGTGGTAAAACATCTGTAGTTTTCTGATTAATAAGCGTTAATCACAACTGTAACTTCCGAGGTTTATGGTATACCAAATGTAGCAAACCAACAATATACATTGTCTCTTCGAATATGACCTTTGTTAGTTGTTTTGAGTTACTTTTACAAATAACCGATTTTGTTAGGAAAACTTAATGAAAATAAACATTATCTAAATTTTATTCCATAAAAATTCAAGCATTAAAATATTTATGAATCGCTGTGAGCAGATGATCATTGGATCAAACCTTAAGCAGTGTCCCCTATATTTTACATGAAAACTTTGTTTGTTTTTGTTTTTGAATTACACGCAAAGCTACTCGAGGGCTATCTGCGTTAGCCTTCCCTAATTTAGCAGTGTAAGACTAGATGGAAGGCAGCTAGTCATCATTACCCACTGCCAACTCTTGGACTAATCTTTTACCAACAAATAGTGGGATTGACCATCACATTATAACGCCCTCAAGACTGAAAGGGCAAGCATGTTTGGTGTGACGGGGATACGAACCCGCTAACCTCAGATTACGAGTCGAACACCTTAACCCACCTGGCCATGCCGGGCCGTGACATGAAAGCAAGTTTATATGTAAAAATGTAACTCACACTAAATTAAAAATATCATGCTATAATAAACCAAAGTCTTAGTATGGAAAACTGAAACAATAACATATTGATCAACCTGGCTGATTATGCCCTAACGCTCAAGTTCTATAACTTTATTTGAAAGTATCACATTTATGACATAAACGACGGATAAGTTGCCTTGAAAACCCTAGTATTGACTACATTATCCATTTAGAAACCGATTTATGTTGTCTCGTTTGTGCAAAGCGCGCAGTAATAGCACACGTTAATTTTACATATTTATAACGCTAAATTTCGAAGTTCAATTCCCCGTACTGTTGACAGAATGAATAAAGCACATGGTGTAGCTTTGTGCTAAAAACAGTAACAGACATACGTAAGTGTCAGACTTGGTAATGATGCACATATGAATAATATACACGTTAAAATATTTTTGTACCTGTATAGCAATTAAACTACCAACACACTTGAAATATATATATATATGTATATAAAACTAATATAGATTAATTAAACCGAAAGTTTGAACTTCATACAAGTTCAGTTATTATAACGATTTGTTTCTGAATAAATGTAATAAAAATAATTAAATACACCCATAAATCTTTTTTACATCACTCAACGTTTCACTGTTCAATTGATCTTAAATGTTGATTTGCCTTTAGTTAATCTATTTTGTTCCATTGAGTTTTCTGAAATATTCGAATATGTTTGACCTGTATAATTTTTCATTATTATTTTATTTGAGTTATACCTTTGCGTACTGTGTTGTAGTCATGTGACACTTTTATTTTTAACTTTAATTAACTAGGTATTTATCAGTTATGGCCCAGGCTGGTCAAACACCTCTCCTCTTATAGTGACTGTAAACAACTTTTAAGTAACTTCCGATTGCACTGTTGTAAATCGTTGCTAAAAATACTATTTTATCAACGCCGGATGCTTGGGCTACCCTGATTTGGAAGCTAGCTTAGCTATCAAGCAGAACACTTCTGACCGTTAGCCTGAATCGAGTTCGCAGGTTCCAACGAGTTTTTTTGATAGCTGGTTAAGAATTGTTCATCTTTCAATGTCATCATTAGTTATAAGAATTTGCCATTTCAAGCGGAACTCACGATGAAAACTACAACATAGGTAAATTCATTTATGTCATATAGGACTTACGCTATTTCAAAGTCTCATAACGTGATGACTAAAAACCCACAGTGGGTTAATAAGGTTTGAAGACGCTTGAAATTGAATGTGTGGATAATGAAATAAAAAAAAAAAACTATTACAAACTTAACATACTTGCAATAGGTTTCTTCGTTATTCATTCAAGCCTTTATTTTTATACCTCGTTAATTGAGTACCTTTTAAAAATGGAATTGGGAAAATTTTAAATGGTATAAGTGATCAAGATATAAGTATCAAAAATAGAATAAAAACAAATTTAACTTCACAAATTAGCTTTCAGAAGACGTGAAATTTTAAAAAGTGGGTTAACTGTGAAAAACAACTAACAATACAATTACTTAGAATAAAACAGCAATTAGTATAGAGGCGAATAAATTATATTTACTTTTAAAAATGAATACATTAAAATATGTATTTTAAGTAAATGAAAAATAAAATGTATATGACATCACACCAGTTAAAAAAATTAACAAATACATATGGTAGAAATTAAATGTTTTTTTTGTTTTTTTTTTAATTACACAAAATGCGGTATCTACAACGTTTGGGTGTAGTGCTTTGTGTTATTAGAATATTTGAAATCTGTGTGGAAAGGTAAATTTAAGTAACATATGTAAATTATAAATTTTTCTGTACTATTCTATTTTAAGCGTTCAGATATCATTGAAAGAAACCTAGGCAATTAATGCTTCATAAAATTAAGTAAATTAATATATATACATATATAGGCCTAACTACTTTTTACTTTTTATGAAATACTCTTAAGACTTACGTGATTTCATAGATTTGGTAGCCCAGAACTTTCCTCAGCGTTCCACCTATGCCTATTTTATTGTCGTTATAAAGTTTATTAAATGTTTGTTAATAAGGAATTATGTTTTAATTTTAATAATTACAAATTTATAAGTGTTGGGACAGGAATATATAAAATAAAATTTTGAGACACTGAATATTAGAAAACACCAATAGAATAAAAAAGTTGTTAAAGGTTTTCTTTTCACCAGAGGTAAAAATTGAAGAGAATCTAAACCATTGAAGCCTAATGCCTTTTTTCAAATATACAGTAAAACCTGTCTAAGCCAGAAATTGCATAGGACGGAAACCTCTACAAGCCGCAAATATCAATTTTTCCTCATCTTAAATTTTTTCTTATAAAAGGCCCTCTATATGGCGGAACCTGCGTAACGCAGACGGAAAACTTTCACCTATCTCATCTACCAACAAGTAGGATTAGAACCTGAGTAAGGTGGAGAAAATGTTTTTTAATTAAATATTTTCTTGATTAATAATTTATTTAAATATTAATAAATTCTTATTTAATTAATGATTTCTTTAAATATGAATAAAGTTTCAGACATTTTGTTACAGTAAGTATTGGTTTAATATATTCTGTTCTTTTTTTCTGCCGTCATTATTCCGGAGGTCGCTATTCGAAAGAATGACTGACTGTACTTTTGGTTGCATTTACTGATGGGTTGTTGTTTTGAATTAAGCACAAAGCTATATAATGGGCTATCTGTGCTCTGCCCACCACGAGTATCGAAACTCGGTTTTCTGTGCCACTGGGGGCTTTACTGATGGGAAAACTAGAAAAACCATGGGCAATAGGTAAAAGTGAAAATTCGTACTGTTTTAAAAATGTAAGGAAGAATCAACTTCCTGTGGAATGGAAAGCGAATAATAAAGGGTGGATAACAAGTGCTACATTCGAGGAATTTTTGAACAAATTAAACAAAAGAATGGAACAAGAAAATAGGAATATTCTACTTTTCCTAGATAATGCAACTTGTCACCCGAAAGTTCAACTTTCAAATGTTCGTTTAGTCTTTCTACCTCCAGGTACAACATCAGTTCTACAGCCATTAGATAATGGAATTATACACTATATAAAATTGAACTACAGAAAACTGATGCTTCAGCATATCATTGCAAACATGGACGACTGTAAGAAAGCATCTGAAATGACCATGAAAATTGATGTGTTAGATGCAATTGCGTTTTTAAGTCATTCAATGAAATGCATAAAAGATGAATGCGTAATAAAGTGCTTTCAAAACTGTAGATTTATTCTTGATAATGGCGGAGACTGTGGAAAAGTTGTTTGTTATGACGATTTTAGTGAAATCCAAACTCTTGAGAAGATTGCAGGTGATTCTGTGAACGTTGACAATAATATTTTCACAGAAACTGATTTAAAATCTGTAATAGAATCGAAAGATGGTAACACGGTGATGGAAAGAAGGTGATTAAACTGATAAAGATAGTGAGGAAATAGAAATTCCTACTTCATCTCAAGTGTTAATTTATATTAACACTATCAAATTGTATGTAAAAATGAAGGGAGAAAATGAACTTCATGAAAAGGCCTGAGAATCGGCGTTTTCTTTTAATCGCATCAGAAAGCCCATTAATAAAAACGAAATAATTGAAATTGGACACTTTCTTCAAATAAATTTAAGATTTTGTGTACTTGTGTATATTTTGAATGTATATTTTTATTATTCTGATGAATACAGCATAAACAGTATAATAACTTTATTCACAAACATCTTACTTCTCTTGAGTCAAGCAAGTATAACGTTCCGCTCAGAAATTATGCATAATTAAGAAAATGCACGTTCAATATGTCCGAGCTATAAAACCTGTTTAAACCGGAAATTTTACTCTGTCCCATGCGATTCCGCCTTAGACAGGTTTTGCTGTACATTGGTGGTACTCTGTTGTGTACTACAGTTTCGCGTATTTAAGCCTTATCAGCACAGCTTGGATCAACAACCAAAGAAATACTTAGACATCTGATAACGGTGAAGTGTGTATAATATCAATGTGGTTTTCGAGTCGTTTTTGTTTTTCTTTACTTCAGAGATTCTCTTCAGTTTTCATCTCTACTGATAAAGAACATCGATCTTTAACACGTATATAAAATCATTAAGCAGATGGTCCGCTATTATATCAAACAACGAATTCGACGAAACGTCGTAAGATTAACATACTTAAATTCATTTAGGTTACTGTGTGGCGACGTGAAAGGACTTAAAACCTCACATAAATAAAAATTATTTTATTGAAATCTAACCGTGCATGGATACTTATTATTGTTACTAGCTAATAAGCAATGTGTTAATTTTTTATATTGCAGATTGCCATTCCTTTATGGGCACCAGAATCCATCTTGGCCATCCTCAAACCCTATGGAAATGGCACACACCTATATAATAAAGAAAACCTGTTCTTGCCTTGAGGAAGGTAAAGAATGCAGGTGTGGAACAGGAAACCCCCCCAGAAGGAGACTGCAGATCAGAATGGAGCCTTGGGCTAAGTACAAGACAGTTACCATGGTGATACTTCTTATTCTGGGTTTTGTCTGGGCTATAGTGTTTTCTTTTTTACTTCATTTCAAAAAACTGTGACCTCTAATTCAAGATTTTCACTGGCGCCACTCCTGTTTGTTTCCGTTCGAATGTGATTTTGACGTCATCTAGTCGTGGAGTCGTTCACTATGAATAGACTGGCTGACGACAAAATTGTGTTGGTATGGTCTGTAGATAATGTTATTTTTATGTCTCTACAATGGGATATTTATCAGAAGATGTTTCCTTTTCAATTTTTGGCTCGTCAACACTTCAGAAAGGTGCTCGATCTTCCAAATACTCGACAAATGCACGTATTCTATGGATCCGTGTACTTAAAAATATTTAAAAAACAAACTAATTCATTTAACTTCTTGACAAATGTTTTTTTGTGTACCTTGTTATTAATGTTATTGCGATGAAGTACGTGTTTTCATATATTTAAATTGTCTCGAGATACTTAAATACTGTTGGAATATAGAAAAATAAACTTATACTCTAATAAACATTTTTGATAACTCCAAGACTCGTCTGTATCGTTTCTAAATATTTAACGATATCTCATGACAGTCTACAAACTCAAGACTTAAATAATATCAAAATAATTTTAACCCTTTCAGTATCGAAATAAAACTATACAAGTATGCATCAATGTCCTAGAATACATAAAGTATGCCTTATGCACATACTGGATATTTTCCCATGCATGGTTTCTAAGTTTGCATATGAGATATTTGTCTGCCTCAACAGATGTCGTTTTATGTTTCATGCGTCCCGGCAGAACTTACAGAAACACATAATATTAATTCTGAAGTTAAAGTAATGTAAGAACACCTAATAATCAAAGTTTTGTTCTTCTAAAATTAAAAAAAAAAGTTAATTACTCTTGTAACATATTACTGGAGCATTATGTTCGAAACAGTAATTGTCACGTTTGTCAATAGAATCTTCGTTGTAAACAGCGTTTTAAGGTATTTTTATCTTAATTGTGCTCTCATTTTAAAATGGTGTGGTTCAGAGTAATGTTATAACGAAATTGCAAGGGTTAATTTTTTAAGCAGGTTCCACCACACACAAGCATATTTTAATTTATTAACAAGATTTTTAATGCAATATATGGGTCGTCAAATAAATCTATCCTATTGTCACAGTCTTAAGTTATGCAAAATAGAACTATTTAATTGTCTATTCTAAGCCTTACCGATGACAGCAATTCGTTCGGTACAAGATAATCATTTCGATTGGATTTAACAATCTTGTCTCGGAAACAATTGATTTAATTAAATAGCGTTTCGATTAATATTTTACGTCCTGTAAATCAACCCACCTGATAATTTCATACGAAGCCTCTTCGACAGTTCTTTTTTAACACGAAGGAAATAGTCATTATTCACTACTTTTACTGTAAACCCCTGTCGGCGTAATTTAAGTCACGTGTTAAAAATTAAAATTATAAAATTACAGTTCTAAACTCAAAACAACTTGTCATTCTTTCCTATTTTTCATTCCATTCCAAGATAATTATTTTAAATTTAAATGGACGGTGTTATTAAACATTTTTGTTTTACTTTTTGTAGGAAATTTCCAACACCAGTAAATATATCCTCTTCAATAAACTTAATGTAATTCGTATTAATTAAAATTTGGAAATTTTAAAACACATTTCTTAAAACATTTAAATCACGCTGACTAAAAATACCATCTCAAGCTGAGAATTGGATTTCATGTGCTGAAAAACAGTGTTTAGCTTCTGCTCAATCCCAATGTTCGTTTCAGAATTTTTCACGCATGATTACAAGTTTTATTGCGCATTGTCATCCCTAATTTGGAGTTAATGGACTAGACTATTCCTCAGCTTGTGACTGTGTGAAATTTGAAATCTACTAGCATTATTTGAGTTTGGATTACGATCAGTAGATCAAAAGTTCTGGTATTACCCGATTTTCACCCCATCACACTTTTCTTCCTCCACTTTCTTAAGAAGTTGGGTTAATCTCGAAAAGTTTCTGAATAGGAAAATAATATTAACGATGAAACTCATGTGCAGTTTTCTATGATTCAAAGAACTAGAATTGATTAAGATAAACTTGTTTGATTTCTGAATAATAATTTATTTAATAATAATCATAACTAAAGTTCTTCAATAATGTGCAGAAAACGCAAAGTACCTGTTGAGGGGTCAAAGAATAACCCTAATTTCAAGGTACTTTATGGAGATAGTAATGCAGGGCCTAGGCCAGGTGGTTAAGGCACTCGACTCGTAATCCGAGGGTCGCGGGCTCGAATCCTCGTCATACCAAACATGCTCGCTCTTTCAGCTGTGGGGGCGTTATAATGTTACGGTCACTCCCACTATTCGTTGGTAAAACAGTAGCCCTTGAGTTGACGGTGGGTGGTGATAACTAGCTGCCTTCCCTCTAGTCTTACACTGCTAAATTAGGGACGGCCAGTGCAGATAACGCTCGTGTAGCTTTGCACGAAATTAAACAAACAAACAAACAATACAGGGCTTAAATAAATGTGTAAATACTTCGAGTTAAAAATATCAATTGACAGAAAAAAAATGACAGGATAAACGAACACTTACGTGGTATACATCATATTTCTCTAAAACAGGAAGTTGAACAATGAAGAAGATCTACAATAGAGTAAACTTTAATGGAAATGCAGAAGGACAAAGAGGCAGAGGGTCAGAGTGTAATTCATTCATTTGTTGAAACACTTGCCAAAGCTATTTTAAATTTACCTGTGGCTAATGGACTTTTAGAAAAGTTTCTAGAGAAATGTCATCTACCAGCTAAAATAATGCTAAAGTATGTTACGTTGAAGAGATTCATTTCTCTCAAGCCTTTCGGAAACAAAAGAGCAAATAGAAGATAAAAAGTATATCTGACTGTTGATAAATCCTCAGATAGAGGAAAGTCCAAAGTCAATACACTGATGTCATATTACAACACTGTAAAGGAGATCATCAAATAACACCAGTACATATTTTTAATGTTGTTATCTCAAACAGCGTCTGCCTTATTTTCACGCTCGCAACATCATTATGGCAATGTGAGAAGAAGTGGTTTGATGTTATTGCTGTAGTATATGATTCTATAAATAACATCCAACCATTGGTGAGTGGAATACGTGTTGGTTAAGGTGTCAATAAACTTCGACATGTGGCACGTCTAATTCATGTTTCTGTTGACACCATCCTTAGCTGTCTGGCAACATCAGATGCTGGAAAGTGTTTATCAAGTTTGGTACCTTCTTTAAATATGCTCACAAAATAGAAAAACTGTGTAGTGAAGTGTGTGCTCAAATTGGAATTGAAGATATAATGAACATCTACCCCCTCAGCTGTTGCTCCTTCTAGATAGTTCAGTTTTTATCAGAGTCTGCTTTTGGGCTGAGCTGATGATTCTTTTGAATAAGATCCTCGATGTCATGAACAAAAAAAAGTCTAATGTTCGTTACGTATTACAATTTCAAATAGCTTAAAACTGTTTTAAATGTCGATGTGTATCAAATTTATGATATTTAACAACAAGGTTGATACACACAGTTTTCTTTTTCCATACAAATATTTTTAATACACAAACAATAATACAATTTACAATAACGATGATTAAAATGATGAATTATGTACAAGAGTTTTAGAAACTCAAACAACATTGAGTCTTCTGTCTGGTATAGAACTTCCTTGGTATGTTATTAAGGGCTCACAATGAGCAAATTAGTCTTGAGTTGACGTAGATATAATTCATTTAACAGCTGGCTGACTCTGCGATATTCGTTGATCACACGTCGAGTTTTTCACCACTGCAGTTATATAATGCCTTCGTAAATATACTAATGCCCAATGTGAACACACTAGAGTTGAACGATTTGTAATATTCGAAATCTATAGATATTCCTGATCAAATATCTTAAGTTCCCGATTAATAAGCGTTAAACAAAGTTATAACTTCTGAGGTTTATAGTGTATCAACTATAGCAAACCAATAATATATGCTGCTTCTTGGTGCGTCTTGTTGTTGTATTTATAGGTGTGATGAGAGTTTCTGGAAATGTTAGCCTGCACATCAGTACACTGTTGATTTTTACACTCAAGAATTTTCTATAACTTTATTGAATAGACAGAAGTTTCATAATACACGTTTAACACTTTAAGTTATGTACATATCTAAATATAAATTTAACTTAAACATAGATCAATATTAAAAGAGATATATAATAGTAAATCCGTCGCATCTCCTTTCTTTATATAATTAAAAATTGTCTAACTTCTCTAATTTTAACCATAATATTATAGATATACACCTTCAAACCATACTCTTGACTGATAAACTTCAATTTAACAGCTTTATATTTTTTAGCCCTTCATTTGGTTAAAAGAAAAACTTCAATGGATTGTGATCAGTGTAAATTACAATAGGTTGTTGCGAACATACGGAAACGTTCTAAAGCTAACACTAAAGCCAATGTTTCTTTTTTCACAGTAGAATAATTATTATGGTGACAAACATTTTAGAAAAATAGCAAACAGAGTATTCGATACCTTTGTCATCTGGTTGTAATAGAATGGCACCAACACCACAATCACTGGTATTAGTACCTAATACGAAAGGCTTATCAAAGTTAGTTGCCGTGAATAAAAGGTAAGTGCACAATAACACCAACAATCGGAAATGAAATGACTAATTTTTACAAAAGTGGCAAAGAGCCCTTGGTAAAGTTTTATTTTGACTGTCAGAAGATTTCAAACTAAAGGATCTGGGTTTTTTTAAGAAGAATCCTCAACTTTAGTCGATTAAACAAGTACAGGTTTTTGCTGAGTTGGTGAGAATTTCTTTTTATGAAAAGTGGTTTTTGTGTCTTAAAGTGTAACCATCTGCAGGAGCAGCTGCTTCCTGTAATGTTTCAATTTTCTTTTCGTCCAAGTAAGTGTTGAGGTCGTCACGTGCACAACGTTTGAATTTATCAATTAGATATAGTTGTCTTAGTTATTGAAACTGTTGCCAATATGCATACAATTGCACCATCGATCAAAATAAACCTCTTTTACGTGGGCAAATTCCGTATAAGTTTGACTATCTTGCTTGTGATAATCTCGATTCTTTTGGCGATAACCCTCTGGTACTAACTCGTATGCAGTGAGAACAGCTGCTTTAACCCTATCGTAATTCGTACAATCTTCCAGAAGCAGAGTGGCATAAGCTTCTTATGTTTACTAGTTAAAACATTTTGTAATAATAATGACTACTTTTGGAAATATTTATCACTTGATTTTCATCGAACAGTGGTACTTCAACATATCAGTTAAGTTCAAGGTTCTAATTTTGCTTTGGTCGATTGGAGTTGGGTATAATTTCCATTTCTTTCAGTTTAATTTCTTTTTCGGCTTCAATGTAAGCTTTTTCGCTCTCGAGACGTTTATTTTCTCTTTTAGCTTCGATAAGAGCTCGTTCTTTCTCGACTTCGATTCGAGCTTGTTTTAGCACAATTTGTTTGAGTTTTAAGTTGATCTCTAATTTGGCCAGTGTCAACACTACAGTATTCTCCTGATGCTTCCTCAGACAACAAATCATCATCGATTAACATTTCAATAATACACTTTTTAGTTCATTTTTATCAATGATTTCTTAAACACTGATTCTAAAACTTTGACAATTTTGAGCAATTTACTTTTGTTATATCTTTCTAGTTATTCGAGGCAGAATAATTCAAGAAAGCCTTGATAATCACTGATAAATATAAATTAAATTGTAAGTATAATTTAAATCGAATTGTGTCTAATTTAGATCTCCGACACGAGCTCCCAGTTTATTATGTTATGTATTACAATTTCAAATGGCCTGAAACTGCATTAAATAATAATTTAAATTCAAAAGTTAGAAACTGCCGATATGTATCCAATTTATGATATTTGCTAAGAAAGTGGATCCACACAGTTTTCTTTTAATACAAATAATAACACAATTTACAATAACAGTTATTACATATAAGATATATCAAAGTTTTACAAACGTAAAAACAATATAGAGTCTCCTATCTGGTGTGGAACTTCCTTGGTACCTTATTGAAGGTTCACGATGAGCACATTAATCTTCAGTTGATACACGTGCATTTCACTGAATAGGAAGCTAGCTGGCTCTTCTTTGTTGATCACACGTCAAGTTTTTGCCACTGAAGTTATATATAATGTCTTCATAAAAACACTAATGTCTGGTGGGAATCCACTGAAGTTAAATTATTTGTGATGTTGGAAATTTATAAATGTTTCAAATATCTAACGTTCCCGATTAATAAGCGTTAATCACAGTTATTGCTTCCAAGATTTATAATACACCAATTGTAGAAAAACAATAATATTTACTCTCTCTTGACGCGACACATTGGTTACATTTATAGGCGTGAAGAGAATTTCTAGAAATTTCAGCCTACACAACAATATAGACGATACACCAGTGTTTGCATACACACTTATTTGTTGATTCTTACACTCAAAAATCCTCTACAACTTTATTAAATAGGCTGGAGTCTCGCAATACAGATTTAAAAATATAAGTTATGTACATCTCGACATATAAGTTTAACTTAAACAAAAATATGGCAGTAAATTCATCACATGTTCTAGAAACCATTCTCGCTTACCAACAGCCGCAAAACAAAATTTATGCCAAGTATATGTTTCTGTACAGTTACAATCAGTCCATTTTGTGTAACATAGACCACATCAAAGATGTCAAGCTTTCCCTTTGCTAAAAAACAACAACAACAAAAACACAGAGACTAAACCAACAGAGAATTACGGCACTGTTTTAGGAAAACTAGCACTTAAAGATGCTATTTATGTGAGTCAATCTGTTAATTAATTATTTGTAATCCTGGCTGAAAAATGGAAAGGAACATCCGAAAGGAATGTGTTTACTATTGTAAAGAAATTGTAGATGCATGTAAGAGTTTTCCCTTGTAGAAGAAATAACAACTGAAACTTGGAATTCAGTCAAAACAAAACCCTCTCCAGACAATCCAAAACTGACAGCAATGAGATTCTGGAAGGATGTAGCCAGATGCTCAACAGCAATATTAAATGTCCAAACATTCATTTAAGTAGCAAATGATGACATATGCTAATGGAGTCTATTACCAAGTTAATGCAGTGAATTATTTTTATAATGCTTCTATTAACCAATCAAAAAACAACACACAAACACACATAATGTTTTTTTTTCTGAAAGTGTTTTATTAGTTTACTTATTTTCTTCAGACTGAAAGATTGTCAACAAAAAATACTTGGTTTGTACTTAAAAAATGTTTTAAACTGAAGACGTAACAAAATGTTTGTAAAACAAGACCAGCACACATTTTTGTACCTGACTTGTAACGTTTACACATGAACACAGTAGTCAGCTGTAGTTTATCTGTGGTTAAGCCTTTTTCATCTTTTTTTTCTGAATAAAACCCGATTACAAACAAAATATTTAGTTTTTCTTTATTACACCTGAAACATTTCATTCGTTTTTGCCCTTTTCGATGATTATAACATTTCACCCACAAATCAGACTTTCTGCAAATAGTACAAAGCTACTCAAAGAGCCATATATGCTCTGGGTATCGCAATCCGTTTTTTAACGTTTTAAGTAGCCTTAATTGCAATCTGGTTTAGGCTTTACTAGTGTAGTTTTAAGTTAGTCAATGTATTAGGTTCGTTGAGAGGTGAAATATTCAGATTGAAGTATTACAATGAAAATGGCCCAGCATGACCAAGTGGTTAAGGTACTGGACTTGTAATCTGAGGGTCGGGTGTTCGAATCCCCGTCGTACCAAACAGGATCGCCCCTACAGCCGTGGAAGCGTTATAACGTGACAGATATCTCTTGAGTAGTTTTGCGCGAAATTCAAAACAAACTAAACTAAACTACAATAAAAATACACTTTATGTACCATTCCAAGAGTTTGGGTGATTTGAGTCGTGTTGTAGTACTTCAAACCAAAGTGGTCTTTTGTTCACAAAAAATTAAAATAAACATGAAACTATCTCAACCACACATGGCGTATACCCTTGAAACTCCTGGGAGTAAAATAGTGAGTTAGTGTTTGAAATTGACTCCTTTATGTATAACGGATTTACCGTTGTATGTTTATATTAATACCTACGTTCATCTCAGTATATTTTTTTTACGCACATAACATATATTGTTGGATATGTATTGCGCAAGTTCCGCCTATTCTCTAAATTCACAGAAGATTCTCGAGAGTAAGAATCAACAATATTTGCTTAATGAAAATGCTAATGTGTTTTCGAACATTGTTGAACGTTCTATAATTTCGTCTTAAACTATATAAAACAACGCACTAAGAGACAGTTACATTTTTTATCGCTGCAGCCTGTATGCTATAAGCCTCGGAAGCTATAATTGTGATTAACGCTTATTAATCTGAAACTACAGAACTGGACCAGGAACGTTTATAGATTTCAAACATTACAAACCATTCAACTTCAGTGAATTGACTTTGGACGTTAGTATTTCTACAAGAACGTTAAATATCTTCGTCGGTATAAGTCAGCTTGTAAGTGGTGTCAGGCCAATCAAACTAGCTAGAGTAGGTTAGGCGTATCAGTATCAACGACTTGGGCCGTTGATAAAATTGTCAGTTGTAGACCAGGCAGAAGGCTCAGTATGGTTTCTAAGTTTGTAAAATTCTTGTATATAAACCTATATTTGTAATAACTGTTGTTATAAACTGTAGTCTTTTTGTGTATTAAAATATATTTGTGTTAAGAAAAAATTTGTGTCTGTCTGTATTGTCGGCAAATATTATAAATTTGATACTTATTAACATTTAATTAATTTTAAAATTCAAACTAAATTTCCAGCTATTTGAACTCTTAATACGTAACATACGTAATACATTAAATCGGAAACTCATCCGATATAAACTTGAGGGTCTCGGGTTCGAATTCCCGTCACACCAAACATGTTCGCCCTTTCAACCGTTGGCGGTGATGACTAACTGCCTGCCCTCTAGTCTCTCATTGGTAAATTAGGGATGGGTAGCGTAGATAACCTTCTTGTAATTTCGCGCGAAATTACAAACAAACAAACCGATATAAATTATAATACTTAGCACGTGTCGTCAACTCCCTGGGGTTTCTGCATCAGTTAGGAGTTGTCAGTTTGTATTCTCATTAGAATAAAATATTTTTGAAGCATTTATTTATTGGATTTTAACACAATAAACGATCATACTTTTCTTGACTTAATTTATATAAAAAATATATAATTTTTAAAACATTTCATCACAATCTAATTTATAGATACCGTATTTTCCGCCTAATAAGCCGAATTTCTGGCCTTAAATTTTGGACCTGATTTTTGGGGGTCGGCTTATTGGCCGATCACTCCTTTCGGAAATTTCTTCTTAGGAAATGTTTTTCTTTTGAAAATTACCATAGGCGGTAATTTTGTCCCATCAGCAAAGCACGTTAACACTACAGTGAAACGTTGTTTCTGGAATTTCATTGGTTACCTAATTACAGTGAGTGGAGCCAATAACGAATGACATATTGATTCCATCTCTGTCTCAATACGACACGTTCTGCTTTACAACAGAACGCCAATAATCACACACAACGTGCATGCTGACGCTGAAACGAGACTAAGAAATCATTTTGAAGAAACTTGTCACTTCTTAAAAATGGCTTCGGCTTATTGGGCGGTAATAAGCAAAAACCCTCATTTTCAGAGCTGAAAATTGGCCTCGGCTTATTCGGCGATTCGGCTTATTAACCGGAAAATACGGTAGCTCTCTCTCCATGTGGCATTTGAAAGAGAAAAACGAAATCCTTATTAAGTAATATAATACACCCCCGTCGGGAGCCGAGAGGTGTGTTTAGACTACAATTTATTTAATACTAAAAGTAAGTTCAATTCGACTAGTCAGTACTAAAGTCTACACGCTGGGAGTAAATTCGGTGTATATCAATAAAGCAACTTTCTCTGCATTATTAATTAAGCATTTGTCAATCTGATATCACCTTTTGATGTTTAGTTTTCAACTGAGATAAGAACGATTTCATTTGCGGTTCTGTAGGGAAGATCGAAGCATCACGATAGTCAGCAGTGGAATAAGCAGACAGAAAATCTTTGAAATCAGCTACAGATATAATATTGTGCTCAGCTTGCTGCACAGAAACTACCAAGGTGGTGGTAAACAGTTCCTAAATACATCTGCATCTCATCGGAAACTTACATATTTCTTGTGATTGGCCCTTGAGCGCGCGATGCACTGATTATATTTCAATTTCCTTACCACTTCAAATAACGTTTACCAGTCCTAACGTCAAAAAAGTGCGAGAAATTCCTTCTTTTTTAGCTAATAAAGCATTTAAAAAATTCCATTCAAATTAAGGAAACAGAGATTGGGTAATTTGTTTGTTTTTTCAACGAAAGTATCCTACATTAACGAGTGAAGATTCTGTTAAATTTCGATACAAAATAATTTACATATGCTCAGATTCTCATTTTTTCAGATAATAATACGTAAAGCTTTTGATCTACGGAGATTAAATTATTTGAGAGAAATATATTTGTCTCATCAGCAATTAAAATATATGGATCATTAACAAACACGTTTGTTTTTCTTTTATGTAAGTAGTCTCAATCAAAACCCATCATTTCTTATACATTATGCTTTCATTTTACCATCAGAAATTGTCAACAAATAGCGCTAACATACAATAATATTTCGTTAGTTTGCTTGTTTCGAATTTCGCACAAAGCTACATGAGGGCTATCTGCGCTAGCCGTCCCTAATTTAGCAGTGTAAGACTAGAAGGAAGGCAGCTAGTAATCACCATCCATCGCCAATTCTTGGGCTACTCTTTTACCAACAAATAGTGGGATTGACCGTCACATTATAACGCTCCCACAGCTGAAAGAGGATTCGAACCCGCGATCCTGAGATTATAGTTCGTCAATGGTGAAAAGGAAACAATGTAATCAGAAGCAAAATAAATAATTTAAAATATGTTTTTAACATTTACAGTACATTACTTCCTATGACGATAAATAAAATATTGCTTTAACACACTGTGATAAATACTTAATATCATTAGTGAATACTTTCTAACTACAAGCGGCCGATCTTTGCTTATCACACATGTAGTACGTAGGAAAAGATCGGCCGCTTGTAGTTAGAAAGTATCCACTGATGTAAAGGACAGTATCCAAAGCTGTCCACGTGTCCCAGACAACATTAAACAGCGAAAGGTGTCACGTGTACGCAAGCTGTTTCCATGGCATAGTTGTTTCGCTTTTGCATATTCCAATCAGTTGAAAAATGAAGCAGGTGATTTATATTAATCCATACTCTATATGGATTTGTGTGTAATGAGACTGTTAAAACCTTAAATGGTTTAAGTAAAGTACGCATGGAAGGAAATTGTGCTTTTGACACAAAAGCTTTACAATAGATCCTTCAATAATGGAAACTATGCTGCAGGACAAATGATGGAATGCACGGTTGTCAGACCGAACCGAACCCGACGTGGCGACATTTACTTATAATTTAGTGTTTTTCATTCCTTGAATAATTTGTTATATTTTGACTAAATTTTATTTAACATTAAGCTAAAAAATCAATAATGCCATCAAGCGCTTTTGTAATTTAATAAAATAATTAATGACTATTGTAAGGGTCCGGCATGGCCAGGTGAGTTAAGGGGTTTGACTCGTAATCTGAGGGTCGAGGGTTTGAATCCCCGTCGCATCAAATATGCTTGCCCTTTCATACATGGGGGCGTTGGTAAAAGAGTAGCCCAAGAGTTGGTGGTGGGTGGTGATGACTAGCTGTCTTCCCTCTAGTCTTACATTGCTAAATGAGGGACGACTAGCGCATATAGCCCTCGTGTAACTTTGCGCGAAATTCCAAAACAAACAACACTGTTATAAAACACATCTATAGACAAAACAAACAAGACCATTATAAAACACATCTATAGACAAAACAAACAAAACTATTATAAAATACATCTATAGACAAAAGTGTCTAAAGTATTTAAGTATAAAAAATATGTATCGCGCTAAGTTGCCACAGAATGTTAAGTGTGATTTGCAAGTGGTTCTTGAAACTATAAAATCCGAAAACCTCACATGATAAATTTGAAGTGTTCGTTTTGTTAAGTCCTGCCCCCCGCTAGTACAGCGGTATGTCTCCGGATTTACAACGCTAAAATCAGGGGTTCGATTCCTCTCGGTGGGCTGAGCAGATAGCCTTTGTGGCTTTGCTAAAAGAAAAACACATACCCATGTTAAGTCCTTTCCTTTCTTGTGAAGAAGAACAATATTATGTACACTTAGCAAGAAGAAAAATACGTTATTTTAATCAAGTCTTAACGCAGGAATTCTGACAAGTGCTGGTAATTGGATTTCTGTTCTCTGGTCAACAGTTTTAAATTTGGAATGGCTCTGCCTCAAGTCTGGCATTTATAACTAGACCATTAAGCCTATGCGTCACATAAAGTGCCGTTTAAGTTAAAAAACACTAAATAACTTTTTGGTCATACAATAACATGACAAATTAATTTTCTAATGTTCAGGTGAGTACTTAAAGTTTTGATATAATTATGTTTCAGGTTAAATGTTAAAATTTTTATAGTGACATCAAACGATTTATGTAAACATCCATGTGGTTAAAGATCGCTGTTTAACAAAGCTACTTTAATATAACGTACTCAGCTACACACAGACACACATATATATTTGTTTGTTTGTTTTGAATTTCGCACAAAGCTACTCGAGCGCTATCTGTGCTAGCCGTCCCTAATTTAGCAGTGTAAGGCTAGAGGGAAGGCAGCTCGTCATCACCACCCACCGCCAACTCTTGAACCACTCTTTTACCAACGAAAAGTGGTATTGACCGTCACCTTATAATGCCCCCACGGCTGAAAGGGCGAGCTTGTTTGGCGCAACGGGGATGCGAACCCGCGACCCTCAGATTACGAGTCGCACGCCTTAACACGCTTGGCCATGTCGGGCCCACATATATATACATCGCAAAATGAATAAATAAAAAAAATGCTAATATTTCAAACCTTTTCCAACAATACATCTTATCGGTTAGATACAATATTCATCTACGTCCAAGAGTTCATTCTTGGGAATGACTGTAAAAACGCATTGTTGAATTATATTTTATCGTGAACATATAGGTCTGGAATGACCAAATGGTTAGGGGCGCTCGACTCGTAATCTGAGGGTCGTGGGATCGAATCTTCGTCACACCAAACATGCTCACCCGTGGGGTGTTATAAAGTTACAGTCAATTCCACTATTCGTTGGTGAAAAAGTAGTCCAAGAGTTGGTGGTGGGTGGTAATGATTAGCTGCATTTCTTCTGGTCTTACACTGCGAAGTTATAAATGGTTATCGCACATAGCCTTCGTGTAGCTTTGCGTGAAATTTCGAAAAGAAACAATCATGAACTCACAAGTTTTCAGCAAAATATAGATGTTTGTGTGTGTCCAAGTGATAATTGATAAAGCAGGATAAATGCAAATATTTTCAATAAATTACTTTTATCTCTAAAATTCAAGTAGGAAACTCGAACACTTCTTTCCTCGACATGAAGCCCCCTGGTAGCTCTATGATAAGTCTCTGGACTTACTAAACTAGATAGCTAGTTTTCGCTACCTTTGGTCTGTGAGCACATACAGTCCATTGTATAACTCTGAGCTTAAACAACAAACCAACATAACATAAAATTGGTTATAAAGGTTGGAGCTAATTTTTTTTTGAGAGATGAGGCTAAATTACAAGAGTTCAAGTTCATATTCAGGAGTACAAACAGTTCCAAATTGTATTCTGTTATGACAGGGATCCTAAATACTGTACAAATTATTACTGGAAGTCACTGTGTTAAGGTTGGAAGCTCCAAAATAGCCAGTAGGTGGTGCTGATATGCTTAATATCGTTTGTTTGTTTTGTTTTTTGAATTTCACGCAAAGCTACACGAGAGCTATCTGCGCTAGCCGTCCATAATTTAGCAGTGAAAGACCACTTTTACCAACGAATAGTAGGATTGACCGTCACGTTATAATGCCCTCACGGCTGAAAGGGCAAACATGTTTGGTGCGACGGGGATTCTAACACGCGACCCTCAGATTACGAGTCGAATGCTTTAACCCACCTGACCATGCGGGGCTCACTTAATATCGTAGCATATTGAAAGTTCCTAGAATGACAGAGTTGACAAGTGTTTACTCTGACTGATGACATCATTAAAAATATAAAAAAAACACTTCCACATTGTAAAATAAACATCTGTAAAATGAGCAGTGAAACTGTTGCTTGTACAGGTAAACATCGATATAAAACGCATCGATAAAGCGCGATAATCAGTTGGGCGCGATGGGGTCTTAGGCCCCAAATTTTTTGGGGTTTCTACAGAGGCCGCCGCTTAATATTACCACTGCTTAATGTAATCAGCCGGTTAATGTGATCAAAAATCAAAAACCAGTATAAATTTGTGCATTTCAACTTGTTTTATGTGCTCACTATATTTTATTGTTATTAATTTTTTTGAAAAATCCGTTTTTGTTTCAGTACTGAATTCGTATTTTAAACTTTGCCATGACATTTTTTTCCTGGTAATTATTTGACTTCAGTTTGTACTTAGATTTTAATAATTAGTAAATAACTTATCAAAATTAATTACTGTATGTATCAACTTTTAAAATTGAACTAATTTTAATCAGCGTCTAATCGTAAAAACGATCACATGATTGCTCTGACGGAACTACTTTTAGAATATCAGCCCCCATCAAAGTAATGAATTCGATAAATTTCTTTAGAATTCTGCTTTTTTACATTTAATTTCAGTCTTAAAATTGAGTTTAATAAATAAAAAATGCTATATTATTGGTGTAAGTAGTTTTGTTTGTTTTTCTTTATTTCACTACAAAACGCGTAAATTTTGCATTATCGCTCACCCCGAGGGTCAAAAAAATATATAATCAAATCGGTATAAGGCGCAATCAGATACAACGCGGTCGAATTTTTTGGACCCCAACTAGCGCCTTATATCGATGTTTGACTGTAGTTTTTCGTCTCATTACCTACCCCAAATGAAAATGAAATGATAACAGTTCTGGAGTTTTTATCAGTGTGTGGTTACTTTATATGACAATTTTTTAAAATCAAATTATTCAGGAAAATCGTATGATTAAATATTAAAAAAAGAACAGAACCAAACTATTTTTAAAATCTTATGTCTTCAAACTCTTTATTAAATTCAAAAGTACATAATTAAAGAAATACGTTCCATTATGTCAGTACGTAGTTCCAAAAAACTTTACAAAAAGAATTTTCTTTTTAACTTGGTGTGAATTATAACCAACAGATGGCGCAACTATTACATACTGAAATTTCCACGAACGGGCGTATTTCTCGAAGATCTTAAGAATTACTTGTTGTAAAGATTTAGTTACAGCATTAGTTCAACGTTTTTAATGTACTGACAACCAGAATCGGCTGTCAAGATATTATACTCGGTCGAACTACTTTTATTTTCGCTTGTAATAAACAAATGCCACCAGAAAGAATTTGCAGACCATGATCAAGTCTTGAATTTGATACAATTAGAAAAAACAACAAAAAACACCAAACAAATATGAATCACTTCGTATTTTAAACCATTTAGGGAACAAGACAAATCGGCCAGATTGAGACCACCAACTCTCTCTGAATAAACTGAAACGTGATTAAATATATTTACAATTTGTTACACCAACAAAAATATTTGTAAAAGAATTATGTTGTCTGCCATATTAGTTCTTAAAACACAAAGCTGAAAACCTGGTATCACTCTTTTTATTCCGTTTTTGTTATCATATACCGTATATTTTCCGCACCGGATGTGCTGTGTTCACAAGTAGTTTTATTTTGACCACAGCTGTACTTTTGTAATATTACAACACAAGGTCAAAGGTGAGTCCAATCTAGCCTCAGGGTTAAATAGTTGTTGGGCGAAAATTATTTGGAATTTATACAGTGACATTCGCCATGTTCTATCAACATTTCTATGTCAATTGTTCGTGATGACGAGAAAACCCACTTGTAGAGAAAAATATATATGTAAAAACGTTTTTGGATATACATTTATGTCAGTTGTTGTGGGTATAAAACGGAAATATGCGCACAACATTTTATCTAATGTGAGACGAAACGCGTTCAGTTGGGTTTTTTTTATAACGATGAAAAGCTAAAATGTTCTGAAACGTATCAGTGAACTTTTCGTGACGTCAATTGTCCTACACCCACGTGCCTCGTGTCGTTGGCATGTGACCTAAACAATGTCTGTCAATAAGATTGGACAAGTTGTTAGGTTACTTGGCTGTGGTCAAGTGGTTGCCACGTGATCTACTCTATGAACTTGATCACTTTAGAACACGATATTTAGCAAGATAGGTTGTCCTTGTCACAGATGAACCACACCTTTGACCACAATAAGAAAAGGAGATACTTGTATCGGAAAGACAATATTAAGCTTATGTGTAATAACTACAATAGAATATCTTTTTTATCTATAATGAAATAAAGAATTTTTTAAGGATTTATTTTTTGTTAGTTTTTTTTAATTTCGCGCAAAGTTACACGAGGGTTGTCTGTACTAGCCGTCCCTAATTTAGCAGTGTAAGACTAGAGAGATGGCAGCTAGTCATCGCTCTTGGGCTACTTTTTAACCAACGACTAGTGGAATTGACTGTAACATTATAACGTCCCCATGGTTGAAAGGGTGAGCATGTTTGGTGTGACGGAGACTCAAACCCGTGACCCTCGGATGCCTTAACCACCTAGCTATGTCGGGCCCTTTCTTTTTTTTTTTTTTTCTCGAGTTGGTCAGCGGTAAGTTGTCGGACTTATATCACCAAAATCCAGTCTTCGATTCCGTATGGTGAAAAAAGTACGGATATCCTATTATTGTACAGCTTTGCAACAAATACTGTAACGCATTTAAATAGCATATTTTATTTAATTATATTTTTTTCGGTGACCAGAATGTTGAAATAGTATCACAAAAATATGTAAACGGACTAATAATTAATTGTAAAAAATATCAATAGAACAGACTTTTTGAGCGAAATAGCCTCGCTAACAGGAACGTTGACCAAATTTCAAAAACGCATAATTTGAACAACAGCATAAAGTTGTGGAAACTTGACGAAACACTTGGCAAGAAGTTGTTAAAACTTCCTATTACAGTTGACGTAATATATTAAATATGACTTAAATTTTGCGATGTTAACTGAGTTGCGTCTGTCATGGCCTCTTCGTTAGGAAGCTCGGCTCTCAGTCTATGGATCGTAGGTTTCAATCCCGGTCACCGAACACGCTCACCTTTTCAGCCATTTGAGCTTTAAAATGAGACAAACAATTTCATTATTCATTGAGGAAAGAGTTGGCGGTGAGCGATGTTGGCTTGTTGTCTTTGACTACCTGGAGAGTTTGTTTGTTTTTCTTATAGCAAAGCCACATCTGGCTATCTGCTGAGCCCACCGAGGGGAATTGAACCCCTGATTTTAGCGTTGTAAATCCGTAGACATACCGCTGTACTAGCGGGGGGCAGCTGGAGAGAAGACAGGCACCAGCAGAATCATATACGACGTGTCAGCATCTAAAGTACTCTAATGGTTATATGAGACCTATTTAATTCAATATGATACCCCTATGATACCCCCACTCCCAGTGACACAACAGTATGGCTGCGGACTTGCAACGCTAAAAACCGCGTTTCGATACCCGTGGTGAGCAGAGCACAGATATCTCAGTGTGTAGCTTTGTGGTTAAATACCAACAAACAATTAATATATACATAAAACCATAAATTTTTAAGCCATAAACAAAACATATTAAATTTAAAATGTTTAATTTTTGTGTTTAATTAATGTGTTTTGTTTATGGCTTTAAAAGTTATGGTTATAATGTAATTAATCAGAGGTTGGGATTTGCTGTTTTTAACGCAGTTCTTCCTCATGATTTTGTTTACTTATTTAACTTCATTTAAATGTATTTATTTAATTTTACACTAAAGTATATACATATATCAGGGAAAAGAGAAGAAATCTAGAGTCAATTAACCGAAACTTTCTCTTGTTTACTGATGTTTAAATACGTGTAACAAATTTAACCTAACACTCAAAGTTTTAATTCGCGAAAATGATTATTCTAGGAGGTCTCTGACGATCACTATCTCCATAAAATGGTTCTGACCCAAATAGCAGACATAAACATCTAAGGACAATAACCCTTCTCCCCGAATAGACCGTTTCAATTACCTTTATTAGCTAACTTTTAAAAGTTGTGTCTTAACTCCATTTTCAACAAACTTGGTTTTAGAAAGTTATTCTTCATTACTCAGTATCCTTAGTTATTCTATTTTTATCATAATCCCGTACACTTTGAATTATTTATACGGAAAGCCACAAGGAAAACCAGATTTATCGACTTACGTTGAGAGGTAAACATTAAGGTATTACACGCGTTTTATTTAGCTGATAAACGTTCAGAAAGAAATTCGAGGGGGGCCCACACTGCAACTGAAGAGAAGTTACGAAACCTCAAGTAAAGGTGCACATATGATTAGGTCCGCTGGACAGCAGTATAATACTCAACCTTGACATTGTATTGGTTGTCTTCGCTCTGATTGGTGGACAGAGATAAGTCGCCTAATCTATCACGTGCCTAACAGGAGTCAAGAAATGTAATACGTGTTACAAATGGTCATTTCTTGGAAGTATGAAAAAGTCAATAAGACAAGGTCATGCTGGACGCAGCAATAAGTGTACACTAAATGCAGCCTTGCTAACTCTATAAAACATTGCTCAGAATGTTTTATATATTTCCAACCTAAGTTACACTAAGGAGACCACGCAATGGACAGCAGGGAAACTGTTAATAACGAAACATTTCATGCGCACATGTTGATAAAGGTAATAATAATATGATACTGGCTAGCACAGAATTCACTCGAAGTTCAATTCCTAGGGGTGTCGAAACGGGAGGTGTTACTGCATTTTTACACACTTCACTCGTATAACGACTGTAATTTATATCATAATATTAATTCTCTGGGAAGCACACCCTTAGTCTAATTCTTCCATTTTAAACGTTCTATGTCTAGCCAATCACACTCACTTTGTAACTCCTTTCCACATGACCAGGTGGTTAGGGGGCGCTCGACTCGTAATCTATGGGTCATGGGTTCAAATCCCCTTCACACCAAACATGCTCACCTTTTCAGCCGTGGGGGCGTTATAATTGTACGGTCAATCTCACTAAGAGTAAGAGTAGCCTAAGAGTTAGGGGTGGGCGATGATAATTATCTGTCTTCTCTTCAGACAGCTAGCAGATAGCCCTCATGTAGCTTTGGGCAATATTAAAAAAAAACAACTTCGTACACCACCGATTACACATGTAATTAAACGACTACTCAGACCAGGTATCCAAATAGATTCGATATTTTTATTCTTTGTGTAATATTACACATTAATTTACTACTGAACTCTATGTAAAGACCGTTTGTTTCAGAATCCCAGGTAGTGTTTTTTTCAGAAATAAACGACAGAGACAAAAAAATAAGTTATGAATAGTAAGTCTGGAAAATATTTAGTCTCACGAGACAGAAACTTAAAACGTTTGTGATTGTGTTTGCTGTTTGTTTTTTTCAGCGCAAAGATACACAATAAGTCGTTTTGTGGTCTGTCTGCTAGAGGGAACCAAATCACGGGCTTTAGTGTTGTGTCTGTGCACGTGGAAATTATTGCAGATCATCCACGGTTTAATTTTCGGGTATTTGCATTGGTCAGTTCCAGTCTGGAGCACTGGCTGTTGAAGAGAAAGTTCATACACCCAAGACACCCAAGTAATCTGTGAAATATACGTATTGTTGTCAAAATAACATCGTTGAATAATAATATACGATTTATTATTATTATTATTAGAACTGGAAAAGAACACTGCAAAACAATCTCGTATGTGAACAGTCCTAGTCCTGCATGTACTAATAAATACAACCTTTGTGTTGAATTACAGGCTAGCAGTAGAACAAGTAACATTGTGTTGAATTACAGGCTAGCAGTAGAACAAGTAACGTGTGTTGAATTACAGGCTAGCAGTAGAACAAGTAACGTTGTGTTGAATTACAGGCTAGCAGTAGAACAAGTAACGTGTGTTGAATTACAGGCTAGCAGTAGAACAAGTAACGTTGTGTTGAATTACAGGCTAGCAGTAGAACAAGTAACGTGTGTTGAATTACAGGCTAGCAGTAGAACAAGTAACGTTGTGTTGAATTACAGGCTAGCAGTAGAATAAGTAACGTTGTGTTGAATTACAGGCTAGCAGTAGAACAAGTAACGTTGTGTTGAATTACAGGCTAGCAGCAGAACAAGTAACGTTGTGTTGAATTACAGGCTAGCAGCAGAACAAGTAACGTGTGTTGAATTACAGGCTAGCAGCAGAACAAGTAACGTTGTGTTGAATTACAGGCTAGCAGTAGAATAAGTAACGTTGAATTGAATTACACAGGCAAGTAACGTTGTGTTGAATTAGGCTAGCAGTAGAAGTAACGTTGTGTTGAATTACAGGCTAGCAGTAGAACAAGTAACGTTGTGTTGAATTACAGGCTAGCAGTAGAACAAGTAACGTTGTGTTGAATTACAGGCTAGCAGTAGAACAAGTAACGTTGTGTTGAATTACAGGCTAACAGTAGAACAAGTAACGTTGTGTTGAATTACAGGCTAGCAGTAGAACAAGTAACGTTGTGTTGAATTACAGGCTAGCATTAGAACAAGTAACGTTGTGTTGAATTACAGGCTAGCAGTAGAACACGTAACGTTGTGTTGAATTACAGGCTAGCAGTAGAACAAGTAACGTTGTGTTGAATTACAGTCTAGCAGTAGAACAAGTAACGTTGTGTTGAATTACAGGCTAGCATTAGAACAAGTAACGTTGTGTTGAATTACAGGCTAGCAGTAGAACAAGTAACGTTGTGTTGGATTACAGGCTAGCAGTAGAATAAGTAACGTTGTGTTGAATTACAGGCTAGCAGTAGAACACGTAACGTTGTGTTGAATTACAGGCTAGCAGTAGAACAAGTAACGTTGTGTTGAATTACAGGCTAGCAGTAGAACAAGTAACATGTGTTGAATTACAGGCTAGCAGTAGAACAAGTAACGTTGTGTTGAATTACAGGCTAGCAGTATAACAATAATTGCAGTCTCATGTTAACTACTCAAGCGAAAACACTTTAACCCTCAATGACATTCGATTAACACTTAATACACTAGGTCTGTGTTTAGTGGTTCAAAATAGGGCCAACTTTTACTATTGTAGTTTTGTTTTTGTTTTTTTTTATTTCGCACAAAGCTACACTAGGGCTATCTGCGCTAGCCGTCCCTAATTTAGCAATGTATGGCTAGAGTGAAGGCAGTTAGTCATCACCACCCACCGCCAACTCTCGGGCTATTCTATTACCAGTGAATAGTGGGATTGACCGTCACATTATAACGCCCCCACGACTGAAAGGGCAAACATGTTTGGTGTGATAGGGATTCGAACCCGCGACCCTCGGATTACAAATCGAGTTCCTTAACCACCTGGCCATTACAAGCCCACTATTGTGGTGTCTCTTGTATAACCAGCTAGACTTTCTAACAGGGAATTCTTGACGAGTTCCGACAGCTAGGTCGCAAAGTAAAGAGAAATTTTACTGAGGTATTAACAATATTATCCGCATTCAAATATCACAGTTGTCATACGTTACCACTAGAGGCGCTACAATCACTTAATATCTGTCTGATAAATCGTAGCAACTCTTCAAAATGTGCTCCTCTAGTGGACAGAATGCATTGTATTTGTGTGTAAACGGAAGTTAGAGCCACAGAGATATCTAATTCTGTATGCTGACCACTTCTAGAACCTTATTAGTTGATAGCTGGAATGGTGCAACGTTTCACACGCTACGCACGTGATTTCAGGTAGTCTCACAACCAGAAATCGGTCAGTGGTAGATTCTCTGACAGTGAAATTTTTCTGTATTGAAAATACTTTCTAAAAACTATTCCACCTAGTGACCAACGTCCAGAGGGCAACAACCTGCTTGGAAATCACATTTCGTCGCTGCAGCACGGAAATCAAATTAGCACCGTGCAGCACTGTGTAAATTTGTATTCCATGTGCTAATATTTCTTACAAAAAACAAACAGTAAGGTTCACTAACGAAGTCAGCTGAAAACCACGTCTCACTCTGATCTTAACGTCATAGACGTGCGTAGGAAATGTTATACGTGTATGCTATCGGAGTAAATAATGTAGCTACACGTGTTTACACTTCCAGACAGACTAAACGATACTTTGTCTGACTGTAAGATGTTAGCAACAACAACTACAACGCAAAGTTACTACGTCTGGATGAATCAGTATTTCAGAAATCAATCAAAATCTTTTAATACCTAAATGTCACACAACTTTGTAGAAACATTCGGAAAGTTGACTCAAGAGAAAACGTGCAATGGAAATAGACAACAGTCAACAAAACGTGCAATGGAAATAGACAACAGTCAACAAAACGTGCAATGGAAATAGACAACAGTCAACAAAACGTGCTGTCTCGACGCCTTGTTCTTGTGCAACATGTATGACTTCAGCGACACTTTCAGTAAGTGTCGCCCTCATAGTTAAAAGTCTTATGAACTTGTGTAACAGCATTAGAGCAGAGCCATCTGCTGGTGTTATACGTTGTACAGTATTCCTTGAAAACTGACGTGGTATTGCATCCTTTGTAGTAGTAAAGTCTCACTAGTAAACCTCTCTGTTTCTGCTTGGTTGAATGGGATTTAGTGCAGTGGACAGGTCCATTTTGAACTCGTGGGAAACACGTAAAATAAACTCCACTAGCGCTCCTGTCTGTAACACGTGGCAACTTTGCATCCACCTGATATTCCCAGAACCGAAGTGCATCTTCACCAAACCGTATCATATCGTTTGTGAGGTATGATACGTTGAAATGTGGATCTTTTTTCATAATCTCGCTGTATACTCACACCCAACAGAATTCTGTTTGAATTCTAGTTGTTTTAACAAAACAAACTGAAAGCCTATAAAGTAAAAAATAAGACAACCAACCAGTGGTTCGTTTCCTGTATTTTAGTTAATGTTCTATGACCCTCAATCCAACTGTCAAGAGTAGCCTGAAAACTACTGAAAAGTATAGAAAATGACCATTATTCCCATCAAACTTTGCTTCTGTGGCCTGGATAATGAAATTTAGAAATTAACCTATTTTCTATGTAAAAACGAGCAAATTTGCACATTTTTATTTACATAAGGTCTGAATAAAACAACATATGAATCAAGATTTACATGTATTTATACTAAAGTTATACAAAAATGTTCAGAAGTGAGTAGTTTTTCGAGATTTGCGACTGTAATGTAAATCTCACGTACCAGCCACCAAATATAGTCTCCCATCATGTTTTAGTTATACGCTCCCAGATTACAAAAGCAAAGTTTGAAGAGAAAGCAGGTCTTTTCCATTTACTTTAGACATAAGCAATTGGGAAATAACACTTTCTGTCCAGGAACAAAAAAAAGTAAAAATTTTGTTACTTAGTGTAATCCTTTGGTTTTAAAGTCATGACAAGTCAACTCAGGTTTATGGAAGACGGTTTCGTTCAAGTCACTTCCTGACTTTAACTTACCGCCCACAACGTCCTTTACCATTTTATCTCGACTCCTACAATAGTTTTTAAGAGATGTTCCAACATATTATATTCTGTTCTCTGATTCGCTAGAAATAACGGCACAACAAAAGAAACGCGAAACACTTACTCTCTACAAACGAGTGTTATTGTTCCTTTTGTTTTACAGGGAAGGGAAGACAGTTGAATGTATCAACGAAACAGTCTATATATCTCTTAGGGTTGACCACTATACATTATCCATCTGAAGCCACAAGTTTCTAGTAGTCTGATGAAGATGGAAGCAGAGTTACCCTCCTTTATCCAGAAGGAAAGAGCGATACACCTGACGGAAGAGCACCTCTGAAGTCTCCGTCTGATCTCTTGACGTTGTCGGAGCGGCACAGCTGAAGTCTCTGTCAGATTTCTTATTTGGAAACTACCACACGCTTTCACTGGGTTTCGATATTGAACTGTCAGGTGGCTAATGTGCTGAACAACAAGGTTCAGCCTATGGAATCCTGGGAAAAGTTCTAATATTGTCAGACAGACCACTTGGTTTGTTGGTTGGCGTTTTCTAGCTCAAAGCAACAAAGCTGTCTGCACCTAACAAAGAACTATCTATTAACACAAAAACTCATGATGTGTTTCTATGATAATTGGCGTTGTTGCCACTTAGCGATGCTTCTACCCTATCTTACCAGTATGTGTTTCCATGGAAACTGGTGATATTGCTCGGTTTAATGTTTCTATAGCAACTCCTAATAATTCATGTTCCTACTGGAATTAGACAATTCACACAGATACGTGATATGATTTTAAATACGCTGTTCTTTTTTATAGAAATGTATTAATAACACATAGTGGCATCGTACTGTGAAACTTTACAATAATTCATAGACTATCCATTGCATTGCATGACATCATATTAATAAATGTTTCTGAAGCAGCTCAATATGTTAAGATAATAAGTGTTCGTACAATAACTGATGATACCACAGTGGTAGGTGTTTCCATAGCAATTCGTAATATCACGATGGTAGATGTTTGTGTAGTAACTAATGATGACAAAATTATAGTTTGTTTTTCCCTAGCTATCGGATACGACAATAGATATTTGTATAGCAATTCAATAGCTTATGATGTGTAAAACGTTACTAATGGCCGGAACAGAGATGTTGGATATTACGTACAGTTCTTCAGAGGTGTGAAATAGTCGATACAACCGCCACGAATTAGATATTCGTGCTTTATTAAGAGCAAATAAAAACAATATTTCAATGAAAAGCTTTCTGTCAGAAATAGTTATCTAATTGTTTCACAAAAGTTTCAAAGTTTTTTTTCAATATTGTGCATGATAATTTATCATCGCTCTAGATGCAGCGGTATTGTTTACTGGCTGTTTAGTTTTGGTTTCGGTTTTTGAATTTACCAGGTATTTCTTTCATTAGCTTCCATTTATTTACCAATAGGTCTATTATTCTAAGGTCTTCGATGTTTGGCTCTTCATTAACGTCTATGTTTAGACGGTCGTAAATTCCAAAGTATTTGGAAGGAGTGTTTTGCGCATGCTCTTTGATTGTGGTAACCAGGGTTCGTGTCGTTGACCTTATGTAGCTATGTTCATAGGGACGCGTTTATTGATACAGTATGAGCGGCTTCATGAAAGAGGTATTTTGTCTTTGAAAAGGAAACAAGTGTTTGGTGGGTTTGAAAACCAGTTTTAGGTTAGAAACAGAAGGCAGACCTTTATTCATGTTAAAACTATTCTATGTAGTAATTGTTGACGCCAATAAATGTACTGATTCACAGTCTACTAACATTGTTGTAAAAAGAAATATTTATAAAAATAAAGAATTATCATTAGACATTAGAAATGTGCAACTTTACTAGGTTAACTGTTTTGTAGTTGAGCACAAAGCTACACTAGGGGCCATCTATCTATCTATATATATATATGGAGAGAGATAACTGATTGCAGGTTTATCCTATGTTGGAGCTCTAAATATTTGGATAGGAAATCCTTGCAAACTACCTTCCACTCACCACACAATCATAATTGAATTATTAATGAAAAATTATAGAATTTAACTAAAACGAATTTCTCTGTACTTCCTTACACCTCAGTTATTTCATCACTCTCGAAATAATTGTCTAATTATCACGTTTTTAGTAAAAACTACGCATAGAAATGAAATGTTATCGTAAACACAAGTACGTGTGCACTCTAAAGAAGGCTTATATAGCACTTCTGAGGCTTTTCACTTTAGTCTAGGTTAGGAAGTTGAAAAACGAAAAAACAGTCCCTGTGACAACAAGAAATTAATTTATTCAATAAAGTTTGCTACAGGTTACGTTTGCTTTGACATTTCTCCCAGTGGCACAGCAGCAAGTCTAAGGAATTAAAACTCCAAAACCGAGTCTCAGTATCCGTGGTGGGCACAGCAAAGATGTCTTATCTTGTAGCATTGCTCTTAACAACAAATAAACGTTTTGACACAAATTGTAGGCCTAGATTCACAAACAATGTTTCAAAAGAAATTGTGATATTACACTACTCCTAACTCACAAATAAACTTGCTAATTCTATAACTGAGGAATAGACGTACTAACTAATTACTAACACTGAAATGAATATCTCAGATTTACTGTCTTACTTCACTGTTATTATTGTTATCGTTCTCGTTTTCTGCTCAAAACATGACATTTCTAGATCATGACGTCAAGCACTATTGAGTAAAAACACTTACTTTTCTCGCAAATTCCTCCATCAAACACTATAAATCTCATAGTTACAAATGCTTTTGCTTCAGAAATGAATTCAGAATCATCTTACCTGTTTTTAGCCAAGTCAAACTTTTCAGAGCAACAAATAATGGTACACAATGTCACAATTTCCTTGTCGTCAGACGACAAGGTATCTCACATAAACAAGTTAACCCGCGTGTAATTTCCTTAAAAAAAGAACACTGCGCTAAATACAGTTTCTATGGACTTTCTCGACTTATTTAGGTCTAAAATACGCACGCGCAGCTCTTTCAAAACCATATGATTATAATATTTTAAACATACATTCAGACGCTTATGTATAATCAGCTACGTTAGCCTTCTTTACAGTTTTACATTTACTTTACTTTGCAATAATTTAGCTTCGGATCGGCTAAAAGATTGCTCTAAACAACTTTTAATTCTGTGTTTTCTTTACTATGAGTTTTTCTCTTGGTTTTAGTCAGTTTCCTTTATTTGAACTTGTAAAACCACGTCATACACAGAACGTTCATGACTGTTTTATACTCTATACACTATTACGAGCACCCCTGAGTTACTTTATTATTTTGCTCTACACGTGCAAAAGTGTTGGAACAAAGCCAATAATTATATTTCAGGCTACATTCAAAGAACAATGGAAGATAAATAACAGATGTAACATCAACATTTTGTTAATTTTTCATATTTATTGCAACAGAAACTCGGTGGAAATGCTCGGGTTCAACAAACAGTTAATATTTTGTGTGTCTTCTTTCGTTTTAATAACTGCAGACATTATTTTAGGCTTTCTTGTAACATATTTAAATAAACCTTTCTTTGGGATTGTTCTTTCAATGTCTCTGGTACACTCCCATAAAGTTTCTTTGGGAGTAACTTTTGATTTGTCAAGTGTTTGGTCCATCAAATCCCAGATCTACTAAATTGGGTTGATATTGGAGCTCTGTGGGAGACCATTGCATCATTTGAATGACTCCAGCGACGTTCTTCTTAGCTACGTAATTTCTGCATCGATTGGATGAGTGTTTGGAGTCATCTTCTTGGTGGCAGAATCATTTACCAATAATATGCAAACCACTGGGTATACCGTGATGGTACTTGTGTTGGTTCATTATTCCATCTAGCTTACAAATACCTCCTCTTGCTTCAGCTGACCCCCAACCATCATACTGTCACACCCATGCTTCATGGCAGGTGCTATGTATTGAGGTATTTTTCAACTTACGCTGGACGTACAACCTAAGGTTTGAACCAAATATTTCAAACTTGGATTCATCCACCCATAAGAGTGATTTTAATTATCAACATTCCAGTTTATGTAATTTTAGCAAATTTCAGTCTCTTGACAATATAGATCAAAGTAAATGTTATTTAACTGCTACAAAACCAGATGTTCCACTCAGGTTAAGTCCTCTTCATACTGTGGATCTGGACCAGATGTTCCACTCATGTTAAGTCCTCTTCATACTGTAGATCTGGACCAGATGTTCCATTCATATTAAGTCCTCTTCATACTGTAGATCTGGACCAGATGTTCCATTCATATTAAGTCCTCTTCATACTGTAGATCTGGACCAAATGTTCCACTTTGGACCAGATGTTCCACTCATGTTAAGTCCTCTTCATACTGTAGATCTGGACCAGATCTTCCATCCATATTAAGTCCTCTTCATACTGTAGATTTGGACCAGATGTTCCACTCATGTTAAGTCCTCTTCATACTGTAGATCTGGACCAGATGTTCCATTCGTATTAAGTCCTCTTCATACTGTGGATCTGGACCAGATGTTCCACTCATGTTAAGTCCTCTTCATACTGTAGATCTGGACACGTTTCCGTTATTTGTTGTTTATCTCATACTTGAGATCAGCGGCAGTCTTCCTGAAGATCACATAAACAACAATATCACTGAGTTCAGATGTTCTGTCTCTTTCTTCCCTAGTTTCAAATCTACCTTTCTCGGTCTCACGATATTTTGTATATTTTACAGAGTTTGGGGAGCATTTTAAGAGTGTGGCAGTTTGTCAACGAGTCCTATCAGCATCATGTAAAGTTTTTATGTCTGTTATACTCACAATTCTTTATGTGTTTTTGGACCTTGGCAAAACACAACTTAATACATCGTGTTAAACACTATTTTTATCAAGGTTTATTTTGTGGAGTGTAATTAATTTGATTTCTTCTAATATATACTGATACCATTTGTTAGCTCCTTATTTATGTATTTAAGACACTGCACGAGGTTCCATGACATCTATTTCAAACCCTAAATTTGATCAGTATGTTCACTCAATCAGAACACTTACCACATACCCTTGATACAAGTATATGTGAATTATAATGAATGATATGTATTCTAACCCTAACTCATGCAGTTGTTAACAGGATCAGTGAAGTGTTACCATAGTGTTGATGTTTACATTCTGTAATGGTATGGAACAATTATTGTTATAAACAACAAAAGTAATAACAAATATTATCTTGTCCAAATAATTTTGCACAGCAATGTAATAATATTAAATAAAGTTACGTATACGTGAGTTTATTTGTCTGATCGGATTAAAGATTTTCAAATAGAGCAGGATTTATTGATCTAACATATAACACCTACAAGAAATCACAGTTTAGATTTATTGATCAAACATATAACACCTACAAGAAATCACAGTTTAGATTTATTGATCAAACATATAACACCTACAAGAAATCACAGTTTAGATTTATTGATCAAACATATAACACCTACAAGAAATCACAGTTTAGATTTATTGATCTAACATATAACACCTACAAAAAATCACAGTTTAAATATCGTGCATGAAAATTATGTAACAAGAAAAATTCAAGCGAAATTTATAAAAAAAACTATTGTAAATATTTTGCGAAATGTGACTGGTCCAAATTCAAAACTAAGAATTTAACTTACAGAAGTATTATGCCTAATTTTCTTTTGCATTTTCGAATGGATAATGTAAGCAGATAAAATCAAATTAGGGCCCGGCATGGCTAGGTGGTTAAGGTGTTCGACTCGTAATCTGACGGTCTCGGGTTCGAATCCCCGTCGCAACAACCATGCTCGCCCTTTCAGCCGTGGGGCGATATAATGTGACGGTCAATCCCACTATTTGTTGGTAAAATAGTAGCCCAAGAGTTGGCGGTGGGTGGTGATGACTAGCTGCCTTTCCTGTAGTCTTACACTGCTAAATTACAGACGGCTAGCGCAGATAGCTCTCGTGTAGTTTTGCGCGACATTCATACACTTTCTTTATAAAATTTATTTCTATTAGTGTTTAGCCTAATTCTAGAACATAAAGACAACTTTTAGAACTTCACAGTGTTGAAAATTCTTCCAATTACCCATTTAACTAAAGTCACTCGTTTCTTTGGTCTGAGAAAGGCAAAATACACTTTTCATTTAAGTTCGTGGTATTTTGACTTTAATAAAATAGACAAAAATTGTAAATTAACTTTAAATGATCGCTAAAGTGATGTAAACTGTTTGTGAGAATTACAATAAGAACTGTATTTGAAATGATGACGTAATAAATCAATACTTGCCTCAAGATGTGGTTTAAAAGATTATGCACCAATGTTTACATCAAATGAATCAGATGAAAGGTTAAGAATTAATGTTTATATAAAAACATGAGTTATATTTTAAAATATAAATTAATCTAATCCGCACGTTAATGTAGTAAAAATACCACAAAATATGGAAGTCACCAAATCTAACAATAAATTAATGAAACATTCAAGCGTTTTCACCTATATTTAAGAAAGAGAGGGAAAAATCTGTTGGTTACTGTTTTTGTTGCATACATTTATGAACATGATGGAAAAGGGTTTTACAGGAGTCTATTACTACTGTTTAGCTTCTTATTGAATTTCGCGCAAAGCTACACGAGAGCTATCCGCGCTAGCCGACCCTAATTTAGCAGTGTAAGACTAGAGAGAAGGCAGCTAGTCATCACCACCCACCGCCAACTCTTGGGCTACTCTTTTACTAACGAATAGTGGGGTTGATCGTTACATTATAACGCTTCCACGGCTGAAAGGGCGAGCATGTTTGGTGCGACCAGGATTCGAACCCGTGACCCTCAGATTACGAGTCGAACGCTTTAACTACATGGCCATGCCGGGGCCCTTCTGTTTAGCTAAAGCTGTGTGTTGATCTTGGTTGTAGAAATTTATACGTAATTGACAAAATTACTTGTTCTCATCAGGGCAGGTTTCACATAGCGACAAACCTAGACATTTGCTTAGGGACTCCGGACACAGCGGGCGAGGCTCACTGTGTCAAGTTTAGATTTTACGATTATTTTACTAATTGTTAATAATAATAATCGTTTATTTCTGCGATCTAAGTCTATTCAAATTATAACTCAGTTTTTGCAGTATTTTTTTTTATTTCTTGTGCACGTAAACTCTACTCTGGAAACGCGCTACTCGAAAAATTCACGTTAGTTTTATGTAGGTGGCGCTACATATAATAGCAACAACTATGTAAGTGTATCTATTACGAGGTAACGTTGAGATTAATTTATTGTAACATTTAAACCGTCAATTGTTTTAGTATTTTATAATTACCTTCACGATAAGGCTTTTAGTAGGTCAAGATCATTTGTATTACTTGTCTAGATATTTCAAATCTAATTAGTGAGGAAAAACGTCCATTCTAAGTTATAATAGGCTCAGCATGATTAGACAGTTAGGGCGCTTGACTCACAGTGTGTCGAGTGTTCGAATCCCCATTACATCAATCATGCTCGCCCTTTCAGCCTTGAGGTCGTTAATAATGTAACGTTCCATCCCACTATTCGTTGGTAAAAGAGTAAGTAGCTCAAAAGTTGGCGGTGGGTGGTGATGACTAGCTGCCTTCTCTCTAGTTTTACACTGCTAAGTTAGGGACGGCTGGAGCAGATAGCTCTCGTGTAGCTTTGCACGAAATACGAAACGAAAGAACTGACTTCATTTTTTAAGAGTTAAAAATCCACAGAAGAAAACAAGCGACGCGAGGAACAACAACGGTCCAAGGATGGCTAGAGTAGTTCAGAATGTCTGATGAAAATGTTGGTTAGGAGAATGAAACCCGGAGGTAGATAACTAACTGCCGAACGTATGTAGTTTTACCCAAACTATCTGTGCTGAAACCAGAGAAGTTAAATAAAAGTATTAGTTATCTATATAAAAGATGAGCAATTGCATCCTGTGATATGAAAAGTAAATAATTTCTTTGTTGTTGTTGTTAGACGCAATAATAATTTTCAAAACCAAAATGGAATCTACAGTGATCTTAGCATAAGATATGATATTAAAAGAAATTTCTTTTCCTACACGATTAACAAACGGAGAAAATAAGAAGCAAGTGTTGTGAATCTATAGGGGTGTTTGTTTTGTATATCATGTACCTTATTTGGCAAATGAGAACGTGCGATAGGTTTTGATTTTTGATAAAAAAGGTATGTAATTAGACTTGATAAATTATTTAAGAATGTAGACAATGCAAACTCTTTTGTCACTAGTGCAGAGTTAATCCCCTGTCACACAAAACATTCTCACCCTTTCAGCCGTGGGGTTGTTATCACGTATCGGTCAATCCCACTGTTCGTTGGGACAGTAGCTCAAGGGTTGGCGGTGGGTGATGATGACTTCACTTTAGTCTTACACTGCTAACTTCACTAGTCTTACACTCGTGTAGCTTTGCGTGAAATTAAAAAAAAAATTCAAATCTGACTAGGATCTGTTTTAATGTAAAATCGTAAATCCGCGACTAGCTTTCGCATCAACTGATCAACATACTTAATTAGAAATAATAGATGATGTACTTAAATGTACCGAAGGACTAATTTGGATTTATACTCCGTCCCAGTAATGTCAGGTATGATGTATACTTAGACCCAGTAGTGTCAGGTAAGTATGACGTATACTCAGTCCCAGTAGTGTCAGGTAAGTATGATATATATACTTAGTCCCAGTAGTATCAGGTAAGTATGATATATACTCAGTCCCAGTAGTATCAGGTAAGTATGATATATATACTTAGTCCCAGTAGTATCATGTAAGTATGATATATACTCAGTCCCAATAGTGTCAGGTAAGTATGCTATATATACTTAGTCCCAGTAGTATCAGGTAAGTATGATATATACTCAGTCCCAGTAGTGTCAGGTAAGTATAATATATATACTTAGTCCCAGTAGTATCAGGTAAGTATGATATATACTCAGTCCCAATAGTGTCAGGTAAGTATAATATATATACTTAGTCCCAGTAGTATCAGGTAAGTATGATATATAGTCAGTCCCAGTAGTATCAGGTAAGTATGATATATATACTCAGTCCCAGTAGTATCAGGTAAGTATGATATATACTCAGTCCCAGTAGTGTCAGGTAAGTATGATATATATACTTAGTCCCAGTAGTATCAGGTAAGTATGATATATACTCAGTCCCAGTAGTATCAGGTAAGTATGATATATACTCAGTCCCAGTAGTATAAGGTAAGTATGATATATACTTAGTCCCAGTAGTGTCAGGTAAGTATGATATATACTTAGTCCCAGTAGTATCAGGTAAGTATGATGTATACTTAGTCCCAGTAGTATCAGGTAAGTATGATGTATACTTAGTCCCAGTAATGTCAGGTATGATGTATACTTAGTCCCAGTAGTGTCAGGTAAGTATGATATATATACTCAGTCCAAGTAGTGTCAGGTATGATATATATACTCAGTCCCAGAAGTGTCAGGTAAGTATGATATATATACTTAGTCCCAGTAGTGTCAGGTAAATATAATATATATCATGTACTTGATATATACTCAGTCCCAGTAGTATCAGGTAAGTATGATATATACTCAGTCCCAGTAGTATCAGGTAAGTATGATATATATATGATATATACTCAGTCCCAGTAGTATCAGGTAAGTATGATATATACTCAGTCCCAGTAGTGTCAGGTAAGTATGATATATATACTTAGTCCCAGTAGTATCAGGTAAGTATGATATATACTCAGTCCCAGTAGTATCAGGTATGATATATACTCAGTCCCAGTAGTATAAGGTAAGTATGATATATACTTAGTCCCAGGTATCAGGGTATGTATATACAGGTAAGTATGATATATACTTAGTCCCAGTAGTATCAGGTAAGTATGATGTATACTTAGTCCCAGTAGTATCAGGTAAGTATGATGTATACTTAGTCCCAGTAATGTCAGGTATGATGTATACTTAGTCCCAGTAGTGTCAGGTAAGTATGATATATATACTCAGTCCCAGTAGTGTCAGGTATGATATATATACTCAGTCCCAGTAGTGTCAGGTGGTTTATGATATATATACTTAGTCCCAGTAGTATCAGGTAAGTATGATATATACTCAGTCCCAGTAGTATCAGGTATGATATATACTCAGTCCCAGTAGTATAAGGTAAGTATGATATATACTTAGTCCCAGTAGTATCAGGTAAGTATGATATATACTCAGTCCCAGTAGTATCAGGTAAGTATGATATATATACTTAGTCCCAGTAGTATCAGGTAAGTATGATATATGTACTTAGTCCCAGTAGTATCAGGTAAGTATGATATATACTCAGTCCCAGTAGTGTCAGGTAAGTATGCTATATATACTCAGTCCCAGTAGTATCAGGTAAGTATGATATATATACTTAGTCCCAGTAGTGTCAGGTAAGTATGATGTATACTTAGTCCCAGTAGTATCAGGTAAGTATGATGTATTCTTAGTCCCAGTAGTGTCAGGTAAGTATGATGTATACTCAGTCCCAGTAGTATCAGGTAAGTATGATGTATACTCAGTCCCAGTAGTGTCAGGTAAGTATGATGTATACTTAGTCCCAGTAGTATCAGGTAAGTATGATGTATTCTTAGTCCCAGTAGTGTCAGGTAAGTATGATGTATACTCAGTCCCAGTAGTGTCAGGTAAGTATGATGTATACTTAGTCCCAGTAGTATCAGGTAAGTATGATGTATTCTTAGTTCCAGTAGTGTCAGATAAGTATGATGTATACTTAGTCCCAGTAGTATCAGGTAAGTATGATGTATACTTAGTCCCAGTAGTGTCAGGTATGATGTATACTTAGTCCCAGTAGTGTCAGATAAGTATGATATATATACTCAGTTCCAGTAGTATCAGGTAAGTATGATATATACTCAGTCCCAGTAGTGTCAGGTAAGTATGATATATACTCAGTCCCAGTAGTGTCAGGTAAGTATGATATATATACTCAGTCCCAGTAGTATCAGGTAAGTATGATATATACTTAGTCCCAGTAGTGTCAGGTAAGTATGATGTATACTTAGTCCCAGTAGTATCAGGTAAGTATGATGTATTCTTAGTCCCAGTAATGTCAGGTATGATGTATACTTAGTCCCAGTAGTGTGAGATAAGTATGATGTATTCTTAGTCCCAGTAGTATCAGGTAAGTATGATGTATACTCAGTCCCAGTAGTGTCAGGTAACTATGATGTATACTTAGTCCCAGTAGTATCAGGTAAGTATGATGTATTCTTAGTCCCAGTAGTATCAGGTAAGTATGATGTATTCTTAGTCCCAGTAGTGTCAGGTAAGTATGATGTATACTCAGTCCCAGTAGTGTCAGGTAAGTATGATGTATACTTAGTCCCAGTAGTATCAGGTAAGTATGATGTATTCTTAGTCCCAGTAGTATCAGGTAAGTATGATGTATACTCAGTCCCAGTAGTGTCAGGTAAGTATGATGTATACTTAGTCCCAGTAGTATCAGGTAAGTATGATGTATTCTTAGTCCCAGTAGTGTCAGGTAAGTATGATGTATACTCAGTCCCAGTAGTGTCAGGTAAGTATGATGTATACTTAGTCCCAGTAGTATCAGGTAAGTATGATGTATACTTAGTCCCAGTAGTATCAGGTAAGTATGATGTATACTTAGTCCCAGTAGTGTCAGGTATGATGTATAATTAGTCCCAGTAGTGTCAGATAAGTATGATATATATACTCAGTTCCAGTAGTATCAGGTAAGTATGATATATATACTTAGTCCCAGTAGTGTCAGGTAAGTATGATGTATACTTAGTCCCAGTAGTATCAGGTAAGTATGATGTATTCTTAGTCCCAGTAGTGTCAGGTAAGTATGATGTATACTCAGTCCCAGTAGTAACAGGTAAGTATGATGTATACTCAGTCCCAGTAGTGTCAGGTAAGTATGATATATACTCAGTCCCAGTAGTGTCAGGTAAGTATGATGTATACTTAGTCCCAGTAGTATCAGGTAAGTATGATGTATTCTTAGTCCCAGTAGTGTCAGGTAAGTATGATGTATACTCAGTCCCAGTAGTGTCAGGTAAGTATGATGTATACTTAGTCCCAGTAGTATCAGGTAAGTATGATGTATTCTTAGTCCCAGTAGTATCAGGTAAGTATGATGTATACTCAGTCCCAGTAGTGTCAGGTAAGTATGATGTATACTTAGTCCCAGTAGTATCAGGTAAGTATGATGTATTCTTAGTCCCAGTAGTGTCAGGTAAGTATGATGTATACTTAGTCCCAGTAGTATCAGGTAAGTATGATGTATACTTAGTCCCAGTAGTGTCAGGTATGATGTATACTTAGTCCCAGTAGTGTCAGATAAGTATGATATATATACTCAGTTCCAGTAGTATCAGGTAAGTATGATATATAATCAGTCCCAGTAGTAACAGGTAAGTATGATATATACTCAGTCCCAGTAGTGTCAGGTAAGTATGATATATACTTAGTCCCAGTAGTGTCAAGTAAGTATGATGTATACTTAGTCCCAGTAGTATCAGGTAAGTATGATATATATACTTAGTCCCAGTAGTATCAGGTAAGTATGATGTATACTCAGTCCCAGTAGTGTCAGGTAAGTATGATGTATACTTAGTCCCAGTAGTATCAGGTAAGTATGATGTATACTTAGTCCCAGTAGTGTCAGGTAAGTATGATGTATACTTAGGCCAAGTAGTGTCAGGTAAGTATGATGTATACTTAGGCCCACTAGTATCAGGTAAGTATGATGTATACTTAGTCCCAGTAGTGTCAGGTAAGTATGATGTATACTTAGGCCCACTAGTATCAGGTAAGTATGATGTATACTTAGTCCCAGTAGTGTCAGGTAAGTATGATATATATACTCAGTCCCAGTAGTATCAGGAAAGTATGATATACATACTCAGTCCCAGTAGTATCAGGTAAGTATGATATATATACTCAGTCCCAGTAGTGTCAGGTAAGTATGATATATATACTCAGTCCCAGTAGTGTCAGGTAAGTATGATATATATACTCAGTCCCAGTAGTATCAGGTAAGTATGATGTATACTCAGTCCCAGTAGTATCAGGTAAGTATGATGTATACTCTGTTCCAGTAGTATCAGGTAAGTATGATATATATACTCAGTCCCAGTAGTATCAGGTAAGGATTAAACATACTCGGAAGTATAAACTAGGATAATCATCAGAGATGAACTAAAAATCTGTTTTTCATAGACAAGGAATAAGTTTGCTCTTAAGTTTCAGTTGTAAAACTAGATTCGCAGTCGTAGGGTTAGATACAAAAGTGCGAAACACGTAACAATTAATAACAAATGAAGAGATAGTCCTCAGATAATCGCAACTATATTTAACCAAGGAAGATCAGAACTGGTTGTCAGGGTATTTCAGCGACACATAAAGGATTTGAAAAAATTATATAAATAAATAATGATTGACACTTGGAAACTAAGAAGTAGGTACACTGTTGTATCTTTCACGTGACAAACTAGCAGTTTTCAATTTGTTAGAACTTCACGGCCTTGCAAACCTAAGAACGGTAAAAAGTTTACCCGTTCAGAGGCAACTGAGATAATTAAACTAAATAATTTCCGAAAAGAAACTTAAATCACGAACTAATGGAATATCAAAACTATATAGTGTAAACAGCCAAGTTATGAGCAGGAAATTAGGCGTAGTAGTTGGTGAAACAGATAACAAAATGTGTGATAAGTCAAACGACCAAACATTATATCTACTATTGTGAATACAACGTTTCGGAAAATGCTCTTCTTCAGGTATATTCAGTAAAGGAACTGGATACTCGAAGAAGAGCATTGACCGAAACGTTGTACTCACAACAGTTAATATATTTAAATGTATTATATGTGTAATTAACATGTTTTATTCGGTGGTTTAACTCACAACGTATTTGTGATTATAATCAAGACTTACTAAGTCAACCTCTTAAAGAAATTGTGAGTAATGGAGGAAGAAGTTGACACTTAATTACCACAAAACGAAAATGAACCAATGATAAACCAACAGATGTTAGAGACAGCGGTTCTTGGACGACGATACGTGACTATATGTTTCGATGTTCGGGGTCTGCCAGTGTTTAGTGGAAATATGGCAGAAATAGGCTTAGTGCAAGTGAAGGATCAAGACAAACCGGAAATGAATAGCTAGACGGTGACGTATGTGTGACGCAAGCGTAATGTGATAATTAGGGAAATTGTATGTTTAGCAGCTTTGTGTTACGTAAAACTAGAGGACAGTCTCAGAAATAAATGTGACTGTGGAAACACAGTGTCCACGTGACAGAAGAACATGTGGTAGAGGAACTAACTGACCTCGTTCAAATCTTGTCCAGTGAGAGACTTGATAAGGTCATCTGTAATCTGGACCGGGAAATGGTGATTTTCATTCCTAGATATTGTTCACCATATTTGTTGGGTCCGACCAGAAGTCCAGATTTCTAAGCAGCCTGAGCTAAACGTGGGGATACCCATAATAATACTAGCATACGCCCTAAAAGAAGTTTATTAAGAACAGAATTGGTTTGTCTGGAATTTCGCGCAAAGCTACACGTTTTCATGTAATGTAGACATTTCGTTTGTTCAAACTAAACTTTGCAATGTGTCCAGTTATGTTTGGTTAGACTCCCTGGTCAGCTCATCTGGAACATCCGGATCACGTGACGTCGACATCCGTACCTACATATTATGTTACACTAACTAGTTATTACCCTTAGTAAATTATCCTACAATGCTCGAGTTTTAGACGTTTCTTGAAATTCATTACATCGATTATACATATGTTATACTGAGTGATAATTCTTCTCTCAAAAGTAAGACTTCAGTGTTGATTCGACAAACTGTTCTTTCTCCTTTTGCTTGTCCATGTGTGACGTGACTTTCGTTTATGCATATTTTAGTGAAATTAAATAATTACATCCAAACGAAGTTAAATGAATAACCAAAATCGTAAGTACTGCGTTAAAAACAGCAAATCCCAACCTCTGATTAATTAATTATATCACCACCATAACATTTTCAAGCCATAAACCAAAACACACTAACATGAAATCACATAAGCTGAATGTTTTTAACATATAATCTTTTTTTTTTTTAATACGTAGCGTATTTTACTTCATGTTGATGGGTTTTGTTTATGTCTTGAAAATTTATATTCACGTGACAGAGCGAAGGCGAAATTTTTATTTCTCGTTTTTCGGGATTTTAAAACCGTTGCACTGAAACTGACTGACAGTGCACGAGCACAATTAGCCAAACAAACTACACTAATTCCTCAGTACCAATAAAACTTGTAAAATACGAGCCATTTTGTGGACAATTGTCTTGTCTATTAATCGAAAGAAACCCATATTTAACATACCGATTGTTTAAACAGTTCATTTCCTTAAAATGTATAGAGTGAAACTTTATAAAATATAACATGTTATAATATTATATCGACACAATATTGGGGTAACAAGATGCTTTAATAACGCATTAGCTCAACTATGGTACTAATTGACATGGAATACCCTGTTAAGTCTAAAACTACACAGACACATTCGTCGGATACATTTTATTTCAAAACCAGTCAAATTACATTGCAACTATTTAGAGCAAACATTAATTCATATATAATATTTTTTTCGTATCATCTTTAGGAGTGACATCTAGTGGTTACAAAGTATCACAGACAAACTATCACATAGTTGTTCAAGAAAATGCAATTTGTACTCTTTAAAATAGACTATGCGTGGCATTAAAATACCAAAAATGTTTATATATTAAATAAAATAATTCAGGTTATACTTTAATGTACTTATTACTTATCCTATGTGAAACATTAAATAGAATTTAATGTACTTATTACTTATTCTATGTGAAACATTCAACAGAATCATCAATAAGTAATCAATAATCAAATCAGGGTCACCATGAGATAATGTGAATGGTTTAGAATCACAGTAGGACAAAATTACTACATCAAAATTAGCTAATCCAAGTTTATATCGAATACTGGTTATACCTGAGTATATATGACATGCTGACTTACAGTAAGAGTTTAAAATATTAATAAATTCAAGATCAGTTGTAAATATTCAAACAGTAAAACCAAACTCACTTTTAAAATAAAAATATTAAATATAAGACAGAAAAAGATAAATACAGATTTTTGTCCATAAGAATAAACTCACCACACACAGAGGTCAAAGTTCGTTTCTCTTTGATCCAATCACACCTATATCATAAAAATCACAAAATATTAATCACAACATCACTTCACAAGTGTTACAAAATTAATACATCCAAATTAGCTAATCCAAGTTTGTATCAAGTACTGGTTATACCTGAGGGTATTTTTGATACAGTGACTTACAATTAATGAGTTACTTAAAAGTATTAATAAATTCATGATTAGTAGCAAACATTCAATCAAACAATAAAACCAAACTCACTTGCAAAATAAAAATATTAAATATAAGACGAAAAAATTAAATAAACGACGTTTAGTCCATCAGAACAAACTCACCACGCACAGAGTTAAAAAGTTCGTTTCTTTATGATCCAATCACATCTATGTCACAAAAATCACAAAATACTAATTACAACGACATCACCTCAAAGAAATATCACAAAATTACTACATCCAAGTTTGCTAATCCAAGTTACTTCCGATTTTTGGTCATACCTGAGGGCATTTTTAAAGTACTGACTTACAGTAAATGTCTTTTTATTTAAAAATATCAATAAATTCATCATTAGTGGTAAAGATTCAATCAAGCAATAAAACCGAACTCACTTTCAAAATAAAAATATCAAATATAAGACAGCAAAAATAAAATAAGGTTTTGCTCATAAGAACAAACTCACCCCACACAGAGTTAAAAGTTTGTTTCTCTATGATCCAATCACATCACATGTATATCATAAAAACTCACCAAATATTAATTACAACATCACCTCAAAGCCGCCTTAAAAAGCTTTTACCCAATTTCTCATTACAACGTATTAGACGAGGAAACTTAATTATCTGTTTCATTTTAAAAGCTTAAAATAGTAAACGTATTTAGCAGGAAATTCCTTACATCATCATATATTGACTTTTCAAACTCCTTTCCAGAAAGATGCTAGTGGAAAGGTGAGACGATCCATTTGGAACACATGCATTAAAAAATACCAAATTAACCTTCTACAGGTGTAAACAAGCATAAATAGCTTAAACAAAACTCATTAAACCTTTTTTTTTTCTTGTTAATCTCCATCTGCTGCCTGCCTAAAATATGACTGTTGATTACTTCCACATATTCTTGGAAAGATCCAATCTGTGGTCAAGTCTGGTCCTGAAGGTGGTTCACGGGTATGGAACGGCAACTCCGGAGAAGAACACTGTGATCCATCCGTAGAAGATATATGCCAAAGACGATTCACTGATGAGGAATGTGGTGAAGCGCTCAAGGGGAAAGAGGACTGTGACCCACCCATTGATGAAGATTGGGAATGATTCACATGCAAGGGGAAAGACTGGGATCCACTCATTGAGAATGATTCATAGATAAGAAATGTGAAGCGCTCAAGGGGAAAGAGGGCTGGGATCCACTCATTGATGAAGACGGGGATCCACATGCAGAAGACGACAGGAAATGATCCATAGATAAGAAATGTGAAGCGCTCAAGGGGAAAGAGGACTGGGATCCACATTCAGAAGACGACTGGGGATCATTCATAGATAAGAAATGTGGTGGAACGCTCAAGGGAAAAGAGGACTGGGTTCCATCCATTGATGAAGACTGGGATCCACATTCATAAGACGACTGGGGATCATTCATAGGTAAGAAATGTGGTGAAACGCTCAAAGGAAAAGTATTCGTGGAAGGTAATTGGGATTCATTGGTTGAAGGTGTACACCGGTAAAGATGCATAGGTAAGCTATGCGGTGAAAAGCCCAGGATAGCAGCATGCTGAGGGGACTGAAAATTATTGGGAATGAGCGAAGAAGCAATTAGTTCATTTCTCAGTAATTTAAGCATGGCTTTCATGTCGGTATCTGAATGTATAAAATTACACCTTTGGCCAAACGAACATATGCCACTTTTGTGGTAGTCTCGACATATCTCTGTTTTATATTTGGGATGACGTTTCATCTGTCGGATTTCGGACTGTCCATGAGCAAAAAGGCATCCTTTACCATATTTGCAAACACCAGATTCCTGAAAATGGTTACAGAGTTCGGTTTTGTACCGGGAGGAAAGCATCGGGTTCCACCAGGGTAATTGTCCAGAATTGGTGTCAGGGGGGTTTGTAGTGCTTGACGAATCAGCACGACCACGAATTACACGACCATGTTCCTATAAAAATAATAAAACATTATTAAACAGAAACGACAGTTTTAACTTTTCTCTATAACACATATAAACGCTCTCCAAGTCAGCGAATCTTCCTTCAACTTTAAACCTAACCCTAAAAGACCCATATTACTTGAAAGTAATTTATCCCACCATTACCACTAGGGATAAGACAACGTCCAACCTAACTTACCGACATGTGTATATTGTGCATCAGTGAAATGAATCTGTTGTCTAAAACAATATTAACTTAAGTATAAACAAACTGTTTATAGACTATGCAAATACGAAACAGAAGTTAAATAATAAAGCATGAATTTTAAAATGTGCAGTTTACCCAACAATAAATTCGAATTTTGGAAAGGAAATTACACTGGTTAAATATATACATAGTCACTGAAACTGACACCGTTTCTTTCACATAAAAATGAAATGCTGAATATTGTATCTTCGTTAATTTCATTCTGACGGGTCCATTTTTATAAGTACCCCACACACACATACGCTTAACATCACCACTCTAAACCTATAAGTGGACGAGCCCTTCTACAACCCCGAAGGCATTTTAGTAACCTATGAACTATGTCAATTTTGATGTAATAGTTACGCAAACAATGTCTTTTCCTTCCATTATGTTGAGTAATTTTGACAGCTTTCTATGTAAAACAGCGTCCTCTGTGGCGTAAAGCTTTTACTGTCTTCAAAATACAAACTCACATATATACCAACTAAAAATTTTCAGTTAAATATTGTATAACATCACAATTCAAAGATTTTATGAACACAAAAAGAACTTGAATCTTCATGTTTATAATGCTGTTGGTAAATATTAATTAATTACATTTTCAATTTTTGATTAAACCAATGCAAAAGAAACACCATAAAGATACATGACGTTAACAAACTCTTAACTGGATTTCGAACACTAATAATGCTATAAACATGATATATCAAAACAGCTATACTGTTAAAAAAAAAAAAAAATTCCAGATGTGAGACATTCTAAAACGCAGCCATTATCTACTGTTAATTAAAACCAGATAAAGATGCGAGCTCGTGATTTTAAGATTTAAATGTCGTTATTGAGGCACCTATTCAAATAACAGATGAAAAAAATCAAATCTAACGAACGATTAGGGTTAGAGATTTCAAAATTATTTCAAGCTCTTAAAGTTGCAGTTTGCAATACTGAAACATTTATTATTTATTATGAAGACTTGTATAACTATACTACACTATTTTATTGAAAGATTTACTAAAGAAAAAGAAATTAATAATACCTGGTCTGCACTCAGCGTAGGTTCCATGATGCTAGTAATGAATAAATAAAAACCTTGAACTACTGAATCAGCTCAAGTGGTGATGCGATTATTTGTACTTTGCTTCTGGTTTAGGCCACCAATGTTCAAATAAAATCAACTTTCTGACCTGGCCAGTTGTAGAACAAGTGAACTGGTTTGACCACTAGTGGACGGCGTTCTAGTCACGTGCTAAACACATGATAAAGAAATGACCACACTAGGTATTCTAGCGCTTCAGGACATACCCGAGGACAAACAGTTCCGGGAAATTTTAACAGCAGTTTTGTCTACACATTCCAACCCAAAGATACAAAATTATTAATTACCCGGCACGGGAAATAAATCAGAATATTCTATCACGAAACTAAATACATACATATATTCAATATACATTCACAAAATACTGTCATTTTCGTCCCAAACAACACGCACTGAAACATATTCATCAGAGGCTGTCTTGAGGTTCTGAAAGGATAAAGGTAAATGGCTAGTTTTGGGCTGTTTACTACAATGCCTGGGTTTGAGTCTGTAATATGTTGTACTCAATCTGAAGTTTCACTTCTCTATTCATTTGTTAAGTGGATGTCTTCACTATGGGCAGCAGTTTTAAATTAAGGACGGCGCCTATGAATTATATCTAAAGCAATAGAACCATTAAGCCTAACAACACTTTCATAAGCTATATTTTTAATGTTTTAAGAGTGAGTAAACTGTTCATATTTCAACTCGTAGAATGCCAGCCATTCAGTGAAATAATAAATTTCAGTAACTTTTTTAAGCACTGTTATCAACCATGTACACGTATCACAGTACTATTAGTGAGTAAATATTTTTTGAATTTCAAAATCGTTTTTCATAAACGTAGGCCTACGAGTACAATTGTATGCAGGTAATAGTATCACGTATTTTTTCATTATTACGGAACTGACTCAGCCTTATTTTCACTAAATAAATTTAAAAAAAACAGCGAAACGAAAGAACAATGTTATAATATTATATTCGTAAACAAATCTTTCAAATAATCACTTGCGTATTTCAACTCAGAAGTGCGTAACATCCACCGTAGATTAAGTTACGAACAAACAAAACAAATATTTATAAAGTGTGTAGTCTGCCCTTTCATTAACGTATCGATATCAGTAAGTTGCATGTATGGTAGTAATGTTTATAATCATGAGAAGTACTGAAGATAAGCTAAGAAGGCGTGTTAGAGCGTGCGACTCGTAATCTGAGAGTCGCGGGTTCGCATCCCCCTCGCACCAAACATGCTCGCCTTTTCAGCCGTGGGGGCGTTATCCTGTACGGTAAAAGAGTAGCCCAAGAGTTGGCGGTGGGTGGTGATTACTAGCTGCCTTCCCTCTAGTCTTGCACTACTAAATTAGGGACAGATAGCACAGATAGCAGTAGCTTTGTGCGAAATTCAAAAACAAACAAAAGCATTATTTTTTACTTTATTTAATTAATTTTAATACTCATACCAGTCGTCTTTAGAATACACGAATACACTAGAATTATAGATAATCGGAAAGTAAGGTTTCGATTATCTATTTTTATTTAAGACCCAATTAATATTTTCCTTAACCAGTTACAGATATTTCTAATTAATTTCGAGTCATTTTAAAAATAATATACGCAAATTCATTTACATTAGTTAGTTTGTTCAATTTTACGCCAAATTATTAGTCCCTCGATGAACCAGAGGTAAGTTTACGAACTCAAACGATAAAAATCGAAGATTCATAATTCGTGATGACGAGAAAACCCACTTGTAGAGAAAATTATATATATAAAAACAGCTGGTGTGGATAGAGAAGCACTATGTATAGAAGCGAACAACGTTTCGACCTGACGATGACCGAAGAAGGTAGAAACGTTGTTCGCTCCCCTACATAATGCTTTCTCTATCCATACCAGCCGTTTTCACACATATAATCGAAGATTCAATTCCCCACGATGAATATAGTACAGACACTGAAAGAAACCATCAACTAAATTAGGCCTGAAGTTATTTTCCTATTGCTATAGTTACGAGTTTAAAAAGTTGTAATGTTCACTTTTTCGTTTTTAATAACTGATATAGTGTCGACAAGAGGCTACATATTTGCCTATATTACAATGTCGAGAATATACATTATATTTAATTAGTAGGTCTTGTTACATTATATTTAATTAGTAGGTCTTGTCACATTATATTTAATTAGTAGGTCTTGTCACATTATATTTAATTAGTAGGTCTTGTTACATTATATTTAATTAGTAGGTCTTGTTACAATATATTTAATTAGTAGATCTTGTTACATTATATTTAATTAGTAGGTCTTGTTACATTATATTTAATTAGTAGATCTTGTTACAATATATTTAATTAGTAGATCTTGTTACATTATATTTAATTAGTAGGTCTTGTTACATTATATTTAATTAGTAGGTCTTGTCACATTATATTTAATTAGTAGGTCTTGTCACATTATATTTAATTAGTAGATCTTGTCTTTAATTATTGCCACAACATCCGTGAAGACGACAACATGAATTGTTTGTTGCTATTTTTTTTACTAAAAGCTATTCGAAGACTACGTGATCCAGCCGTCTTTAATTTTGAAGTGATAGAATAATGGGATTCCAGTTAATCAATACTACCCACCCTCAATTTGTGATCTACTTTAATCGAATAATGGGATTTGACATCGCGCTTACAACGAAGTTTTGACCCTATGTACAAAATGCAGTTTTCTTTCTTACGTAGCAACGTAGCGTGAACTTTCAACTTTTGAATTGCGTTTAGCTCCAATAAAAACGTAACAATGTCATTTCTCCGATTACTGTGAAATACACCTGATCATACTGTCTCAAAAATTATATTGTAGAAAATTAAATTGATAAGTTAAGATATAACAACTTTAGTTCTCAATGGCAATGATTGTACTTAAAAATTATATTTTAATCAATATTAATTTGTTTTTATTACGCAATACTTAACTTCTCTATCTCTCACGTTGTTTGGGTATTTATATATACCCAGGAGGGTCAGGTGTTATATATCCCCAGGAGGGGCACGTGCACTTGACCTCTTTCTCCTTTCTTTCCTTTGTTAATGTGAACTACTTAGTATATTAATAAATATTACATGAAGGCCAGAGTAAATGCGGATTACTCTGGCCCCTATCAGGGCAATGTCTGCGTCCGTTTCACCAACAGTTCCTCACTAACATCCAGTTCATAGGTGGCCTGCTTTTTTTATTACTTAATTATTTTTTTACTATTTTTTTGTAATTGTTTAATTATTTTTTCTTATTGATCTAATAAATAAGTTAATCGGAGAAAGGTATTTAGGGTTATCGTCATCTTACACGCAGTACCTGTTGAGTTCACATAGTAGTTTATTTTTTCTCTAATTTTTATCAAAAATATTTTACTGTACTATGTAAGAGTCTATCTGCTATTATTGGTATGTTTGAATGTTTGTGCATAAGCTTTGAAGAGGTGGTTCTAGGTACTGTATATGCCGTTGTAAGTAGTGTATTTTGTAATGACTGTAATTTGGTTTTCAATTGTTCTTTGCTTACATTAATCCATGCTGGAGGTGCATAGTCTAGTACAGGTCTTATATATGTTTTGTACATTTCTAGGATATGCCATACAATGTCGAATGCCTTCTCAATGTCAAGGAAGCAAACAACAGTGCGTTCTCTTTTATTAAAGCTGTCTACTATTGTTTCAGTTAATCTAATTGATCTGTTGTTTGTCTAAATTTTCTGAATCCGTTTTGTTCCTCAGGTAATTTTGATGTTGTCTCCAGAAATGTGGAGAGTCTATTGCTTATTATACATTCAAGAATATTGCCAACACAGCTGATTAGGATGATTGGTCGATAACTGTTTGGTTTATTGGCTAGCTTTCCTTCTTTATGAAACATTAATATATTGGCTTGCTTCGAAAAACCTGGAATGTAGCCAGAGTAAAATGATAAATTAAAGATTGGTAACAGATGGTCCAATAATTTCAGTCCTTTTTTTTGATGAGAATTGCTTGTATGACGTCATTTCCTGGTGATTTATTTTTGTGTTTTTTACTGCTTATTTGAGTTCTGCTTTTGTGATTTTTTGGTAAGCAGTATATTATTATATTCGTTTGTGTTATTAGTTTTTTGTTATTGTTTATATTGACTGGGAAAAGTGGTTCGTATAGTTCTGTGTTATTTGTTACATGATTGTTTACTGTGTTGTAAAAATAGTTGTTCGTGTCTGAGTCATACATGTTTTGAAAGTATTCTGTAGATGTTGTTTGAAGGCTTCGGCTTTTTCTTTCTTTGTATGTGCTAAGGTGTTGTAATGTAATAGTGTTGGGTATTTTCTTCTTGTTTCTTCGTTGATAAGTCTTCTTAGATGGGACCAAAATTTTCTTGGGGCTGTTTTTTTCATTTAGTTGGGAGCAGAAGTTATCCCATTTTTATTGTTTTAGCAATCTAATTTCTCCTCTGATTTTATTTCTAATACTGTTAATTTATATTTTTATTTCTTTTGTTGCCATAAACTGTCTTCTTAATTGTCTTCGTTGTTTAATTAGTATTATCAGTTGTTTGTTTGGTTTCCATGTGTTATTTATAGTTTTCTGTTGTTGCTTTGGTATAGTACCATTTGCTGCTTTCAGGAGGCGCTCCGTCATTATTATACTGTATCAGTCAGTTTCTGATTGGTTGTTAGCTTCATGCATAATATTGTCTGGTAATATGTTTTCTAATTCTTTTTGGTATTCTTGCCAATTTGCTTTTTTTGTAGTCGAATTTGTTTTGTCTATAATTATCAAATTACCAACCTAATTAGACTCTCACTTGGAAACGAACACTCTTTTAAAATAATTTTCCTGATATAATTAAGTTGTCACTTTGCAACAAATTAACTTTCAAGATGTCTTCAAAAAGTAATAAATAAAAAGATAGATTATATAAAAACTATTTGGGTGAGACATTGTCCGTATACATATTTACCGAAGCCCATGGTATCATAGGTTAATTTCCTCCGATCATATTGTGTTTCTGGATTTGTTTAAAAGTGATTCACGCTTGAATGAGTTTGATTTATTAGTCGCATGCGTAAACACTTACATATGTGAAACATTTTTACAATGTTTCTGTTACTGACTGCATCAGACATTTTCGTTGTCTCTGATACAGAACTGTTGTCTGGAGCTGAGGCAACCAATCACTTAACGTACAGAGAGTTGAAAGTGCAGTTACAAAACAACAACATATTACTGGTCTTGCATAACCACCCAACCCTGGTTATAAGATTAAATAATGACGTAATATAAATACTGGATCTTTAGGAAACTACGGTACAACAAACACACGCAGCTACAAGTACAGGTCCAGTTACATATGCAGAAAAGCTGAAAGAAAACATTACACAACCAAAATCCCTAACAAACGAACAACAAAGCACAACCAGAACAGTAAACAATACACAAAAACACTGATACAACAAACCTCCAAGAAAACAAAACTCATACAACGAAAGATTCTACAAACGATGAAACAAGCTTAACAGTAAATATAATTAAAACATTTTTACAGATTACATCACAGAATTTACAAAACCGACTCAATCTCAAAATTGCATAAATCTCCTCATAAGTATTCCAAAAAAACGTATAACACCACAACAATCACGGAATAAATACTACAAACATAACTTTACAATTCTGAGTATCAACATCCAAGGTGCTTCCAAGAAACACGAGATCGAAGACATAACAAAAGATACTAACCCTGATATTTTTTATTTTAAGTGAAACCCTAATTTATCCTCGTAATAAATTTAAAATATGGAATTACACATCAATAATAAAAAATAGAACAAATAATTAAGACTCCAACAGAGGTATCATGCGACTATACAAAAATAACCTTTCCGTAATCAAAATGAACGGTAATAACGAAAATATAATGGTTGATGTCCACCTAGAAAACCACTCAATAACAACAGTAGCAGGTATTTATTGTTCACCAATTAAATACATTGAGATAAACCTAAACCAAAACATCTTTTCCCACAACCAAAATACAGTTGTAATAGGTGATCTGAATAGTAAACATAATAATTTTGGATGTAAATCCACTGATATAAATGACAGACACCTATTACAATTTATCGATGGTAATAATATAACCCTTATTAATGATAATACACCCACGCATACTACCTATGCGACTAATTCAAATGAAATATTAAACATCTGTCTCACCTCATTCAATGTTAGTCAAAAGTTAATAAATTTTTATGTCGGAAAAGATGTTGACAGCGACCATCTTCCTAGATGGCGTGTCTTCGATCTCACCCCCCATAAAGATAAAATCTATAGACAAAACAAATTTGATTACAAAAAAGCAAATTGGCAGGAATTTCAAAATGTATTAAACAACATACTACCAGATAAAATTAACCATACAGCGAACAACGAATCAAAAATTGATAATTATAGTCAAATAATCATGGATTGCCTACTAAAAGCAGCTATGGATACTGTACCAAAACAACAATGTGTAACCACAAACAATGCATGGAAACCAACCAAACAACTATTAACACTGATAAAACAACGAAGACAATTAAGAAGACATTTCATGGCAACAAGAGAACAAGAAATAAAAACACAAATTAACAACATTAGAAATAAAATCAGATAGAAATTAAAACGAGAAAAATGTGATAACTTCTGCTCCCAACTAAATGAACAAATTAAACTGTTAAAACAAGAAAAATGGGATGACTTTTGCTCCCAACTAAATGAACAAATTAAACTGTTAAAACAAGAAAAATGTGATAACTTCTGCTCCCAACTAAATAAAAAAATTAAACTGTTAAAACAAGAAAAATGGGATGACTTCTGCTCCCAACTAAATAAAGAAATTAAACTGTTAAAACAAGAAAATGGGATGACTGCTCCCAACTAAATGAACAAATTAAACTGTTAAAACAAAAAATGTGATAACTTCTGCCCCAACTAAATAAAGAAATTAAACTGTTAAAACAAGAAAAATGGGATGACTTCTGCTCCCAACTAAATAAAGAAATTAAACTGTTAAAACAAGAAAAATGGGACAACTTCTGCTCCCAACTAAATGAACAAACTGACCCTAGAAAATTTTGGTCGCACCGAAAAAGATTCACCAATGAAGCCACTTCAAGAAAATACCCAACACTGGAACATAACAACACCTCAGCTAGCACCAATAAAGAAAAAGCAGAAGCCTTTGGACATCAACTACAAAACACATAATGACCCAGACATGAACAACTATTTCTACAACAAAGTAAACAGCCATATAACAAATAACATAGAATTATACAAAGCAAACTTTCCAATCAGTATTATTAACAATAACACTGATAATACTTATCACTATAATACTCACCAAAAAAAAATCACACTAACTGAACTCAAACAAGCAATCAAGAATTCCAAAAACAAAGCACCAGGAAATGATGGAATGCAAACAGTTTTCCTCAAAAAAGGCACTCCAAAATTATTTGACCATCTATTAGCTATCTTTAATTTATCTTTCTACTCTGGATACATCCCAGTTTCTTGGAAGCAAGCTAATATATTAATGTTCCACAAAGAAGGAAAACCAGCTAATAAGCCAAATAGTTATCGATCAATCAGCCTGACCAGCTGTGTAGGCAAAATTCTTGAACGAATAATAAGTAATAGAGTCTCCACATTTTTGGAAATTACTTCAAAATTACCTGAAGAACAAAACGGATTTAGAAAATTTAGATAAACGACAGATCATTTAATTAGATTAACTGAAACGATAATAAAGAGCTTTAATAAAAAATAATATACTGTTGCCTGCTTCCTCGATATCGAGAAAGCATTCGACACTGTATGGCACAATGGTCTTCAGTTCCGTATGTATGAAATGGAACTACCGCATGGAATTATTTGCTGGTTATCTAACGTTTTGGAAAATATAAAATGCAGAGTAAACGAAGAGAGAACTTTCTCGGAGTTCTTCACTCCAGAAGTTGGCGTCCCTCAAGGAGGGGTGGTTAGTCCTATTCTCTTCATCGTGTATGTGAATAATATGCCACTTAAAGACCTAAATCATGGATACTCGTCACAGTTCACTGATGATGTAGCAATTTGGAAAAGTGCCCCTACCAGAAATTGCAGTCACTAACATAAAACCACAACTAAAGAGAATAAGTGAATACTACCAAAAATATAGAAAGAAAATCAACACAGCGACGACACAATTAGTGATATTTTCAAAATCAACGAAACATCAAAAAGTACAACCCCAGATTTACATGAACGGAGCGCTTCTCCAGACTGCTACTTCCGCAAAATTTTTAGGACTAACATATGATTCTAAACTAGCCTGGACAAAACATGTAAATAACATAAAAACTAAAATTTGGCGAAGAATAAACTATGCTAGGAATCTAACTGGTAAAAATTATGGAAAAACACCTGAAAACATCCTTAAAATATACAAAACATATATAAGACCAGTAGTAAACAATGCAACAATTGCATGGATTAACGTAAGTAAAAACCAAACAACAATCATTACAAAATACATATACTATATATATATACTAGTGCTAAAATAAAACAGCCCACCTATGTTCCAGACTTAGAAAATCTGAAAGTACAACATACATGGACATTGCCCTGAAAAAGGGCCTGAGTTGTGTTAATCACTCTGGCCCTCATGTATTTACTTTAAATATACTAACAAGTCCACTCTAACAATCAAAGGAAGGAGGAAGAGGTCTAGTGTACCTGACCCTTCCGGGTATACAAATTATATACCCAAACAACTAGAGAGAGAGAGTCAAGGCCCGTTACTTTACCTGTATCGAGTATCTAAAACGTGAAAGTACAAACTTGCAAACTTTAAATGTAGTCCTAATTTTCAACAACGAACTAAATAGCAGGGTTAGAATTATGGTCTCTAAAGTCCAGTTCTCTTTAATTTAAATATTAAAACAGGAAGTCAGGGTTATTATCTAATCTTTTAATATAATAGTTGGACTTGAGCGAGAACTTTCAATATCTGATAATATGTTACAAACTTTAAAGTTTACGTAAACACTCAAAATGCGTAGTTGCATAGTGTCTCTGAATCGCTACATTAACTAATATATTATTGTACGCCCTTTATGGTTTACAAAGTTGATCAAAGTTTTTGTTTTGTTTTGTTTTTATTATTATGTTTTTATGCACTAGAGGGAGTTAGCATGACAGGTTGTATTCCCTGCAAGTTTTTGTGTCGTTTCAGCAGTATCGTAGTAATAATATTATTGTTAGGGTTATACACTATTTTTAACACAGGATCTGCGTCTTTCAGTTTTGGAGTGTGTTACTCACGCTTACAATCCTAGTTTAGGTTGCGTGGTGCTGTCCTTAATTTCGAACTACCTCTGCTTATTATACGTATAATGTGGTCATATATTAAATAATTTATTTTTAGTTCATTTCTGTAGTTATTGTTATTACGTATAATATCTCAACACATATATCCCAACATAGTGAAGAGTACACTGCGGCCTTACTGCAAAGAATTGTAGGTCTAGACAACTGATCGTTATTGTCAACAAAATAAATGAAAACCTAATCAAGCATCAACAACATGGTATAGCTCATTGAAAAATTGTAAATGTAACTGATTATGACAGAATAGTCACACAATGTTTAAATATCAAAACTGTTTTAGTTCTGATAAAGTAACTAGCACGCACAGAATGTGTAAGTTTGTTTGTTGTTTTTTTAATACCCAAAACTCGAATATTTGAATAGTTAGTACAATGTTATACTTAAGTACAGATGTTGACGTCACGTAAACCGGATGGGCCAGATGAATTGACCTTGGACACGTTGCACTCAGGATTAGTTTATGTAAGATAAATGTTTAAATTACATGAAAGACGTAAGAGTTATAATAGTAAAAAAAGATGTTAAAACTGTTTTTGTAGGATACACAAATAAAGCAAACATCAGAATGGGATAGAATTAGATAAAATGATAAGATAAAGCAAAATATAAGAAATGTTACCAATATAGAGAAATAAACACATGAACAGAAATACAAATAACATAGTAAATCAACGTCAAATATATAAACAAAACTAATTACAAAATTGGTTTTAGTATTTTAAGAGAAATACGAAGATTAACAATTCTAGGATATAGATTCATGCCATCCCACGTCATAATATTTAACATGGTTATCATTTAAGCTTCGTTAATTTCTTTGTTTCTGTTTAATATAAAATTTGTTTCAATAATTATCAGTTTAATATTTTGAAGAGGGAGGTCAGGCATATTTAATTGTTTTTAACTGTAAGTTTTTGTTCATTTTGTTGTTTTGGTTTTAACTACATACTGGTTATTACATTGTCGCCAGTCGATTATATAAATATCGTTAATTGTAGAGCACGTTGCAAGTTTAGCGATTTTTAAACAATCTTTGGTTATCTTCGTCAGAAAATTTGTAATTTTTCTGTATTAACTTACAGGTTTTACAACACTTACTATTGCAGTGTTACTTATGTACAGAATGGGCTATTGTTAAGCCTTTTTTTAAAAAAAATTCTAACATCTACAACGTTACCTCACGAAATATTGAGCTGCCAACCGTCATTGGTTGAGTTCATTTTCAAAAATAAAGGGTTGAACGTGAATAAGGAAATACTTAGGTTAAATAAATATTCCAGTAAAACATGTTAATTGGACCGTTATCTATATTTACACACACGAATGTTTTTTTAAGTATAGACATGCTTCATCTAAGTTCCTTTCTATGTTTGGTTGTGCATTTTAAAGATATTTACATTTTTCTAGCTATAACTTATGTCACAGTTTCATAAACATTCAGCTTCAGAAGAGATTGATTTAGTAAATTATAACTTGATCACCATTTGTTTACCTTTGTTTTTTTGTAAATGGTTAACCATTTTGTTTTGTGGAATGAACGTCGCTTTGTAACCCTTAACAGTTTTTTTTAACACTGTTAATAATAATAGCCAATTTTTAATAAAAAACAAACAAACTTGGCAGTTGTTTAACCTATTATTTATTTTCGATATCTTTGTCTTTTATGAGTTAAGAATATTTTATTTTACTATAAATATTAGTCTTGAGAATAGTAGTAACTGTGTTGCTCAAATTAGTCGGGTATAACCGATAATAAATGTTTTATCTTTTGCTGTGCCAAAAAAAAAGTTAGTTTTTGTGCTTTTTCCCCCCAATATAGAAATAAAAGGGTAGCTAAATAAAAAACCAGGTTCACTCACAAAAAGTATAAAATAAAAAATTAAAGAAAAGAATATGAAAGTCAAATTGACTGGTATGACAGGAGACTTAAAAGATTATGGAGGATTTAAAGAGTTGGAGAAACAGAAAGGTAGAACATCTAAAAGAATGTATGAAAAAAAAGTTGGTTGAAAATGTAAAAACTAGCAGTAAAGATTTCTTTAAATACATTAAGGGTAAAACAACTGTCAAGGTGTGGGTAAGATTGGTTTGTTTTGAATTTCGCGTAAAGCTACGCAAGGGCTATTTGCGCTAGACGTCCCTAATTTAGTAGTGTAAGACTAGAGCAGTGGTTCCTAAAATTTTTTTATGCCCTGCATCTCTAAAAATTTTTTAAATATTCTCGCATCCCTCAAAGTAATTATTTATTTAAGAATAAAGGTGAAGGTGGCCAAAACAAATTTTTATAATTGGTTTTTAACGATATATAAACAAAAACGAAACATTTGGAAAAGAAAAAATAGTTCAACAAACTAAAAGTTGCATAAACCCTGCATGACCTTCAAAAAAATAAATTTTCATCCATGCATGAAATGAAATTTCTTTGAATTTGAAATGTTCAAATGTTCATAAGCCAATTTAAATTTAATTACTCTTTTGTTCCTGTTTATTTCTTACGAGTTTTTCAAAGCGTGGCACTTCGTTGCTGATATCAATCCGCAAGTCTACTTATGCACCCAAGCGATTTCCAGATTTTGTCTTGATTGACAAAAGGGCACTAAATCCAAACTCACATAAGTATGTCATCACGAATGGGATGAACACATGTAGTGCTTTATCACAAAGTCTTGGAAACATGTCCATTACCAAACACCAATATTGTTCTAAAGTTTTGCTTTCAAACTGCATTTGGGCCCGGCATGGCCAAGCGTGTTAAGGCGTGCGACTCGTAATCTGAAGGTCGCGGGTTCGCATCCCCGTCGTGCCAAACATGCTCGCCCTTTCAGCCGTGGGGACGTTATAATGTTACGGTCAATCCACTATTCGTTGGTAAAAGAGTAGCTCAAAAGTTGGCGGTGGGTGGTGATGACTAGCTGCCTTCCCTCTAGTCTTACACTACTAAATTAGGGACGGCTAGCACAGTTCTTCATCATCCGACGTATTATCTAAATTGAAGGAATATGGATTCATAATCCATTCTTCAGAAGTTTCCAGTTCTCCTCTAAAATATCCATCAAATGACTTTGATTCCAAATGATCCACAATTTCTTCACACAAACACATGGACTCATCCTCACCTACCATTTCTTCAAGTGATGGAAAATTTGAAAGATTCCCTCTTTTAACTCGTCGACACCAAAGATGTAACTTTTCTTTGAAAGCATTTAACTTTTCGCACCATTTCAATATGTTTATGTTTTTCCCTTGAAGAGATACACTCAGGTCAATCATGTGAGTGAAAATATCACTCAAATAGGCTAGCATTTGGTTGGATTCCTGTGATTCTATTTCTCCGGGCAGATTATAATCACGTTCCTTCAGAAAAGTTTTGACTTCTTCTTGCAGTTCAAAACAACGCGTTAAAGCTCTCCCACGTGACAGCCAACGTACTTCTGTGTGGAAAAGCAAAACTGAATTCTCACTTCTAAAATCTTCACAAAGCGACTTGAAGAGGCCATGATTCAGAGCGCTCCCCTAATCCAGTTGATGGTCTTCACAGAAGTGTCAAGGTCCTTTTTCAACTTTGGAGGCAATGTTTTGATGCCAAAGCGTATCGATGAAGAAAACAGTGAGTACCTTGCAAATGCGGAATCTCTTGTTTCATCAGTGCAAAATTCCTGATTTATTTCCCAGCATAGCAGGAGCACCGTCGGTACACACAGAACCAATAATTTGGACATCTAAATCATGTTTCGCAAAGAAGTCCTTCACACACTGGAAGACATCTTTGTTTTCAGATCTTCACAGAACAGGAAATCTTCCATTATGGCGCCATCATGGACATACCTCACTAGTGCGATGGTTGACTGCAATTTGCAACATCAGATGTTTCGTCCAATTGGAGAGAGATTTTCAAGAGACTAGCCCTGATATCTGCGATAACTTGGTCCAAAATGTGCGAACTCAAATCACCAATTCGGTTTTGAATAATATTATTTGATAACGTCACCATTGAAGCTTGTTTGAGGCTTCTTTTCCCAGAACAATTGTTGCCATTTCTAATGCACACGGTTTTATCACCTCTTCTGCAATTGTATGGGGCTTCTTTGATTTGGCTACTTTATACGCCACGTGGTATGAAGCCATCAGCAGTGGTTTGTCAGCAGATATAAAACCTAATTTTGGAAGGGTTGCTCGAGAATCAAAGCGGACCCTTCTACCTTTCAACGATTCAACATCATGGCCTGCAACAGCTGCTCCACCAAGTGTTCCTGCAGCTTAGATGGCTTCAAATTTGCGTTTGAGAGGACAGCGTCACAAAACATGCACTGGGATTTTTGCAGATCGTCAGTTGTTCCGATGCAAGTGAAACCAAACTTCACATAATCATCATGCCATTTCCTTTTCTTTGACATAATGAATATTTTTGCACGAACACAGAATCAACAATGCACTGTGACTATCATAGCATCACGCACGGTTTTATATACTTTGCGAAAATTTCTAAAACATTCTCGAATATACGTCACATGACGTCATCGATTAATTCTGGATACTTCTGGAAGTTTCTCGAGTCACGATCACGTAAATACATAACATAAGTAAATAATAGACACTTTAAGACAGCGTTCACGAACGTAACGTAATTAGTTGTGCCGAGTATTTAGGTCACTTTACGTTGCGTGTGTTGTTTGTTTACAGTTGTACATTAAGATATCGGTCTGCGCCGGTGACGGTAGAAACGATAGTTTATCGTAACAAGGTAAAAAGCTACGTCTGTAACAAGAAAAATAAGAAACAAATTCGAACGTAATTTTTGAATATATAGGACAGTACCATTAATATAAACAAAAAAACTGAAATGTTAACTCGCACCCCCTAAAACGCTATCTCTCACCCCAAGGGGTTCGAGCACCCCTGGTTGGGGACTACTGGACTAGAGGGAAAGCAGCTAGTCATCACCACTCACCGCCAATTCTTGGGCGACTCTTTTGCCCACAAATAGTGGGATTGACCGTAACATTATAACATCCCCACTGCCGAAAGGGCGAGCATGTTTGGTATGACGAGGATCGAACACATTCAACAGTGACTATTCACTGAGGATCTAACATAACACATTCAACAGTGACTATTCACTGAGGAACTAAGATAACACATTCAACAGTGACTATTCACTGAGGAACTAAGATAACACATTCAAGAGTGACTATTCACTGCGGAACTAAGATAACCCATTCAACAGTGACTATTCACTGCGGAACTAAGATAACCCATTCAACAGTGACTATTCACTGAGGATCTAAGATAATACATTCAACAGTGACTATTCACTGAGGAACTAAGATAACACATTCAACAGTGACTATTCACTGAGGATCTAAGATAATACATTCAACAGTGACTATTCACTAAGGAACTAAGATAACACATTCAACAGTGACTATTCACTGAGGAACTAAGATAACACATTCAACAGTGACTATTCACTGAGGATCTAAGATAATACATTCAACAGTGACTATTCACCGAGGAACTAAGATAACCCATTCAACAGTGACTATTCACTGAGGAACTAAGATAACACATTCAACAGTGACTATTCACTGAGGATCTAAGATAACACATTCAACAGTGACTATTCACTAAGGAACTAAGATAACACATTCAACAGTGACTATTCACTGAGGAACTAAAATAACACATTCAACAGTGACTATTCACTGAGGAACCAAGATAACACATTCAACAGTGACTATTCACTGAGGAACTAAGATAACACATTCAACAGTGACTATTCACTGAGGAACTAAGATAACACATTCAACAGTGACTATTCACTGAGGAACTAAGATAACACATTCAACAGTGACTATTCACTGAGGATCTAAGATAATACATTCAACAGTGACTATTCACTGAGGAACTATTATAACACATTCAACAGTGACTATTCACTGAGGAACTAATATAACACATTCAACAGTGACTATTCACTGAGGAACTAATATAACACATTCAACAGTGACTATTCACTGAGGAACTAATGATTGATTATTTTATTTCTTGTGTCTTAACTCTTTAACTGCGGTTGACGTAATGTGGTGTTAGCGAAAGTTACTACAGTTGACATTACATGATACAAGACTTTGCGAGCAACATTTTGAATAGCCTTCCGCAGAAATTCACGAATTTTGTGCAAAAGTTAATAGACAGACTTCATTACTCATCAGGACCTTTACCACCTTAACCTCAAACCGAAATTCTTTCAGACACGATCATAGCACAGTAATATATGAGACCTTGGGTGTGGTCAAGTACATCAATAAATGACATTGATCTGTTAATTATAAAACGGAAATTAGATCTCGGATCTGTAAGGATCTAACGGAGCTATGAGATAACAGGTTACACTTGAGAAAAACAACAAAACTAAATTCAGAGTTGGGCATGCGCAAATACATCAGTCGAAAGAGTTTGATCTCTGAGTTCACATCTGTGATGAACGAGTGCACTCTCTTGCTTAACCACCCAACCCTGGTTACAGGTTTGAATAATGGCGTAATATAAATACTGGAAACAGAAGTCAAGGCCATTTATTGTACTTGTATCCAGTATCTAAAAACGTGAAAGTACAAACTTGCAAACTTTAAAAGTAGTCCTAATTTTACACAACGAACTAAATAGTAGAGCTAAAATTGTGGTTTCTGAAGTCCAGTTCTCTTTAATTTGGAAATTAAAACAGGAAGTCAGGGTAATTATCTAATGTTTTAATCTAATAATGTACTTGAGCGAGAACTTTCAATATCTGATAATATGTCACAACCCTTAAAGTTCACGTAAACACTCAAAATGTGAAGTTGCATTGTATATCTGAGTCACCATATTAACTAATGGTACGCCCTCTTATGGTTTACAAAGTTGCTAGTTACCTGTATAATAATTAGAATTTTTTATTTCATTTTTAATTATGTTTTTACACACTAGAGAGGGTAAGCACGACAGGTCCTATTCCCTGCAAGTTTTTGGTGTCCTTTCAGCAGTATCGCGGTGATAATATTATTGTTAGGGTTATACACTACTTTCAACACAGGATCTGCTTCTTCCAGTTACGAAATCTGTCGTTCACGTTTATAATCCTAGTTCAGGTTGCGTGGCGCCATCTCTAATTTCGAACTACCGACCACAGGGAGACAACTGACCTTCAGCGAACTACCTCAACTTGTTATATGTACATTGTGGTCTTTGACTGAGTAATTTATTTTCATTTCATTTTTCTAATATTATCACGTATAATTGTTCTACATACATTTCCTTACGTACATCTTTGTTTGTATGTTTCTTTTGAAGTTAAGCACAAAGCAACCCAATGGACTATCTGTGCTCTATCCACCACGAGCGTCGAGAGCCGGATTATATCGTTGTAAGTCCGCAGTCACTTCACTGTGCCACTGGGGGCCCCTAAAGTAGAGAAGAGTACACTGCAGCTTTACTATAAATAATTGTAGTTCTAGACAACTAATCGCTACTTGGCTAGAAAATAAACGAAAGCCTAGCCAAATCTTCCACACAGGCTTTCACTTCGACGGAAGGAATATTTTTAGGTGTTACTACGAAGATGGGTCCTCGATTTGACATGAAACAAAACAAAAACTCAACGTATTAAAAAACCAAATAAGCACAGCCACAAAACTATGCTGACCCGATAAAATTAACGACGAATTCAACAAAACAAAATAACATTTCATCAACATCAAAAAAAAAATTCTTCCAAAAACCGTTGAAAAACTATACACATACACCTAGACCAACAACAAACAAACAATAATAAAACCCAAGATACAACACACTATAAAACCTTCCACTGCTGCATACCATATGTTCCAGGTAGCAGGGAAAAATAACCAACATTTGGAAAAACCTAGGACAAAACACAACATTCCAGTAAACACCAAATTTATTCAAAAACCAGATATAAAACTGAAGTCCATACTATGTAAAAACTACACTGACAAACACAACACCAACATAATTTATAAAATATAATGCAAGAACTGCCACGACTTCCATATTCGCCCTTTCAGCCGTGGGAGCGTTATAATGTTACGGTCAATCCCACTATTTGTTGGTAAAAGAGTAGCTCTCTTTTGGCGGTTGGTGGTGATGACTAGCTGCCTTCCCTCTAGTCTTACACTGCTAAATTCGCAGATTGCCCTCGTTAGCTTTGCGCGAAATTCAAACCAAACGGTTAACCTATTGCTAGACCTTTAATTTATTGATAAAATTTCTGGTTCATTTCGAATTCGCGAGTTCCTAAACATTTTTGTTTAATAAGATTAATTAATTCTTCGATAAATATCACATGAAAAATGAAATCACTATGTTCTCTACAGTAGATGAACATTTCTGGATCTGTACTAGTAATCTGAACTGGAAAAAAAATGTAAATATCTTATGAAATGCACAATGAAACATAGAAATGAACTTGAGACAGAGTATTTGTATAATTAGAGACGGATCTGTGTGTGTGTTTGTAAGTAGAAAAAAAAGAACCAATTAATCTGTCTTAATAAAATATTTATTTAACTGTATCTTCATTTAAGATTTACTTTCCATTCTTGTCTTTGAAAATGAAGTTTCCGTTAACGGTTTGCAGCTGAATATATTTTAGGCTAACACCTGTAGATATTATAAGTTAAACAGTAGCCATTTTTTTTTATAAAAACACACAAACTTGGCAATTGTTTAACCTATTATTTATTTTCGATATGTTTGCCTTCTATGCGGTTAACAATATTTTTTTGCTGTAGATGTTAACACTGATGGTGATAACTGACTTACTAAAACTCTTCGGCTGTAACTGATGGTAAATATTTCATCCTTTGTTGTGCAACAAAAAACACGCCAGCTTTTGTGTTTTTTACTCTTAATAAAGAAACAAAAGTGTAGCTAAGTAAAAAACCAGGTTGGCTCACAAAAAGTGCAATATATAAAATTAAAGAAAAGTTTAATAAATTTAATAATAACCAAATAAAAAATACCCTGATTAGTTTTTGCAGTGAAATGCATAGGCACAGAAGTCGACGTCACGTGAGCAGGACGGTCAAGATGAGTTGATGTTGAAGACGTTTTAATTTGTTCCTCTTTATTGAATTTCGAGCAAAACTACACGAGCGGTCTCTGCGCTAACCGTCCTTAATTTAGCAGTGTGAAACAAGAGGAAAGGCAACTAGTCATCATCACCCACCGCCAACTATTGGGAATCTCTTTTACCAAAGAATAGTGGGATTGACCAGACACATATAACGCCCCTACGGCTGAAAGACCGAGCGTGTTTGGAGTGACGGGGATTCGAACCAGAAATCTTCGTATTGGAAGTAGAATGCCTTAAACATCTGATTAGATATTACAGTCTGGTTTAGTTTATATCAAATAAATGTATAAAGTACATGAAATAATATAAAAATTATAATAATTAAGAAGATGTTAAAACAGTTGTCATTGCATACAGCTATAAAATAAACAACAAAATGAGATAGAATTAGATTAAACGATAAGATAAAGCAATATATAGGAAATAATGTTAATAAAGGGAAAAACACACGAAAAGAAAAACATACAGTATTAATAGTAAAATAAAGTGAAATAAACAAACAACTAAATTTGATTACAAAATTGTTTTTTTAAGATTTGAAGAGAAAGACAAAGATCAGCAGTCTCGGGGTCTAGATTGATACAGTTTGACGTTATACTATTTAACGGTGTTATAATTTCAGGTTCATTAATTTCATTCTTTGTGTTTAATATATAGTTTGTTTCAATACTTGTTATTGAAATATATTCAATGTTTTCCGACCGGAAGTTCTTTATTCATTTTCTTTGTGCATTTATGGTTATTCAACGCTCCCTTACAATTCTTCTGGTTTGACCTACATACTGGCTATGTGTTTTCGGTAATATATTACGTAAATATCGTTTATAGCAAGGCATGTAATAAGTTTAGCGATTTTGAAACAGTCTTTAGTTATCTTAATCAGTAAATTTGTAAATTTTCTGTATGGACTTACAGGTTTGACAACGCTTGCTACTGCTATAGCAGAATTATTTATGTAAAGAATGAGCTATTATTAAGCCTACTTTTTAATTTCTAAAATCTACAGCGTAAGCTCACAACATATTGAGCTTTCAACCGTCATTGGTTGAGTTCATTTTCAAAAACGAAGGGTGGAAAAGAACTCGTAATTGAAGGAATACTTACATACATTTTCCAGTAGAGCGTGTTAATTGGTCCGTCATCTCTATTTACACACCCTGTTTTTGTTTTTAATTATCCAGCTATTCTCTTTAAGGTCCTTCTTATGTTTTTTGTGCGTTTCTTAAGATATTTTCACTTTTCTAGTCATAATTACAATCC